>NC_040912.2:91435241-91735241 GCF_004126475.2 Phyllostomus discolor
GTTGTCTCATTTTTTTCTCTCCTTTATTCCCCTATGACCTGCAACCTCCTCCCACCAGCATCTCCCTACCGTACTTCTTGTCCATGGGTCCACACATATAAGTTCTTTGGCTTCTCCATTTCTCCTATTCATTTTTTAACTCCTCCTATTTTGTACCTAGCAATGATGCTTCTTATTCCCTGTGCCTTTCCCCCCAAAACTCCCCCACCCCCCACCGCTGATAACCCTCGATGTGATCTCCATTTCTGTGATTCTGTTCCTGTTCTAGTTGTTTGCTTAGTTCATTTTTGTTTGTTGTTTTTTTTTTTAGGTTTTGGTTGTTAATAACTGTGACTTTGCTGTCTTTTTACTGTCATATTTTTGATCTTCTTCTTTTTCTTAGATGAGTCCCATAAACATTTCATATTATAAGGGCTTGGTGATGATGAACTCCTTTACCTTTACCTTATCTGGGGAGCACTTTATCTGCCCTTCCATTCTAATGATAGCTTTGCTAGATAGAGCAATCTTGGATGTAGGTCCTTGCCTTTCATGACTTGGAATATTTCTTTCCACCTCTTCCTTGCCTGCAAGGTCTCTTTTAAGAAATCAGCTGATAGTCTTATGGGAACTCCTTTGTAAGTAACTGTCTCTTTTTCCCTTGCTTTTAAGATTCTCTCCTTATCTTTCATCTTGGGTAATGTAATTATGATGTACTTTGGTGTGTGCTTCCTTGGGTCCAACTTCTTTGGGACTCTCTGAGCTTCCTGGACTTCCTGGAATCCTATTTCCTTAGTCAGATTGGGGAAGTCCTCCTTTATTATTTGTTCAAATAAGTTTTCAATTTCTTGCTCTTCCTCTTCTCCTTCTGGCACCCCTATGCTTTGGATGTTGGAATGTTTAAAGTTGTCCCAGATGTTTCTAAGCCACTCCTCATTTTTTTGAATCTTGTTTCTTCATTCTGTTCTGGTTGAATATTATCTTTCCTTCTGGTCCAAACTGTTGATTTAGAGTCCTGGTTTCCTTCCCTTCACTGTTGGTTCCCTGTGCATTTTCCTTTATTTCACTTTTCATAGCCTTTACTCTTTCCTCTATTTTTGTGACTATACTACCATTTCGGTGAGCATCCTGATTACCAGTGTTTTGAACTGTACATCTGATAGGTTGGCTATCTCTCATCACTTAATTGTATTTTCCTAGAGCTTTGATCTGTTTTTTCATTTGGACCATATTTTTCCCTCCACACACCTGTTAGATAGTAAGGGGCGGAGCCTTAGGTGTTCCCCAGGGCGGGGCAAGCTGGGTTGCTGCACTGTGGTGCTGTATGTGGGGGAGGATGCAAGAGGGAACAATGCCACTTGCTGGGCTCTCTGCCAGTTTTCAGTCACTTGCCCTACTACCCACAAGCAAATTGGGCCCTTCTGATGCTGATTTCCAGGTGGGCGGGTTTGTGTACGTTCTAGGACCCTGTGCGTCTCTCCAAGGACCTCTCCTGTGAGGCTGGGAGTTTCTCCTGCTGCTGCAACCCCCACAGTTTTTTCAGTCAGAGGCTTTGAGGCTTTATTTCCCCATGCTTGAAGCCTGGGTTGCGTGGTCTTCTTACTCCCCAGTCATCCTCCCATTTTATCTGCAAGCAAATGTAGGAAGTCTGGTCTGCCAGCTGCCGCCTCACCTCGAGTCCTCTCCACCCGGCTGCCCATCTGCGCACCTCCTACTGGCCTGGATGAATGTTTCTTCTTTAACCCCTTGGTTGTTGGAATTCCATACAGTTCAGTTTTCTGGAAGTTCTGGAAGTTATTTTTTGTTTTTAAATTTGTTGTCCTTTTGGTTGTGTGAGGAGCATAGTATGTCTACCTATGCCTCTGTCTTGGCTGGAAGTCTGCTTGTTATCCAGAGTTTATTCTTATGTCATTATTAACTATTATATTATTTTCCACTTGCACAAGTGTAAACCAACTTTTGCCCCACCCTGTACTAGGGCCACATACTGTATCAGGGTCTAGGGACACAGAGCAAGACAGGCAAGGTCTCACTCTTATGGAGTTTATACTAAGGCAGTTGAGAGAAAATAGAAAACAGACAGGAAAGGATATCCAATAGAAACAGCGTTATGGTGGAAATGAAGGACAGGAAGGAGTTTGGGTAAGGGTGTCTTTCTATGGCAGTGTCAGAGCGAGAGGATGCTCTTAGAAGACTCCCAACAGTGATTGGACTTAGGCTATGAAGAAGTCTCTTCCTCCTGCAGTTACAGTTCTGAGGTGTGAGTTTTAGGCTGATGTGGGCTATGCCTCCTGAGTCATGTAAGAGATGTCCAGAAGGTACCAGAGATGAGCCCAGGTGGGGTTGCTGGCTTGGCTGGAGCATCGTCCTTGCACCACAATGTTGCAGCTTCAGTCCCCAGTCAGGGCACATACCTAGGTTGTGGGTTTGATGCTGGTTGTGGCACGTGCGGAGGGCGACTGATGAATGTTTCTCAATCGCATCAATGTTTCTCTCTTCTTTCCTCTCTGCAAAATCAATAATAGTAGTAATAATAGTAAAACATATCCTCAGGTAAGGATTAAAAAATTTTAAAAAGAAAATTACAGAAGAGTATCTGGCCTGGTGAATGTGTCTCACTTCTGCCTGGTGTGGGCCCTTCCCGGTAGGAATTCTTGAAGGAGGTCAGCACTCTGCCTTCCAGCCTCTTCTGTCTCCTTCCTTCCAGGGAGGTTTCTCCCTGTGGCAGGCCGTTGCCTGTAGTTTGGTGTCTTGTTTTTTGGGGCCATGAAGCTTTTATACTCAAATCACTGTATCTTAAAGCCTGAGAAGGTAGGCTGAGGCACACTCAAGGTGTTTGACAGTGGCACGGGTTCCTTTCTCGCACATCCTTTCTCTGCCGCACAGAAGTGTTCCCAGCAAGAATAATGAAATGAAATGGTTGCATTTTATGCTGCCTTTACTAAACAAAAATAGTCCAACTGGTCAAGTGCCCTCCTTTGGACTCCTTAGAATATCTTTTTAGTCTTTTCTTTTTTTTTTTAAAAAAATTTTATTTTAATCGATTGTTCAAATACAGTTTTCTCCTTTTACTCCCAGTCCAGCCCCCCCTACCCCTCCCCACTTCCCTCCCATTACCACTCTTCCCCTAGTTTTTGTCCATGTGTCCTCTAAATTTGTTCCTGTAAACCCTTCCCATTGTCCCCTGAAATTCCCTCTTCTCTCCCCTCCGGTCACCGTCAGCCTGTTCTCTATTCAGTGTCTTTGGTTATATTTTGCTTGTTTGTTTGTTTTGTTGTTTAGGTTCCTGTCAAAGGTGAGATCATATGGTATTTGTCTCTCACTGACTGGCTTGTTTCGCTTAGCATAATGCTCTCCAGGCTCCATCCACGCTGTTGCAAAGGGTAGGAGCTCCTTCTTTCTCTCTGCTGCATAGAATTCCATTGTGTAAATGTACCATAGTTTTTTGATCCATTCATTTACTGATGGGCATCTAGGTTGCTTCCAGCATCTAGCTATTGTAAATTGTGCTGCTATGAACATCACGGTGCAAAGGGTCTTTTGTATTGGTGTTTTAGTGTTCTTAGGATAGAGTCCCAGCAGTGGAATTGCTGGGTCAAAAGGCAGATCCATTTTAGTTTTCTGAGGAAGTTCCATACTGTTTTCCATAGTGGTTGCACCAGTCTGCAGTCCCACCAACAGTGCACTAGGGTTCCCTTTTCTCCACAACCTCTCCAACACTTGTTGTTTGTTGCTTTGTTTATGATGGCCATTCTGACTGGTGTGAAGTGGTATCTCATTGTGGTTTTAATTTGCATCTCTCTGATAGCTAGTGATATTGAACATCTTTTCATGTGTGTTTGGATTTTCTGTATGTCCTCCTTGGAGAAGTGCCTGTTTAAGTCCTTTGCCCATTTTTTTCTATTTCTTTTTTTTAATTTTATTTTTAATCATTATTCAAATACAGTTTTCTGTTTTTTACTCCCAGTCCAGCCCCCACCTCCAACCCCTCCCCACTTCCCTCCCATTACAACCCTTCCCCTAGTTTTTGACCATGTGTCCTTTAAGTTTGTTAAATTGGGAAATGTCCCCTGAAGTTCCCTCTACTCTCCCCTGTGGTCACTGTCAGCCTGTCCTCTATTTCAATGTCTTTGGTTATATTTTGCTTGCTTCTTTGTTTTGTTATTTAGGTTCCTGCTAAAGGTGAGATCATATGGTATTTGTCTTTCACTGCCTGGCTTGTTTCGCTTAGCATAATGCTCTCCAGCTCCATCCACACTGTTGCAAAGGGTAGGAGCTCCTTCTTTCTTTCTGCTGCACAGAATTCCATTGTGTAAATGTACCATAGTTTTTTGATCCATTCATTTACTGATGGGCACCTAGGTTGCTTCCAGCACATAGCTATTGTAAATTGTGCTGCTATGAACATTGGGATGCATAGGTTCTTTTGAATTGGTGTTTTAGTATTCTTAGGATAGAGTCCCAGCAGTGGAATTGCTGGGTCAAAAGGCAGATCCATTTTTAGTTTTCTGAGGAAGTTCCATACTGTTTTCCATAGTGGTTGTACCAGTCTGCAGTCCCACCAGCAGTGCACTAGGGACCTCTTTTCTCCACAACCTCTCTAACATTTGTTGTTTGTTGCTTTGTTTATGATGGCCATTCTGACTGGTGTGAAGTGGTATCTCATTGTGGTTTTAATTTGCTTCTCTCTGATAGCTAGTGATATTGAAGATTGTTTCATGTGTCTTTGGATTTTCTGTGTGTCCTCCTTGGAGAAGTGTCTGTTTAAGTCCTTTGCCTATTTTTTAATTGGATTCCTTGTCTTCTTAGATTGGAGTTGTGTAAGTTATTTATATTTTGGAGATTAAACCCTTGTCTGAGATATCATTGGCAAATATGTTTTCCCATACAGTTGGTTCTCTTTTTATTTTGATACTGGTTTCTTTAGCTGTGCAGAAGCTTTTATTTTGATGAAGTCCCATTTGTTTGTTCTTTCCTTTATGTCCCATGCTCTAGGAGACATATCAGTAAAAACGTTTCTGCGTGAAATATCTGAGATTTTCTTACCTACGTTCTCTTCTAGGACTTTAATGGTGTCACGTTTTATATTTTAGTCTTTTATCCACCTTGAATTTATTTTTGTATATGGTGTAAGTTGGTGCTCGACTTTCATTTTTTTGCATGTAGCTGTCCAGTTCTCCCAACACCATTTGTTGAAGAGGCTATTTTTACTCCATTTTATGTTGCTTCCTCCTTTGTCAAATATTAACTGACCATAGAGACTTGGGATTATTTCTGGGCTCTCTGTTCTGTTCCATTGGTCCATGTGTGTGTTTTTTTAGTCCTTCTTAATATGTTATTCTTTTTATTTCCATTACAGTTTTCGTGCAGCCTTATTTTTCTATTAGTTTCAGGTGGATGGCATAGTGGTTAGACAATCACGTACTTTATAAGACACTGCTCTCTAAAAGGTATGAACTATCAACTGACAACACAGAAAAGGGCCTTTCTCATTCCCCACTTTCTTCAGCTGCATTTCTTTGTCCTTCAAGTCAGACACCACATGCTCAGTCCCGAGCAAGTGCTGGTCAGGCACCTTCTTTATGGTACGGGGTAGGTACGGGGCTGAACAAAACAGGCGAGTCTCCATTTTCATGGAACTTACCCTGTACGGGCAGGGTGGCACAGAAATGAGAGGCAAGTTAACACACGATGGGAAAGGTGGCAGCAATGGGTGCTGGGGATGGGGCATGCTGGTGGGTGTGGGGGTTCAGGGTGCTCTTAAATAGAGTGTGACTGAAAGCCTCTTGTGCCACCGGGGTGATATGGCAGGGACCTATCGCAAGTGAACCTGCCTCACACAAGTCTGGTGGGGAGAATGTTCGAGGTCAGATGAACAACCAGCACAAAGCCCCAAGGTCGCGTGTTTGGGAACAGCAGGGAGGCTGATGTGATGAAGCCAGGCGGAGAAGGGGTGGGGGAGGAGGCCAGGGAGGCATCCAGAGCCCGGATTGGGTGGGGTCTTGGACTACTACAAAGCCTGGGAAGCCCTTAGGGACTTTGGACTGATGAGTGGTATCATCTGCCCTTTGTTTGAGACTCTGGGAGAAGGTTGGAAGCAGGGAGACCAAAGTCCAGAAAAGAGCCGATGATCAGTTCAATCTGGAAAAATCAGGAAAGGCTTGGCATGGAGGTGATGTTTAAGTGGTGCGGCTGAAGAGTGGGAAGGAATGTTCAGAGGCAGGCAGGGGGAGGGGGATTCAGGGAAGGGCAGGCTGACATTCTGGGGATCTGGAGCTAAGGTGGCAGGCACAAGGTGGGGTCCCCGACTGGGAAAAGCACCCACAATTACAGGCTACACATTCTCCTCAAGCCCACATGAAACATTTATAAAAACTTTATTGGGCCGAGAAGTAAATCTCAGCCAATGACAAATACAGATTTTACACAAATGTTCTCTGCCCACAGTGCAGTAACGCTGGAAATCGATAACAAGGTAGCCAGTCTCCCGATACATTTTTGAATTTGATAATCACTTCTCTTACTTTATGGTCCAGCAGAAGTAAGAGCTGGGATTAGAACATATTGAAAACTGATCAACAAGGAGAGTGCAGGAAACAGCAACAGTGGGAAGATGCCAGTTCTTCTCAAACTACGCATAAATTCAATCAATGGCACTCAAAATTTCATCAGGATTTCCTCAAGGAAGTGGCAACTGATTTTAAAAGCCCTCTAGGAGATTAGAAAGCCAAGACAAGCGAGAGAATTTTGAACAACAGCAAGGGAAGAGTAGTGAGACATTTTTGAACAACAGCAAGGGGTTGGCACGCACTTGATTGGGTAAATGAGACCGACTTGAAGGTCATTCTGATGAAGTCACATTGGTTTCAGTGATGAAAACACTGTGGCTCAGGAAGAGACCAAGAGTCCGACGGGCACAACAGAGAAGTTGGGGACAGACTCAGGGACACGTGGGTGCTTGGCATCTGATGGAGGGACTGTTCAGTGGGACGGTGCTGGGACACTGGACTCTTCGGAGGTTCTGACTTAGTTAAGAATGCTGATTTTTAACCAAAGGAAAACGACTCTCAAACTTGCTGTTCATGGGAACCACCTGGAAGTTGTTGAGTTACTGATGCTGATTCAGCAGGTCAGGGAGAGGTCTGCGATTCTGCAGTTCTTACAGGAGCCCAGCTGCTGGCAGTATTGCTAATTGGTGACTCGAATTTGGAGTAGCAACAGCTTAAATTGTAAGAATAGTAGGTGTTTCTTTGACAGAGAGGTGGCTCCAGGGTAGCTCAGTGATGTCATCAGAGATCCTGTTATCTTCTGCTCTGCCCTCCTTTGGCTTGAATGGCTCACACCTGACTTTTTGTTATCTTATTTGTTACCTCATTGCCCCACAATGGCCTCTGCAATTCCAGACATCACATTTAAATTCCATGCAAAAAGAAAGGGAGGAGGCATGACAACTGGAGCTCTCGCTGAAGTCTGTCCCTAGCATCAAGAGAACAACAGTATTTATAGAAGGCCCAAGGAAATGTCCCCTCAACTGTCACCAACTAGATGTGGGTCGCATGGACACTCCTGTTTGGAAGATTGGCTGGGAGATAGAGCATATGCGTTTCCTGGCGTTGCTGTAACGCATCACCACAATGTAGTCATGAAAACCCTCCCCGAATTTATTATTTTATAGTTCTGGGGGTCAGAATTCCTAACACGGAGTTGTAGAACAGGACTGTGATCCTTCTGGGGGCTCCATGGAGGAACCCGTGTCCTTGGCTTTTCCAGCTTGTAGAGTCGACCTCCATCACCAAAGCCAGCAGAGTAGCCTTTTCAAATCTCTCCTTCTCCGACCCCCCAGAGCTCTGCTCTCACACTCCTTTCTCTTACTCCAACTTCCCTGCCTCCCTTTTTAAGGCCTCTCATGATATACTTATGTGGAGCCCAGCTAGCTGATCCGAGATTCTCTGTCCATTAGAGGAGACCAATCACATTGGTGAAGTCCCTTTTACTACTAAAGGTGATGAAGTCACAGATTCTGGGATTCGCACATGGACACCCGGTGTTTGGGTGCGGGGGTATTATTCTGTCACGGAGAGTGTCTAGATTTCTCCCAGCATGGAAATGGGGGTAAGGTGAGTAGAGAAGAGGGTTGTTGGTTTAGTGAGTCCACAGTGACATTCTACCAGTATGGGCTTATTTCACAAATGAGCACAATCCTGGCAAACAGTGTTTCTTGTTCCGGTCGAGTCTGAGTCTAGGACTTCAGTAGCCTAAATCCTCAGGGGAAAAACTTGAGTCAAAAAGAGAATGCACTTTGCCCTGGCCAGCATGGCTCGGTTGGTTGGAGCATCGTTGTATAAACTGAAAGGCTGTAGGTTTGATTCCAGGTCAAGGCACATGCCTAGGTTGTGGGTTTATCCCCTGGTCAAGGCGCCTATGGGAGGCAACTAGTTGATGTTTCTCTCTCACATCCATGTTTTTCTCTTTCCCTTCTCTCTCTCTCAAATAAAAAAAGCAATGAAAAAAATGTCCTTGTGTGAGGGTTAAAAAAAAGAGAGCTAGAGAGAGAGCACACACTCTTTCTTGCAGTTCCTCTGTTCACCGGGCTTGTCAGTGGAACCCCGACGTGCTGTCCTTTGTCCCCACAGGTGCAGCAGGAGTCTGTATCCAGAGGAAGCTTCTGAGCAGGAGCAGGGCTGCTCCCCGGGGGAACTGAGGCTTCTCCTTCTAGGGAAGAAGGGCGCAGGGAAAAGCGCCACAGGAAACACCATTCTGGGCAGAGATGTGTTTGTGTCCAAATTCAGTGCACGGATGGTGACAGAAACATGCCAGAGAGAGAGTGGGGACGTGATGAGTGAGAAGGTGGTGGTCATCGACACCCCCGACCTCTTCTCCGCAGCTTGTGCCGAAGACAAGCGACGCAATGTGAAATGCTGCCTGGAGCTCTCAGCCCCCAGCCTCCATGCCCTGCTTCTGGTGATCCCCATTGGCTACTGCACGGAGGAGGACAGACAGGCCATCGAGGGCATCAGGAAGGTGTTTGGAGAGGGAGCCAGGAAGCACACCAGTTATCATCTTCACTAGGAAGGACGATCTGGGGAATGTCTCCATGCAGGATTACCTTGACCAAAACAGCTCGGTCCGAGAGTTGGTTGAAGCCCATGGAAGCCGATACTGGGCTTTCAACAACAAGGTGGGGGAGGAGCTGGGGGAGGCCGAGCGGGCCATCCAGGTGATGGGGCTCCTCTACCTGGTCAAGTGTTTGGTGGAGGTGAACGGAGGACCCTATCACGTGAACTGCAGAAATGAAGGTGGCGGATTCCAGGTGAGAATTCCCGTTAAGGTCTCCCAGGGTCTCCCTGTGGTTAGAGCTGGTGGGAAGAAGCTGGGCCCAGACAAGGAAGCAGTTTCATAGGTTTTATTTCAGGGGCTATTTATCCGTAATCTGATACAATGAGGCACCAGATGGGGGGTCACTTGGAATATTAGCCTTTGGACAAATCATTTATTGGTAAATTAATGGATACATCAGTGTCCTTGTCGGACTTTACCTCTCATATTTCTGGCTACAAATGACTCATTAGACACCCCTGGCTTCAGTAGGACTGTCTTCTTCTTGTCCCCTCAGCCTCCCTGCCCCCTGTCCCCTTCTGGCCACTCTGGAAGTAGCCGAGTCCTCCTATAATGAGCTCTAAAAGTTGGCATCCACCCAGCTTGGTTCTAGTCTGTCTTCTGGTGATGCCACATTGCGCAGCTTTGAGGTCCATCTATTGCCAACAGTTTCCAAATTAGTTGCTCTAGTCCAGCCTCTCCTCTGAGTTCTGAGTCCTTTATCCAATTGCTACTTGACATCTCCACTGGGCTCTCTTATAGGACCTCAGACTTCACCTGTCTAAACTCCTTGTTTCCCCCTCTTGTTTTTTTAAGTCTTATTTATTTTTAGAGAGACAGGAAGGGAAGGAGGGAAACATCAATGTGTGAGAGAAATATTGATGGGTTGCCAGCTGGGGACCTGGCCCACAATCCAGGCATGTGCCCTGACCAGGAATCAAACCAGCAACCTTTCGGTTCTCAGGCCAGTACTCAATCTACTAAGCCACGCTAGCCAGGGCTAGTTTTCCCTCTTAAATCAGTGAGACTTCTGTTTTCCTCTCAACTTGGTGAATGGTTGTGCTGCTCACCACGCTCTTCCAACCCAAACCTGGGAGGTGGCTGTGATCCCCCAAGCCAATACCTGCTGTCTGAGACATCCTCAAGTCTGTGTGATCATGCACCTGGAACCCAGCTGCTTGGCTCCATGCCCACGGCCATCACCTGGTCCCAGCCAGCCTCTTCTCTCCCCTATACTGGTGTACAAATAGTCTGCTGACGACTTTCCCCTCATTCATTCTTACACCCCTATCCACTTCACACACAACAGCTAGAGTGACAGCTCATGGCAAGGGTGTCCAACCCATGGCCCAAGGGCTGCATGTGGCCCAGGATGGCTGTGAATGCGGCCCAACACAACATTGTACATTTACTTAAAACATTGTGAGATTTTCTCGTGATCATGTGTCACAAATGTCACATAAAATAAATGTATGTTTGCTCACCCTATTTGAGTGCATGTGTGTGTTGCACGTGGGTCACCGGCCAGCAGTGACCATGGAACACTGTGGATGGCTCGCCGAAAAACACGCGAGAGAAAAAAACATGCACAGAGACAAGACTAGTTTCTGTGGGGAAGTAGGGACGAAATGGCCACCCCCCTAGTGGGGGGTGCCCCAATTTTCCATCCATAGCTGCTTTTATTGGGCTCATTTTGCATAATAATTCAGGTAAAGTACAGTACTTATCAGGGGGAAGTAAGGAACTATAGAAAACAAGGAACTCTGCTGGTCTATTGAGTGGGGGTCAAAGAGCTGTAAGACTTTGAGGAACCAACTTCCTCCTTGGACCCCTCTCATTCAACTGAGAGCATTCTAAACAAAGAAGGTTTCACAGTAATTTACATGTTCTTTCTTAGGCCTCATCACCTGGGAATCTGCCCCTTTCAGCAGAGAGCTGCACCACCCTGTCATTGTTTCAGGCTTAGCACGGGAACTAAGGCAATAAGGAGATTTTCTCCCAGATGACGAGAACTCAGGCTATGTCAAAGCCTGAGGAGCGAGGGTCCGTCACCCTCTTTTGCTGCAGCCCCCCAAGTCCTTCTTTTGGGGGGCCTCCCAAAGTGATCGTGCCTGGCTTAGGTCGTTCCCCCCGTGGGGAATCTTACCCGTCTTTGGCTAACCGACCAAGCTTTTTGGGGTTCAGCAGCAGAAGCAGCATTCCTGCCAGGGAGATAAGCTTTTGTCTCCTTGCTGGCTTATGGTTCCAAGGGCGTTCCCTTAGCCTTAGCCTAGGCGGGGGTTTCAGCTTCTGATACTAGTCAGGGCAGTTCCCAACATGCGTGCCCGATCATGGCTTATTCCCGTCATTACTATTTGGCAGCATGTATGTTTGTGAGCAATTGATTTCAAGAATGAAACATAGTAATTGTAAGATTAGAACCAAAATATCTGATGAGCACCCTGAGAGCTTCCTGAGAATTGCAACCACTTCTATCAAACCAGATACTGATGCTCCAGTTTCTCAAATACAGTGTCAAGCATCCCGCTGGTTTTATGTTGTCCTCTTTTGTTGTACTGTAATAATAACATATTAAAAAACAATGACATTCTATTGCTTAGATACGTACGTTTTCTATATTAGTGATCAAAAACTTGGGACTTGCTCAGTGATTTTAAAAGATTATCAAAAGGGCTGCTGCATAATCAGGGTTATTATGTGAGGACTTTTTTGCTTATCTGTGGTGGTGGAGCTCACGAAAATTATGTACAGACCTTTTTTTTTGCTCATCAGTGTTAGTCAGTGTTTGTGTATTTAATGTGTGACCCAAGACAACTCTTCTTCAGTGTAGCTCAGGGACATGAAAAGGTTGGACACCCTGGTTTCTGTGACTGAAAAACTTGAATGAAAAATGTATTCATAGCCAAGGAATGCAAGCTTTTGCTTCTGGGGAGCTTACACTTCAACTGGAGTGACGTGCACCGAAGAGAAGATTTGAGATCTGCATTCATCATCTGTCCTCCTCATTTTCTAGGGCTGTGTGAAAGAAGGCACATTGCAGAAGGCGGATGATCCACATGGTAAGATGATCTTTAAAAAATGTTAAGCTCATATCTGTATTATTTTAAAGATTTCATTTATTTTTAGAGAGAGGGGAAGGGAGGGAGAAAGAAAGGGAGAGAAACATCAGTGCGAGGTTGCCTCTGGTGTGTCCCCTCCTGGGGACCTAGCCCACAACCCAGGCATGTGCCCTGACTGGGAATCGAACCGGTGACCCTTTGGTTCACAGACTGGTGTTCAATTCACTGAGCCACACCAGCCAGAGTTCGGCTGCTTTCTTTAAATGCCATGTTCACCCCCCTCCCAGACTTGCTGTGCAGATAAGGTCTGGAGGGCCAGTCCACATGGTGCTCTGGGTGACGCAGACCCAGTGACTATCCTTGGGGTTGCTGATGCTGCCATTTCTCAGTATGTAGTTTTGGCATTGACCTTGGGTCACAGGAGAAATGGTGCAAACAGGGCACATATGGAGAGACAGTTTGGGGGCACAGGTTTTTACTGAAACTTGTTGAGGTAGAATTTACATAGAGTAAAATGCACAAATCTTAAGTATATACTCAGGGCCTTTGTACACATCTACACACCTGCACAGCCATCTGGAAGGTGTCCAGCCTTTTAGCATCTCTGGGCCACAGTGGAAGAAGAAGAGTTGTCTTGGGCCACCACACATTAAATACATTACTACACAACATCACAAAAACATCTCATAATGTGTTAAGTAAATTTATGGTGTTGTGATGGGCCACATTCATAGCCACCCTGGGCCCCATGCGGCCTGTGGGCCACAGGTTAGACTCCCCTAGTAGAGTCGTGGAACATTTCCATCAGCTCTTCAGACTCCTACCAGCATCGGGTAATCAGGTCTGTTCTTGAACTTCGTATAGTGTGCTCATATAGCATGTAGTTTTGCATCCAGCATCTTTTACTTAGTGTGTTCTGGAGATTCAGACAAGTTGCATATCTGTAGGTCACTATTTGTCTTTAAGTTCTGAGTTGTATTGTATTTACTGAGTCTATCACTCAGGGTCATTGTAAACACACATTCTCCCTGGTCCTGCCTCAGCCCAGGGACTGCATGGCCAGTACTTACCTTTGGTTGCAAAATGAGAGGAAGCATAAGGAACAAGGTCAGTGAAGGCCAAGTTCATCTTCCTGGGCCATCTCAAGCCCTTGACGGAGCTGTGAATCTGTTCCCAGCCCCTTCCGTGGCTTTCATGTGAGCGGGCAGCTTCTGACCAGGACAAGGGTTGCAAGGGTCTCAGCACTGACACCATTCTGTATAAACATTGAAAGGGAAGAGAAACCACCACACTGCCCCCATCCCTGTGCCTAGCTGCAAGAGGAGACTCAGAATCTGTCCTTTCATCCCACAGGCCCAGGGCAGCGGTTGCCGTTGGCCGAGGCGTCTGAGATGAACCACAGGCCATCAGAACTAAAGGTCCTGCTCATTGGGAAGCGTGGTGTTGGGAAAAGTACAGCCGGAAACAGCCTGGTGGGGAGGCACGTCTTCGAGACCAAGTTCAGCGACCTCCCAGTAACCACGAAGTTTGAGTCTGAGAGCAGAATGTGGAGAAAGAGGAAAATTATGATCATTGATGGTCCAGACTTGTCATTTTCAGAGGAACTGATATCAGATCTTCGGAAACAAACCCCGGAGGGCCCCCACGCCTTCCTGCTGGTGACCCCCCTGGGCTCCTTTGCTGCGAGAGATAAGAAGCTGCTGGACACCGTCCAAAGCAGTTTTGCAGATGAAGTCACTAAGTACATGGCCGTTCTCCTCACCAGGGAAGAAGATCTAGGGGGTCAGGAAGTAGAGACATTTTTGAAGAGCAATGCAGACCTCCGTGAGCTCATCCAGAAATGTGGGGGCCGATCCAGCGTCTTCAACTACAGGGCCACAGGAGAGGAGGAGCAGAGCCAGGTGGACGAGCTGCTGCAGAGGCTTGTGGACATGGCAGAGCAGAACGGAGACCAGCCCTGCAGCTTCGGAAAGGAAGGTAAGCCGAGTCAGAGAGCAGTTTCTATGCTCTTTCAAAAAGTGCATGTGGGCTCTCCAGGCAAAGTCAGAGAGACACGACCAGGACACACATTGTATGGCCCTTTACTATCCACGTTTTCACAGCACACAGGACAGTGCCAGTGGGCACTGTCACTAGAACCACGAGGTGCTTTTGGATGCCAATGAAAGGCCAGTTAAGTTGAAAGTGGTTGTAGTGAGAAGTGACTTTTAGCACTGTCCACCTGGAGATGGTACAAGTGGTCGCTTTTTGACCAAAGGTAATTCTGTGAAGTAGTTTCTCAACTACATCCCGGAGACTGTGCTACAGTCAGCATGAGTGGGCAGTGGGGACACTCAGTCACAGCAGGAACAGAAGACAGAGATGAGGTGAGTAGACTAGACCCACGTGAGTTGGTGAAGACTAACAGAGCACACACAGGGTGCCAGGGAGTCAAGGAAGGTGCTAGAAAACAGAGCAGATGGAGAGAGAGGAGCAGTAGCATGTCTGTGGGTGAGCACTGGGCAGGGACTGTGGTCCGAGTCCTGCTTGTAGCTTGTGTGTGTCTGGAAGAAGCCATCCCTGTGCTTGGGGCTGGCCCTGCCAGGTGGGAGGTGGCCCTGATGCCCTGGAGCATCCTTGGCAGCAGTGTGTGGCAGGGCTTTGAAGAGGGGACCTGAATCCACCCAGGGTCATGGCTCTCTCCTGCTTTCCTCCAACAGAGGCCCTGACCATCGTCCTGGTGGGGCGGAGCGGGACCGGGAAGAGTGCCACTGGGAACACCATCCTCGGGAGGTCCATCTTCCTCTCTCGGCTGCAAGCCCAGCCGGTCACCAAGACATGCCAGAAGGGCAAGAGGAAAGGGGCTGAGTGGGACATCGTGGTGGTGGACACTCCCGGGCTCTGCCCGACGTCCCGTGATCCATTCCAGCTGGAGATGGTCCGCCCCTACGTGCCCACCAGTGGAGGGAATACGGTTCTGGTCCTGGTGCTGCAGCTGGGACGGGTCATTCACGAGGACGAGGAGGTGGTGAAGATGCTGGAGACCCACTTCGGAAAGGATGTCACGAAACACATGATTGTGCTTTTCACCCGGAAGGAAGACCTGGGGGACGAGGCCATTACCTATTACTGTGCCAACACAGATGACAGAGCTGTGAAGGGGATCATTAGAAAGTGTGGGGTGGGGCGAGTCTGTGCTTTTAACAACAATGAAACTGGCCAGGCCAGGGAAGACCAAGTGGCAGTCCTTTTGAAAATGGCCAGTGAGCTGATAGGTAACCATAAAGAGGGCTTGGATTTTGTTTTACGTGGGGAACAACAACCAAAAAAACTCCAAAGGTTTCTGGATCTTCAAATAGCCATTCGAACTGTAAGGAGTTTAAAGACTGGTGGTGAAAGCTGGGTGAAATACCTTTGGTCTCCTAGTTAGTGGCCTGCTCAGGGTGGGGGGTGAGGGTGGGGGAGGGGAGGGCTGGTGGGTGGGAAGAAGGTTCCTGATGTCAGGAGCTGAGGGTCAGTGCCTCTTACCATGCGATGTGTCAGCTCTCTGTAGGTAAATGCACTGTCAGGCTGGGGCAGGCAGTAGGGATTAGAAAGGAGCAAGGAGAAATAAGGAAGGGAAAGGCTTCGGAGGTGAGGCTGGTATTCAGTGAGAATCAAGTCACCAGGTTCCTCTTCCTTGTGTAGGTAGATTGGAGTCGGGACAGACTCCAGGATCAAGGCCAAGGCCAAGGTCAAGGCCAGCCTGTGGCCACAACACACATGGTTGGTTACACAGGAACCAGGGCTTCCAGATATGGGAGTACAAGGCAATGACCCAGCTAAGCCCTGGGTGTGGCAGGAGGAAGAGCTGGGCTCCCTGGGTGGCCTGCTGCCTGCTGGGTCTGCTGGCTCCTGAGCTTCCCTTTCCTCCCGAGGTGGCTGTCCCTCGTGCTGTCTCCTTTTGAATGCTGAGTGCACAGGGACCCAGTCACCCCCTCTTTGTTGTCCCTGAGGGTGTGAACAACTCTGGGAGGTCTGAACACACTGTACTGTGAGGTCATCACATGGAGTGAACAGACTAGAACAAAACTCAGAAGCGCAGTAAAACTGCCAAGGTTAGCCCATCTGGCAAAGCTTTAAGATTCTAAATATAATTCTAGATTTCTTCTAGCAAAACATATTGAAAACTCCTTTTCACTGTTGAGTCTCTCTCCTTTAGAGGGCTTGGTATTAGGTTAAACCTCAGATGGTTCACGTGGTAATGGCTGACACTCTAGGGGCTTCAGTGTCCCATGTCTGGGGGCCGGCCGGCCAAGACAGGTGTGGTGCCAGTGGTCCAGCCTCCTTCTTGTGTTGCCTCCGCACTTCCGGCTGCCTCTCCGTCCCAGGTGGTGAGTGATGTCCTACTCAGCTGTGTGCAGATACAGCTGAGAGCTGCCTGCTGAGGGTGCTGTGTGAGATGAGACCTATGGGATGTTCTCCCAGCAGCTGAAAGGTCCAGGCAGCTCCAATATTAACCACTTCATAAATGCTTTGGGGTCAGGATCTGTGTCCTTTGGTTTTTTCTTTTAAAATTATTTATTTTTTAGAGAAAGGGGGAGGGAAGGAGAAACAAAGAGAAACATCAATATGTGGTTGCCTCTCTTACACCCCCTACTAGGGACCTGGCCTGTAACCCAGTCATGTGCCCTGACTGGGAATCAAACCAGGGACCCTTTGGTTCTCAGGCCAATGCTCAATCCACTGAGCCACACCAGCAGGGGCACTTCCTATGTCCTTTGTTTTTAGAAAGTTCAGCTTACCTTCACATCATGTGCTCATATAGCAAGCAGTTATGCATCATCCGCTTCTTTTACTTAGCATGTTCTGGAGATCCAGCCGAGTTACGTATCTGTAGGTCGCTACTTTCTTTTAAATTGTGAGTTGTATTCTGTTTACTGAGTCTATCACTCAGGGTCATTGTAAACACACATTCTCCCTGGTCCTGCCTCAGCCCAGGGACTGCATGGCCAGTACTTACCTTTGGTTGCAAAATGAGAGGAAGCATAAGGAACAAGGTCAGTGAAGGCCAAGTTTCACATTTTCATCTTCCTGGGCCATCTCAAGCCCTTGACGGAGCTGTGAATCTGTTCCCAGCCCCTTCCGTGGCTTTCGTGTGAGCGGGCAGCTTCTGACCAGGACAAGGGTTGCAAGGGTCTCAGCACTGACACCATTCTGTATAAGCACTGACAGGGAAGGAAAACCACCATACTGCCCCAACCCTGTGCCCAGCTGCAAGAGGAGACTCAGAATCTGTCCTTTCATCCCACAGGCCCAGGGCAGCAGTCGCCATTGGCCGCGGGGTCTGAGATGAACCACAGGCCATCAGAACTAAAGGTTCTGCTCATTGGGAAGCGTGGTGTTGGGAAAAGTACAGCCGGAAACAGCCTGGTGGGGAGGCACGTCTTCGAGACCAAGTTCAGCGACCTCCCAGTAACCACGAAGTTTGAGTCTGAGAGCAGAATGTGGGGAAAGAGGAAAATTATGATCATTGATGGTCCAGACTTGTCATTTTCAGAGGAACTGATATCAGATCTTCGGAAACAAACCCCGGAGGGCCCCCACGCCTTCCTGCTGGTGACCCCCCTGGGCTCCTTTGCTGCGAGAGATAAGAAGCTGCTGGACACCGTCCAAAGCAGTTTTGCAGATGAAGTCACTAAGTACATGGCCATTCTCCTCACCAGGAAAGAAGATCTAGGGGGTCAGGAAGTAGAGACGTTTTTGAAGAGCAATGCAGACCTCCGTGAGCTCATCCAGAAATGTGGGGGCCGATCCAGCGTCTTCAACTACAGGGCCACAGGAGAGGAGGAGCAGAGCCAGGTGGACGAGCTGCTGCAGAGGCTTGTGGACATGGCAGAGCAGAACGGAGACCAGCCCTGCAGCTTCGGAAAGGAAGGTAAGCCGAGTCAGAGAGCAGTTTCTATGCTCTTTCAAAAAGTGCATGTGGGCTCTCCAGGCAAAGTCAGAGAGACGCCACCAGGACACACATCATATCACCCCTGTGACCCCACCTGTGGGGAAACTTACTGTCCACCTTTTCACAGCACACAGGACAGTGCCAGTGGGCACTGTCACTAGAACCACAAGGTGCTTTTGGATGCCAATGAAAGGCCAATTAAGTTGAAAGTGGTTGTAGTGAGAAGTGACTTTTAGCACTGTCCACCTGGAGATGGCACGAGTGGTCGCTTTTTCACGAAAAATAATGCTGTGAAGTAGTTTCTCAACTACATCCCGGAGACTGTGCTACAGTCAGCATGAGTGGGCAGTGGGGAAACTGAGTCACAGCAGGAGCAGAAGACAGAGATGAGGTGAGTAGACTAGACCCACGTGAGTTGGTGAAGACTAACAGAGCACACACAGGGTGCCAGGGAGTCAAGGAAGGTGCTAGAAAACAGAGCAGATGGAGAGGTAGGAGCAGTAGCATGTCCTTGAGTGAGCATTGGGCAGGGACTGCGGTCCAAGTCCTGCTGTAGCTTGTGTGTGTCTGGAAGAAGCCATCCCTGTGCTTGGGGCTGGCCCTGCCAGGTGGGAGGTGGCCCTGATGCCCTGGAACGTCCTCTGCGGCAGTGTGTGGCAGGGCTTTGAAGGGGGGACCTGAATCCACCCAGGGTCATGGCTCTCTCCTGCTTTCCTCCGACAGAGGCCCTGACCATCGTCCTGGTGGGGCGGAGCGGGACCGGGAAGAGTGCCACTGGGAACACCATCCTCGGGAGGTCCATCTTCCTCTCTCGGCTGCAAGCCCAGCCGGTCACCAAGACATGCCAGAAGGGCAAGAGGAAAGGGGCTGAGTGGGACATCGTGGTGGTGGACACTCCCGGGCTCTGCCCGACGTCCCGTGATCCATTCCAGCTGGAGATGGTCCGCCCCTACGTGCCCACCAGTGGAGGGAATACGGTTCTGGTCCTGGTGCTGCAGCTGGGACGGGTCATTCACGAGGACGAGGAGGTGGTGAAGATGCTGGAGACCCACTTCGGAAAGGATGTCACGAAACACATGATTGTGCTTTTCACCCGGAAGGAAGACCTGGGGGACGAGGCCATTACCTATTATGTGCCAACACAGATGACAGAGCTGTGAAGGGGATCATTAGAAAGTGTGGGGTGGGGCGAGTCTGTGCTTTTAACAACAATGAAACTGGCCAGGCCAGGGAAGACCAAGTGGCAGTCCTTTTGAAAATGGCCAGTGAGCTGATAGGTAACCATAAAGAGGGCTTGGATTTTGTTTTACGTGGGGAACAACAACGAAAAAACTCCAAAGGTTTCTGGATCTTCAAATAGCCATTCGAACTGTAAGGAGTTTAAAGACTGGTGGTGAAAGCTGGGTGAAATACCTTTGGTCTCCTAGTTAGTGGCCTGCTCAGGGTGGGGGGTGAGGGTGGGGGAGGGGAGGGCTGGTGGGTGGGAAGAAGGTTCCTGATGTCAGGAGCTGAGGGTCAGTGCCTCTTACCATGTGATGCGTCAGCTCTCTGTAGGTAAATGCACTGTCAGGCTGGGGCAGGCAGTAGGGATTAGAAAGGAGCAAGGAGAAATAAGGAAGGGGAAGGCTTTGGAGGTGAGGCTGGTATTCAGTCTGAATCAAGTCACCAGGCTCCTCTTCCTTGTGTAGGTAGATTGGAGTCGGGACAGACTCCAGGATCAAGGCCAAGGCCAGCCTGTGGCCAGAACACACAAGGTTGGTTACACAGGAACCAGGGCTTCCAGATACGGGAGCACAAGACAATGACCAGCTAAGCCCTGGGTGTGGCAGGAGGAGGAGCTGGGCTCCCTGGGTGGCCTGCTGCCTGCCGGGTCTGCTGGCCCCTGAGCTGCCCTTCCCTCCTGAGGTGGCTGTTCCTCGTGCTGTCTCCTTTTCAATGCTGAGTGCACAGGGACGCAGTCACCCCCTCTTTGTTGTCCCTGAGGACGTGAAGATGACTCTGGGAGGTCTGAACACACTTTACTGTGAAGTCATCACATGGAGTGAACAGACTAGAACAGAACTCAGAAGCGCAGTAAAACTGCCAAGGTTAGCCCAGCTGGCAGTTTTAAGATTCTAAGTATAAGTCTAAATTTCTTCTAGCAAAATGTATTGAAAACTCCTTTTCACTGTTGTGTCTCTCTCCTTTAGAGGGCTTGGCATCAGGTTAAAACTCAGAGGACTCGCATGGTAACAGCTAACGCTCTAGTGGCTTTGGTGTCCCATGTCTGGGGGCCGGCGGCGAGGCAGGTGTGGTGCCAGCTGGTCCTAGCCTCCTTCTTGTGTTGCCTCCTGCACTTCCGGCTGCCTCTCTGTCCCAGGTGGTGGGTGATGTCCTACTCAGCCTGAGCAGATAACAGCTGAGAGCTGCCTGCTGGGGGCGCTGTGTGAGATGAGAACTATGGGATGTTCTCCCAGCAGCTGAAGGGCCAGACAGGCTCCAATATTAACCACTTCATATATGCTTTGGGGATGGAATCTGTGTCCTTTGGTTTTTGAAAGTGTCAGCTTACCTTCAAGATTAAGCCATTTAGTAGAGCACCAGCTATGACCATTAAAACTTTTGTACCTTGCGTAACACTTCATATTGCAAATTCTGGAGAATGTATGAGTCAGCATGCTCAGTTGAGTGAAATAATAAAGATGAGCTGTATTAGGAATGCATGTCCTCCTGATTTAATTTTCTGTCTTGAAGAGGGTGCCTCTTTGGAGAGCCAGTAGATTCATCAACTCTGGCAAATTTTTGCATCTTTGGTGCCTGGCACCATTGGATTACAGGTGACAGCCACTTTACTAGGCATCCAGCAGCTCAGGACTGTCACTCTGGGCACTTCTCTGTAGCGAGGATGAATAAGTGTAACCTAAATTAGAACCAGGAACATCGGAGGAGCAAGGTCTCGAGGCGATTGTGCCTTTTCCTGGAACTTCCCTTCTGTTTAAAGGCAGGTAGCTCACCCAGGGTGCTACCCATGGCTGAGCAGGCGACGTGGGAGCTGGTGTGGTTGGGTACGTATGGGCATCTTCTCCCAGGTAGCAAATCGCCACCATCCTTTAGGACTAGTCTTGGGGTGGGGACGACAATACTGTTGTGTTAGTTCCTTCGAGAAGCACTTGCTGAGAAAGCTTGAGGCATGCAAGGGGTTTATTGTGGGTGGGGGGCAGAGCAGTGTCTGCCACTCCAGACAGGGGCGGAAGCAGAGCAGGACAGAGGGAGCCTCGGACCTTCCTGCGGAGCTGACATTTGGAAAGAGAAGAGACAGTTGTGTTGGACAAAGAGTCGCTCAGCCCTGACAAAGCTGATGACGACCCAGAGAATTGTGGGGCAAAGGCAGAGTTGTGCATCTGGCCTGCACTAGGGGCTCCACCAGGCTCTGCCAGGGAAGGCCTGGCTCTGCTCAAAAGCTAAGGTGGGTGGTGACAGCGTCACAGCTGCAAGCCATCAGCTCACCATGCAGAAAGCCACACTTTCTTGTCATCTTTTGCTTTTCAATGTTGTAGGTTAGATTCCTACTGAGACACAAAGGACTGAAGTGACTCATGCAGAAATAAAGCCTGAAATTCCCTGTAAGATGTAGGGAGGTTAAATTAGTAATTAAAAAATTCTACCAAATATTTAAAGAAGAATTAACACCAATACTTCACATGGGAGAGGAGGAATTCACAGTTCATTCTATGAGGTGGGTATCATTCAAGGGTGTTACGGAAAAGAAAACTACAGACCGATATCCTTTATGAATGTAGACATGAAAATCCTCAACAAAGTAGTAGCAAATTGAACATGACACCTGATAAATAGAAGTGCATATCGTGAGAAGGATGTACCACTAAGTACAGGTATCTGGGATTTGTATATAACGTTTATTAAATTATAGTCCAATATCCAACGTGTCCCAGGCCCTCAATTTGAAATTCATCGGTCACCTGTCATCTGAGTGTCTCCTTCGCCCTGACGACCTGGTGACGTTCCCTCCAAACTGAGGTCGGGCAGGGGGGAAGAGGTCGGAGCGCTCCCTCTGCTTCTAGGAAGGAGCTCCCCATCCTCTGGCCTCAGCCTTTCCCGTCCCCTCCTTCCTGGGAAATCGGGCACGTTTCTGCTTCAGCCTGGGCTCTGCAGCCCAGCATGCAGCGTTGTTACTGGGCTTTTCAACTGGTACTTATGCCCAATGATTCATATTCAGTGTTTTCTTTTAGTTTTAGAAATTTCACTGGAGATGCTGCACATTATGAGAATCAGCGCACAGACGTCCTCCCTCCTTTCCATCACTCTCTTCTCTCGGCTCTTCCCTTTTGTTTCTCTTGATTTTAAGTCACTTTTGTTTGTGCGCATGAGATCCTGTCCCTTAGTGGATCAAAATGACATTTCTCTTTTAGACCGTCCAGCTTTGGTTAAAAAACAAAAACAAAAATAAAAACACCTTAATCCCCCTCTTCCCCATGTAATATTGAACATTTCCCATATATTTGGAATATTGGGTAAATTAGAGACGAACATTAAGTGTGCACCGAAGGACATTCAGGGCGCTCCATTGGGTTTAATGAGAAAACATATTTGTGCTTATTTCTAGTGTCCAACTTGTTTCCAATCAAAAGCCTCAATCTGAAATCTTCCGGCGGCAGGGAGAAAGCTGCCTCTTTGTGAATGTGCTCTCACCGGCTTTTCCAGCGGCTCGCTGGCTGCGGCTCGTTGTTCCAGTGGCTTCTCTGCTTTCGTTTCTTTCGTGGGCTCTTCATTTGTTTCTCTCTCACAGTCTGTGATGTTGGCGGAGAAGAGGTGTTTGTGGGGCGCCTCCTGTCGTGCAGCTTTCGTCTAGCCTCCTTCTCCCCTCGTTTTCCAGGGACCGTGTTTGAGATGGGCGTATGACCTTGCCCTTGTGGCCCTATATTCTGGGCGGCTGCCCCTGGTGCTTGAGGTGGGCGACTTGCTTGTTGCTTGGAGCTGGAGTCCCAGAGGTCACTCTGGTAGGGGCTCCTCCCTGGGTCCTCCCCGTACAACTGCCCGGTGAGTGACCACAGTCACTGGACACACTGTGTCTGAGAGTTTCTGTGGGAAAGAGCGAGCCAAGTGCAGAACCCAGTGCCTTGGATGACATGTAGTCCTAGGTGGCTCCTGCAGCAGTGACCTTGAGCCCTGCCCCATCTGGGCACCAAGCACAGCAGGTAAAGTTAGAGGCCCCTGTTTTGCAAATAAGCTTGTGGTGTTTGACACTTCACACCCTCCTTTGTCTCAAATTTAGGGTCACATAGCAAGGAGCAGCAAGCAAACTGTGGCCTTGACAAGAGTCTGGCTGCAAGGCCGGGCTCATCGTAAACAGGGCCATTTTGGGTAATTGCACTATAGAGTTTCCTTCATTTGTTGCAAGTACAAGAATAAGTTCATGATGTTCCTGAACTCAAGGGGTTCGCCGCTTAGGGTGTTCTTTCAAGGACCCGGCCTGGTTGTCACAAGGCCATTTTATTTACTTGCAGGAACTAAAGAAGATGGGGATTCACATCCAAACTCTGTCTCCCCACAGGGAGGCTGAAGCCATCGATTTTATACCCACTATTTGGCCAGTGACACATTGGTTTCTGCTTTGCAGTTGGCTGCACTCGTTCAGTTGGGTTGGGTTGGGTTGGGTTCCTGTCAAGGCCATGCGGCTTACAGCAGTGCATGCAAAGTACCGTGTTACAGTTTATCATTTAGCAAGATTGTATTTTGCCCTGGCTGGGCAGCTCAGTTGGTTAGAGCATCTTCCTGCTGTGCCAAGGATGTGGGTTTGATACCTGGTAAGGGCACGTACAAGGTTCAATCAATGAATGCATAAATCAGTGAAATAACTCTTCTTCAAAAATCAATACCCCTCCCCACCACCCCCATATTTATTAACAGCCTCCCAGACCTTGAGACCCTGGTCCTGTCTAGCAAGGACATCCACCACAGGAAAGTCCACATTTATGCCTATAAAGGAGGCACAAGTAACTTACATCCACTTGCCTGTGGCGTATGATCCCTTAAATGGCTGTGGAGTTCAGTTTGCTGGTATATTGTTCAGTAATTTTGCATTGATATTCATCAGGGAGATTAGCCTGTAGATTTCTCCTCGTGTAGCACCCTTGTCTTGTTTTGATATCGGGGTTGGTCTGGCCTCACAAAATGAGTTTGGAAGTGTTCCTTCCTCTTCAATGTTTAGACCAGTTTGAGAAGGATTCAAACTGTCCTTTTAATTGTTCTTCAAATGTTTGGTAGAATTCATTTGTAGAACCATGTGGTATGAGTTTTGCTTTGTTGGAAGATTTTTGATTCCACTTCAATCTCCTTCCTCATCATCGGTCTGCTCAGATTTTTTGTTTATTTATGATTCAGTCTTGGTAGGTTGCATGTTTCCAGGAATTTTATCAGTTTCTTCTAGTCTCTCCATTTGTTGGCCCGTGGTTGTTCATAGCAGTCTCTGCGATCTGCTGTATTTTTGTGATATCTTCAGTTGTAACATCTTCTCTTTCATTTATGATTTTATTTATTTGAGTCTTTTCTATTTTAAAAAAAACTGGTTGAGCTAAAATTTCATACATTTGTTTATCTTTTCAAACAAAGAGATTTTAGTTTTGTTCATCTTTTCTATTGTCTTTCTGATTTCTATTTCCTTCCTCTGCTAATTTTGGGCTTAGTTTGTTTTTTTTCTTGGTTCTTTGATGTAAAGTTAAGTTGTTTCTTTGAAATATTTCTTCTTTCTTAGTGTAGGCCTTTATCGTTATAACCTTCCATCTTAGAATTGCTTCTGCTGCAGGTTGTATGTTGTTACCATTTTTGTTTCAATGAAAAAAAATTCCCCTGATTGTTCAGGAGTGTGTTGTTTCATTTCCATGTTTTTGTGAGTTTCTCAGTTTTTCTCTTGTTAGTGACTTTAGTTTCATACTATTGTGGCCAGAAAAGATATTTGGTGTTTTTTCAATACTTTTAAATTTGCTAAGACTTTTATAAACATATGGTCTCCAGATGTTGAACGAAGGCCGCTCAGGGCTGACCCAGAGGATGGGTCAGGGATGCAGAAAGTGAACACAGAGACAACTGGCACCTCCGTAAAGGGCCGAGACCAAAAACAGCGAGTTGGTGGGTACGCAGAAAAGATTCTTTTTATCACTGAAAAAATTCTGCAAAAGGCAAGTGACTCTTAAAAGCAAAACAAAAGCCCTGGCTGGCGTAGCTCAGTGGATTGAGCGTGGGCTGGGAACCAAAGTGTCCCAGGTTCAATTCCCAGCCAGGGTACATACCTGGGTTGCAGGCCATAACCCCCAGCAACCGCACATTGATGTTTCTCTCTCTCTCTATCTCCCTCCCTTCCCTCTCTAAAAATAAATAAATAAAAATTAAAAACAAAAACAATATATAGTTGAGGTTATATTTTATGTAACTGTAAAAGGTACGACAACAATAGTGCATAAATGGGGAGGGAGGAAGCAATGGTAGAATGTTGCAGAGATCTCACAGGACTTGTGCTGTGATGGACTGTTCACTGGAGGTAGAATGTAGGTTAAAGGTGCGTACTGTCAATCACACAGCAACCACTGGAAAAATGACATGAGGTGCAGCTAATAAAGGAGCAGATGAACTAAAGTGAAATTTTACAATTCACCCAAAAAGGCAGAGAAATAAAGGACAGATGGGAAAAACAGACAAGTAGTAAGACAATGAATTTAAACACAACTGTATCAATAATATTAGGTGTAAGTTACCTAAATGACCCATTTATAAGACAGTCAGGTTGGATTTGAAAAGCAGGGCCCACCTGTGTGCTGTGTGAAGGAAATCCCACTTTACATGCAGAGATGCAGACAGATCACAGGGCAAGAATCCAAAAAGACACACCGTCACAAAGAGAAACCAGGCACAGGCTCAGCATTTGACACTTGCAGTGGCTGTATTCAAGTCAAACAAAGTAGGAGCCAAATGATACCATCTTTGCACCCAGGATAGAGAAGGACCTTTCATAATGACAAATAGGTTAGTGCATCCACAAGACAATAAGATTGAATGTACCTCCTAGGTAATGGAGCTTCAGAAAACAACAGAACTTTCAAATCTAAGAAGGGGACGATGAGCCAAACAAATGAGGAAAAAGACCACTCCACACTTACAAGTTGGAGATTTCAACACTCCTTTCCCAACACTGGATATTATTTCCTTGTTTTCCCGAACTGAGCACAGACAAGGAAGAGCTATGGGGTTTCCTAAGTTCCTAAGTTTCTCCCCAGACACCTCTGACTTCTGGTTTCACTTCCACATGTCCCACTCTCTTATGTCAAGAGGTTCCTGGAGGGGCAGAGGGAGCTGAAGACTTAGGGTTTGGTCGGGACCCTGGGCCGTGGGCAGCTGGGTGTGCACCATCTATGCTTCCTTGGCCCCTGGGGCTCCCCTGTGGGAGAGAGAGAGCAGTCTCTCTGCTGTTGAAGAGAAAGCCAGACTCCCTGCCATCTCTGCAAGTGGGGAGTGGCCGGAGGAGGAGGCTGTCTGAGGCGTTGCAGGGACCCAACTGGGCAGGTTGGGGGGCTGGCCAGTGTTTAGTGAGGCTGACTCCCAGCACAGCCTGGTAGGTGTCTGTCCCTGACAGGATGCAGGCTCTCTGGATTCTCACGAAGAGGCTAAATTGCACCAGGGGTAACTGATCACGCACCCAGGGTTACTGCACCCACATGGTGGGTAGGGCTGGCCAAGGGTGAGCAGAGACTGAAGCTGTCCCTACTTGAGCCAGGGCATCTGTCCTCTAAGTGGAAAACGAGTGAGGGGTTGTTGGAGCCAGGGGACCCATGTGGGGTGGAGGACATTGTCACCTCTTCTCCTCAACAGGGAGGCTGGTCTCACGATGAGGAGGTAGAAGGAAAAGGAGAATGTCCCTTTTCCCCTTACTCCTCCATCCTTCAGTGACAGTGTCGTGAGTGTCTTCCGGGCCCAGAAAAGTCCCTTTGCAGACTTAGAATTCGACCCTGGGGAGCCATCAACAGGCCTTCTCCCAGGCTCCGAGGACATGCGGGGAGCCCCGGCTCTGCTGACCGCCGACGGCCGGTGAAGGAGCGGCTCCTGAGTCCCTCCTGGATGCGGCTGTGGTCCGAGGACACGTCCCACTGCACTTCAGTTCTTCTAAATGTGGCGAGGTTTGTGTTGAGGCCCAGGACAGGGCCTATCTTGGCACATGTTCCTTGTGCACCTGAAAAAAATGTGTCTTCTGTAAATTCCAGCTTCCACAAACACCAGTTAGACCCGTTAAGTGACGGTGTGAGGGACCCTTCTAGATCCCGGCTCGTTTTCCAGGTGGCTGTTCCGTCGATTGTGCGGGGAGACCGGTCTCTAACCATGGTCGTGGGTTTGTCTGATTTCCTTTTGGTTTCAGTTTCTACGCACACATTGTGCTTCTCTGGTTTTGGAGGAAACACTGAGGATTGCTTTGTCTTCTGGGTGGAGGGGCCTTTCTACCATCCTACAATGTTCAGCTTTCTGCATCTGGTAATTTTCTTTGTTTTGAAGTCTAATTCATTTGCTATCAATACAGCTGTTTCTTCTTCCTTTTGCCTGACTAATGTTTGCACCATTTTTTCCCATTTTTTGATGTTCAGCCTGTTTCTGCCATAATATTTCAAAGGCTTTTTCTAAAAGCAGCCTATGTTTGGGGCACAAGTTTCAACCTACTCCACTAATCTCTGTCCTTTTATCAACAAACACTCTGTTCCCTCGGGTGCCTGGATTGCAGCCAGTAGTGGGGTGTGTCTGCTCCTGGAACCCCTGGGGGCTCCTCCCTGCATCCCCGCTGCTCCATCGCTGTCCCTGGGGGGCCTCTGGGCTCATCCCTCCCCAACCAAAGGGCGAGAATCACGTGTTTCATTGCTCCCACTGGACACTTTGCTTTTCTTTCTCATTTGTTTACCACTGGCCATCCCCCACCTCAGCAAAGGGATAATGGTAACCTTTTCTTGTTTGTTCCTTTGAAAGGATATTGGAAAGTGGACAAAGAATCCAGAATCCAGATTCCCCGTCAGGGCCCCCGCGGGGATCTGTGGAGGACCCTGGAAGCAGAGTGATGGTGGCAGCAGAGGAAGTGCCGAGTCTTGGCCTTGGTGTTGGGTTCCTGTTCGTGTTTGCAGTGGCTCCAGGTGGGGCATGGGGGCCTCTGGCTCCACTGCGTGCTCAGCTGTTGCCGATTATTTCCCCTTTGACGTGTCCCTTCAGTGATGTGAGGGCATCAGTGACCTGGGTATCTGTCTGTGAAGCACCGGGCAGAAGACACCACAGGTTCCCAGCAGGATCCAGGGTGAGCTTGCAGTTTGTGTGTGAGGGTGGAGACCCTGGGGACAGAGCAAGCAGTGGGTGCAGAGATGAGCTGGCTAACCTGACTCACTTACCTGGGCCTGGAGCTGACCCTCCCGGATCTTCACGGCACAGCATGGAGGACGCTTTGCCCACAATGGTGTCACCAGTGCCCAGCCCACCAAGGCCTGTCCTGCCCTTTATTAAGAGATTGAAATAAAAATCTCCAACCCTCTTAATTCTTTTGGCTTTACCCCGGAGTTGGAAAGCACACCCCCACCCTATGAGTGTGCCAGCCAGTGAGGACAGTCCTCTGGGGAAGCAGACTCTCCTCAGGGTCTCTGTGACTCCCAGGGACTTCAGTCTGTAGATCAAGTTTCCTTGGGCTTCAACAGCCTCTGCATTCAGGCTGCTAAGGGGTCTGATGGCAATGTAAGGGGAGATGTCTCCTGACATGACAGAGGGACAGTTCTTCAGGGTCTCTCTTCCTGTGGGCACACATCCTAGTGGATGGGTGTGTCTTTCTGCACTTGGGTGTGAGCATGGTTTTGCAGGTTGGGGGCGGGGATGACAGAGCAGTGCCTTTGTTCAATGTGAGTGTCAGGCAGATGAACTGACACCTACAAATACTGATGTCAGACAACATGATGTGAACATCCAGTGCATTTATTCATTCAATTCATGGTCAACTGAAACAAATGGGAATGGACTGAGGGTTTGTGTGGGTTTCCATACTTGATCTGGTGGGGACACTGGGGCTGATTCAGTGACAGGGGACACAGCCTGAGGTCAGTGGAAACCAGGAAAAGCAACGACAGTTACTTGGCTTAAATAGGAAAGGAGCCCAGAAAGGCCAGGTCACAGGGGCAGGGTTTGCGGGGAGGCCAGCAACGGGCCCTGGTAGGACTTTGTCGTTGGTAGGTTACTGCCAGGTGAGGGATGCAAGCAAAGCCTGCAGACCCTGGAGGGACAGACACCAGAGATGAGTATGACTGTCAGCTGGTGGGACAAGGTCCTGTTTACAGCCTGTCATCAGGACAGACTTGGGGCTCAGGCCCTTGTCTGGTGAGCAGCCGGCAGAACAGGAGGAACACAGCGCCCAGCACCAGGGCTGCACACATCTTCCGGGGCGGCACCCAAGCCCGCAGCCCGAACAGCAGTTGGCATCCCCACCAGCCCTGAGTGTGTCCCGCCAGGGGGCCAGGAGACCTCAGGAAGGTGAGGAAGCAGACAGGTTTGGTGTAGAGGGAGGAAGGCTGCCCCAGGGTTATGGGGGTACAGGGCCTGGGCCTGGGCAGGTCAGGGACAACATGTGACAGGGCCAGACTCACTGAGACTCCCTGGAGGTGACATTGTCCATAGATGGTGAGGGCTTTGACTTCATCTGAAGCTCATGCACTGGGGTCTGATTTCGGCCCATTATTGCCAGCTCATCAATGATAATGAAGAACCCAACACCCACTGAACCCTCCTACTGTCCCCCTCACTCCCCCCAGCTCTACTGAGATGTGATTGACATGTAACGTTGTGGAAGTTTAAAGTACAGAGTGTGCTGGTTGAGCATTTACCTGTCGGCAAAGACAATCACCACCAGTAGCGATCACTGGGGTGCTACCACCTGCACCACTCCCCATGACTCCTGTGTCTGTTCTGTGGCGACAACACTGAAGATCTGCTCTCTTAGCAACTTCCAGGGACAGAACACAGTGTCATTAACTCCAGCCACCGTGCAGTGCATTTCATCCCCAGAACTAACTCATCGCTAAGTGACCGATGTGCAGTCTGACCACCGTCCCTCATTCCCCACCTGCCTGCCCCTGCTAGCAGCCAGACTGCTCTCGTCTCTGAGAGTTTGGGTTTTTAAAATCCCAGCATTGATAGTGATACCAAACAGTGTTTATTACCGTGTCTGAGTAACTTCACTTAGCAAATGCCCTGCAGGTCTGTCTGCAAGTGGAAAGATGTCCTTCTGATTCTCATGGCTGACCCACACACACATATACCTGGGTGGGCAAGAGTAGGTTTACTTTTTTGTGAGTATGCAAAATAGAGGTTAATCTTGTATCATTATTTATTAATTACTGTTTTTGTGCTTACCACCCTAAGCCCACTTCTGCCCCCTCCTGCACACTCTGTCCCTCGTACCTCTCACATGACCTTTGTCCATTGGTCCCTACACAGGACCTTAGGTGGCTCCCACACCCGGCTGCTGTGAGTAACGCTGCAGTGAGCAGGGAGGTGCCGAGGCCTCTGTGGGGTCCTGTGCTTGTTCCCTGTGGATGGCGTCCTTGTGGACCAGGTGGTGGTGCTGTTCTCAGTTGTTTGGTGACTCTCCGTGCTGTTTTCCAGAGTGGCTGCCCCACTTTCCATTCCCACGGACAGTGCACAAGGGTTCCCTTCCCCCCACGTCCTCACCAGCACTTGTTGTTTCTTGTGTTTTTCACAGTAGGCGTTCTAACAGGAGTGAGGTGCTGTCTCATTGTGGTTTTGATTTGCATTTCCCTGATAATCAGTGATGTTGGGCACCATGTTATGTTGACCATTTACATGTCTTTTTTGAAAAGATGTCTATTCAGTCTGTCTGCCCATTTTTTAAAAAGGGATTGTTTGTTTTTTTGCCAATGAAGTATAGGGGTTCCCATATATTTTGCATGTTAATCCCGGATCAGATACATGACTGGCAAATGTTTTCTGCCGTTCTGTAGATTGCCTTTTCATTGTGTGGGTGGCTTCCTTTGCTCTGCAGAAGCTTATTAATTTGATGTTGTCCCACTTACTTATTTTTGCTTCTGTTTCCTTGCTTTTGGGGTCAGATCCAAACAATGATGACCAAGACTGATGTCAAGGAGCTTATACCCCTTGTTTTCTCTTAGGAGGTTTGTAGTTTCAGGTCATATGTTCAGACCTTTTTTATTTCTGATTGAGTAATTTCTATATGTTTTTAGTCATACTAACTGAAAATCTCTCAATTTGTTGATATCTCCAAAGGACCTAGCTTTGGTTCTGCTGGTTTTCTGCAGTGTTTCTCTATTCTCTAGCTCATTAGTTTCCATGCTACTCTTCACTATATTGTTCTTGTGACTGTTTTAGGTGTAGACTGCTGCCTCAATCACTCTTCAATGTGGAATAGTAGGTTATTGGTTTGAGATCATTGATCTCTATTCAGTATAGCTCCATATGAATTCCCATCTACAAATTTTCGTCTAACTATTCTTTTAGCTGCTCCTCATAGGGTTTGCTATGTTGCTCTTTCATTTTTACTCATTTCAAATATCTATAATTTCCTTTTTGATATCTCCTTTGATTCTTTGGTTATTTAGAATTATGTTGTTAGAAATCTATTTATTATTGAATTCCTCCCATTTTTTTCTGTTACCGATTGCTAACTTTACTTCATTTTGGCTGGAGAATGGACTCTGTGTGATCTCGAGCCCCTTCCATTTGCTGAGGCTCATTTTGTGGCCTCACACCTGGTCTGTTTGGGGGAACATTCCCTGTGCACTCGGGGAGGACGTATGCTCTGCTGTGGTGGGCGGAGTGTTCTCGTGTGGGACCTGGTCGTTTACATCGAGTCTTTGTTTGTTGACCCTCTGATCAGTCGCTGTCTGAGTTATTGAAAGTGGGGTGTTGAAATCTACAACTACTATTGTTGAATTGTCTGTTTCCCCTTGACCTCTGTTATTTTTCACCATTCATTGATTCTTTCTTCTGCTGGTTCAAACCTGCCATTGAACCCCTCTATTAAAAATCTTCACTTCAGTTATACTTTCACCTGCCGAGTTTGTATTTTGTCCTTAGAAATTAATTCCCATCTCTTTATGGGCATTGTCTATTTGATGAGATGTTGTCATCATAGCTTCCTTTACTTGTTTAGGTGTGATTTTTGTCAGTTCTTTAAACATATTTATAATTGCTTTTCTGAAGCCCTGCCTTCCAATCCAATATCTAGGCCTCACACAAGGAGTTTCTGTTGCCTGAGTTTTTTTCATGTGGGTCACACTTTTTTGTTTCTCTGTATGTTTTGCAGTTTTCATTAGGAACTGATATTTTAAGTAATGTCATGCACAACTCTGAATAGTGACTTTCCTCTGCTTTTCTAAGGCTCAGTTTGCTGTCATTTGCATGTTGTTTAGGGACTTGGCTGGACTCCTCTGGTGACACCTATGTCCCCTGCAGTGTGACTCCTCTGATGTGGCTCCTCAGCAGGGGCAGCCTGGGGACGTCACCTGGGATGACAATGATTCTGGTTGTCACTCCCTCACACAGTCTCTCCCTTAATCTCTTGGTCAGTCTCTGTCTCTCGGTTTAACACCCAGCTGCTTGGCTGACAATGGTCATCTGGTCTGTCCCTGGCTTCAGACAACAGGCCTCTGGGTGAAAACGACTCGGCAGTCTGATCTAATTAAACGTGGTTTCCTTCGCAGGGGTGCTTTGCCAGTCTTTCAGGTTTTCTCTGACCGAGAAGGGCTGTTTGTTCCCGTCCCTTTTCCTGGTGGTCTGCGGGGACACTTGCTGGCCTGTGGTGTCTCCTGTAGCTCTCATGGGTTACCAGTGTCCTCGAAGTCACTTGCCATGAACATCTTCCCTGTTTTCAAGAATATACTTTGAACTTCCCACGCTCTGTTCCAATAAAGGCATTTCCTTTGAGGATTACCTTGGAGTTCTCTATAAGGATGGGCTTGTTTTCCTCTTGACAAAATCTCCCAGGCAGAGCTGCCTGAGGCACAGTTTGGGGCCTGGTGCAGAGGATGGCAGCCTCTGGTCTCTCACCTCACCCCTCCCAGCACTGGACCCTCCATCCTATGTGGGAGGTGGAGTGTGGGAAGCCAGGGTCCCCTCATTCTTAGCCTGCTGGGCCTGGGCTGGAGCCTGTGATCTATGAGTAGAGCAGCAGAGAGCTGCTGGCTGTACTCACTGGACTCATCCTGCAGCTCAGATTGGGAGGGGTGAGAAATGATGACCCCAGTCCCTGTTGGTAAGGGACCAAGCTTTATGAGAACTCAGGGGAGAGGGGCCCCGTCTGCTCGGCCACATGTGCCCAGAATGGGGTTTCCTTCCAGCTGAGCTGAAGATGTTCAGGTGAGGGGGGAAGGAAGTCATGGCTCAAGTAGCATGCAGACTATTACTCCTCTTAATGAGGTTCAGTAGATTAAAAAAAATAACAATTTTTCATTAACTGTATAAATTTAGGGCAACTTTTAGAGACTGTAACTGGAAAACTTCCCCAGCTGTGGTTGTCCCACTGGTAAGGAGTCTGCAGGGTGCCTCACTGTGCCGTCTGGCAGAGGAAGCCCCATCAGTGGTTTCAGACTAAACATGGCAGCGAGCAGGCTCCCTCCCTGTCCTTCCCGCTGAGTGCAGGGATCTGGTGTTGCTTGGCTTCCCCTTCTAGTTGTGCTATCATGGCATTGAATGAAATATTGGGAAGTGGGTACCTTGGGGACAGCTGCCATTGTCCTCCAGGTTGCAATCTTCATCTGGAGTCCTTGGCTTTCCACCTGATACCAAGGTTAGACCCGCAGAGGATCAGACAGACACATGCTGGTGTCTCCTTATTTTCCCACAGAGTCCTTTGTGGTTGTGCACAGCTCGGACGCGAGTTCTGTATTCTGATTTTCAAGTGATGTTGCTTCATGACCATCAACATTAGAAAACTATGAGGCTCTTCAGCTGCTTATTCACTACCCAGCTCAGAGAGCCTTGTTGTTGGAGGTTGAAAGACAGAAACGTCTGGGAGCACTTGTTCCAACGTGGAGCAGAGGGCCCGTTCTCAGGCTCCTGTCAGAGTCCAAGTGCTCGGGGTCGTGCTGGCTCAGCATGAGGACCCGGTGTGGGTGTGAGACTCCTGGGAAAACTTCTGTGCCCCATCCTCAGGGGGCTCGAAACCTGGAAGGGTCCCAGTTGGTCCTGAGCACATGTCAGTGTGGTGTCCACAGGGAGGGCTCTTCTTGGCCCAATCTGTCTCCTCTTACCCTTCTGAACACACCACAGCAAATACAAATATAGGGCATGAGCTCTGTCACCGAGCTCTCTGGTCTGTGCTGTGACCACAACTCGAAGTGACGAGTCAAACAGCATCGGGAGGACACGAGGCAGGAAAGGGCTGTGGCTGAGGCAGGACGGACACTTTGCTGTGTGCAGGTGAATTCACAAGAAACCACCCTGTAGCTTGTTTCTTTGAAAAAGGAGGGATTATGAGAAAGAGAAACAACAAAACTTTTTCTGCTGTATATGCTGAGGTATACATTAAAAGTGTCCCTTTATTCCTTGTTACAGTTGTATTTATAGCATTTTTCATGAGTAATAAAGCACTTTAGAACATCGGTTTTGCTCATGCCATGTAGCGCAGTTGTTTACAGCCTCAGCCCTATGCACCAAGGTTGTGGGTCGGACCCGATGTCAGGACACACACAGGTCACCCAGCGAATGCTTGGATACGTGGAGCAACAAATGGATGTTTATTTCTCTATCCCTCTCCAGTCAAATCAAAAAATAAAACTTTAGAAACCAATACCTAAAAATTTAGAAATATAACATCTGTTTATGGTAGTATTGGACTAAAGCAATGAAAGATGTCCTAATAGACTGGAAGAAAGAATCGCAGATAATAGCAGCAATTGTGCAAACCACTGAAAATCCCAGAAAGAGGGCAAGTGCCTGATGCTACCAGATGGTTCCGGCCGCCTCTGAATTCTCCCCCGGTGCCTCTCCCTCTGCCCCTGGTATCTCGGGATGGTGAAGATTCAGGGCGAGTGCACACAGACATGTGGGCTCTGGAGGGAGGGGGTGCACCAGCTCGGGCCTATGAGTAAGGAAGGGAGCTGAGCCCGGGCTGAGAGTGGCAGCAACTGGGGAAAGTTCACCTGTGTCCCTGCTTCTTGCTTTGTTGGCAGCTGGTGCCAAGTGGTGAACGGACAGTGACTGACACCTGCACTGTCTGTGAGTCTTCCTCCTTCTGATGACCCCTGGGACTCAAAGCATAGGAGAAAGGGGCCCATAGTAATACTGCTCCCTCACTCCAGAGCCCTGAGGCCAAGAGTTCCAGGACGGGTCCCTCCACGTGGGATCCTTGGAGGACCCTGTTTGTTGTCTCAGGTTTATCACTACGACCAACCAACATCTGAGAAGAAGTGAGGGTGTGGGGCCAGGGCTCAGGATTCCTACCCCTGGGAGGGTCGGGGCCCTTGTCCTCACGGGGCAGGGCCCAGACATTGTCATGTGATGTCACTCTCTGGGAGACATGGGACTTAGTGATCTGACATCCCCTGTCTTCCATCTGTAAAGACACCTGGGCTCAGAGGGCACTGGCTGTGCCCAAAGCCTCAGATCCTGAGAGTGGCTGGTCAGAGCCACTCACCCCTCCTGACTGCAGTTCATGGGTTAATGGCAGACACCTGCACTGATGTGCTCATAGGACAGGTGGCCCTGAAGCCCAGGGAACAAAGCAGTGTCGCTGGTCTAAGAGAAGGGGACACATTGTCAGACACTTTGGCCATCCTGTGCTGTCAGGTGAGGCTGGTGTCTCCTGCGTGTTTCAATGCATGAAAGTCCATGTTGTCTTGCTTTGTAAGGGATAGTGCCCTCCTTTATGTTTTAGATGAAACTTTTACTCTTTTTATAAAAATTAAGCTTATTGGGGCAACATTGTTTAATAACATTGTACAGATTTCCAGTGTACGATTCCCTGACACATCATCTGTGTATTGCACTGTGTGCCCACCACCCACAGTCAGGTCTCCTTCTGTCACCACACATTTGGCCCCCTTTACCCTTTACTGCTCCCCTCTCCTTCTCCCTGGTGAGCACCCTGCTGTGCTCCGTGTCTGTGGGATTTTGTCTGACTCCTCCTTCTGGCCGGTGGGCCTGGAGCTGCTGTCATGCAGAGGGGGTCTCAGGACGTGCTGAGCCCACTGCAGCCTGGCTGACAGCTCATGAACTTAAGGGTTCAGGAGCCCCTCATTTCCTCTGTGTCTCTCAAAACAAACTATTTTTTGGTTTTGTTTTCAAGTTTTATAACTTGAGGACAACCACAGACCTCTTTGTAGGGGGCCTGAGATCTGAAAGGGTAGAAGTCCAGAGGATGTGGAAGGGGAAGCACAGGTCAGGCAGAGTTCAAGGCCTTTCTGAGAAAACCAGCACTTCCTGGTCCACAGGCCCCCAGGTCCTCCTGGTCGAGGTGTGTGGTTGCCACTGGCAGGGACACCATCGAGTCACAGCACACTCACACAGAGAGGGGGTCCCTAATTGTGTTGAGGAAGGAACAGTAGGAAGCAGGAGAGATGGGGAGGAAAGGAGGAAGGCATCTTCCGAGATTCCGAGGGTGGCTGAAACACCGTTCCACACACTGTGTCACTGAAAGTCACAGAAAGTTCTGATCCCATAGTCCTAGGAGTCCTGCATCAAAAGGTTGGCTGAGCTCTGTTCACTCTGAAGGCTCTGTGGAGGGTCCTTCCTGGCTGGTTCCCAGTTTCTCGATGCAGCTGGCAGCCCTTGGAGGTCCTTGGCTGGAGGCTGCCAGGATCAGACCTCTTGCCTTCCACCTCTGACAAGGAGAAACCAGGATGTGCCCCCCAACACTGACCTTGGACAGCCCTGAGCGAACACTCCAGTCCATCACTTACAAGCCCTTCCTTCCACCCAGCAGCAGACAGGACTCCCTGACACTCCCCGAGTTTCCCTGACTCTGGAACCCCTTCCTCTTTCCTCAGGGGTCCAATGACAGGGTCCTCAACTCATGTGAGAGCTCACCTTTAACATTCAAATTCCCAGCTTAGTCCCTCCAAGGCCACCTCCACCCCTGCCCCCATGTGCCCCAGAGTTCCCCCAGTGCCTGTCCACCCCCAAGTCCACAGCCACTGCCACACGGGAGGTATTGTTTACAGCAGCACCCACTTCCTGGAACCAATGCCAACCCAGTGAAGGAAAAGCTCCATGTTCTACATTTTGTTATTTTTTCGGTCCCCTTTATTGACTTTATTGTGTGTGGCACTGGGGACCACAATGATACAGGGATCAGGTGCACAATTCTACAACACATCATCTGTACCCTGTACTGAGTGATCACCACCCCAAGTCAGGTCTCCATCCATCACCCTTTATCCCCCCTACACCTGCCTCCACGTCCCCCTCCCCCCTCCCCTGGGAATCCCCTGTTGTCTGTGCCCATGAGTTTTTTCCTTATTTTTAATTTTTGGTTCAATCCATCCACCTCAACATCCACTCAGCTCTACCCCTACTTCAAATGGCTGTCAGTGTGCTCTGTTGTAAATTCCTCATTTTACCATCAGGAATGGGAGCTAAGAGAGGTTCACTTCTGCTCCCTGAGGAAAGCCATGTCCAGCCCAGAGGCTATGAATGTCACCGTATTGCTAAAAGGTCTTTGTAGATGAGGATCATTCATGGTGGGGTAACAGGGAGATTGTCCTTGACTCTCTGAGTGGGTGGGTCCCACACAGAATCAGAATGGCCCTCAGAGGAGGGGGCAGGGCAATCTAAGGAGGAAGAAGCCATGTGGTGACAGCAGCCTGGACTGGAGTGGCGCAGTCATAAGCCAAGGAACTCTGGCAGCTTCTAGAAGGGGGAGAGGTGAGAGGGATTGTCCCCTGGAGCCTCCAGAGAGACCAGCCCTGATGACACCTTCACTTTATCTCTGTGAGACTAATCTGAGGCTCCCGCCCTCCAAAGCTGTAAGAGAATGTATTCACTTTGTCCTAGGCCACTAGGTTATCAGTACTTTGTTGTGGCAGCAATACAGAACCGACACACCATGGCTGACTGTTCATTTGTGGAGGAGTCAGGACAGTGTGAGTGGCCATTCCTTTCACCTCCTGTTGTTATTTCCATGATGCTGTAGTAGGTTTGAGCTTTGAATTCATTGTAGATCACAGCAGCAGAAAATGTCATGAGCTCCAGAAGGTGGACCCTGATAAAATGTGAAGAAATGTTTTTTCATAACCCAACCTTTGAAAAATACATATACATCCACTTGTGTGTTCATATGATGTAAGTAATAAAAAGAGGGGACAGTACGAAAGGAAGCTGTGACTTTCTACAAAATTCATGTCCTTGCTTCTGATGGTGTGGAAGGAGCAGCATCTGGGGAGTAGGGACAGCAACTTCAGGAGTCACAGGTGGGGACCAGCAGCAGGGGGGCAGGCGGCTCACATCAGAGCTGGAAGTGGACAGGAGCCCCTCGTGATGAGGAGCATGGCCACATGAACAGTGAGGAGAGAGGTGAGACAACTCTCCTTCTGTCACAGTCTCCTAGATGCTGCCTCCCCTGTGTCAGGGTTATGGTGGGATTACCATGTTCTAAGGGCTCCTCTGCACCAGTAGCCTCAATTCTCTTCCCATTTGAGACCCATATCCTACCACTGCAGCATCTGTGGATTCTCTCAACCTCTTTCCTCTTTCCTCTGGGGAACTGAACTGTGCACCTGAGCATCATTCTTGAAGAACAAGGAGTTCACCAGGAAAACATGCAAGGCAGCTTCTGGCAGGACAGGGTTCACTCAAGGACTGTGCAGAGTGACCTGAGACTGGGCCATGGGGGGACGGGTTGAACAGGAGATGAGGTCCTGGCTGTGCTGCTGAGTCACACCCGTGCAGCAGGGTCAGGGTCAGCCCCCTGGAGAGTGACCTGTGGGGCTGCACATGGCCCTGTGCTGAGAGGGGCCCCTCAGGTGGGTCAGGGCTCTGTCAGTGGCATCCTGAAGTCTTCTGATGTTTAAACAATGTGCCTGGCTTTTGCTGTGTGTGAGCCAGACCCTTCTGAATTTCAAAGCCGGTCCTGCTCTGTGGAAGCAGAGCAGGAAGGCAGGAAACTGATACCTGGGATCTTCATGATGACCTGAGTCATTAGCACCAATAATTGCTCCAATGCTCTGGACCAATGACATGTCATGAACACCCTCATTTCCAGATCTTGCTGCTTCCCTCCATGGGCACCAACCCATTGTCCCTGGGGACAAGGGGGACTTCCTAGGGTCTTCTTAGTACCTACCCGAAAGCTTAAGAGTTGATGGATAAAATTTCAATCTGTTGAACCAAAATAAATAATAATAAGAAATGTTGTTATGGTGATATAGCAGATGACTGCAGCATTGTGTCCACTGTGAGAGTTTTGACAAGAGCATGACAGACCTCCTCTCGCTGGAAACTGGTTCCGGAGCCTGTGGCATCTGTCGGCTGGGTGAATCTCAGACAGGTGCTTCTGTCTGGGCCTGGGGTGGGGGAGGCAGAAAGGGTGGGAGGGAAATTGGGTCTTCTCCCTGGGAGCATCTGTACCTGTCAGACCCTGGGCACGTTCAAGCTGGCAAGGACCATATGAAAAACCACAGAGGGGCTGTGTGGTCACAGAGACTTTTCCCCAAACCCTCCTTCCTCTGTTTCCTGTGGCTCCCAGTGGTGTAGACCCCTTAGGCTCTGCACCTGAGTCCTGTGATTTCTGAATGAGGAACTGAGGCCCTCCTGAAAGACTGGACTCAATGCCCACATCACACAATCAACACCAGCACCCAAGGGCACCTCAAGTCATGTGCTCAACTTCCTTTTCCAGAATCACCTGGATGTTGCCCACAGCACAGCAAAGATGACCAGATGCTGGACTGGACTTTCTGGGCAAGACTTGGTTCATTTAATAAGGGCCTTTGGGATCCACCGCCATCATCCAAAATACTGAACATAGTTTTGGAAATTTTGGTGCAGGAGTGGACACATTGACCCAAGTTTGGAATTGGGCAAAACTGTAGCACCACCAAATTATGGGTCAGTGTTTCTGCCTCTTTAAATGCAAACAGGAACTCCCCTGGCTCCACCTAATCTCAGCTTCCTGGCTCAGCACTTTCAAGGGTGCTAACTCTCTCCTCACAGTTAAAGCACAAGCAGCAGCTGAAAGAGCTCTGCTGGGGAAAACCCAGGAACTCCTCAGCGGGTTGAAGGGAAGGTGAGCCTGGCTGAGACCCAGCTGAGCCATGGGGCTGGGAGGGCAGTGGGGCCAGGGCAGGTGCAGGGGGTGGTTCTGGTCTGAGGAGGCACCAGGGACTGTGCCAGCTGCACAGTGGGACAAGTGTGCTGTCAGAGGGTAGTGGTGGGGGGCAGGGAGGAGAGTAAGGGGCTGTGTTATGAACACAATGTCCTGAGTGTCATATGGACAGGACATGTGTGTGCTGATGGGGGTGCTTCCTGCGTTTGCTGGTGTGATGGACCCTGGTGCTGCTGCTGAGCCTTCCTCCTCCCTTGATGGGAAACTTGTGTCCCCAGGGCAGGTGGTCAGAGCTGATGGCCATGTAGAGACCAGGCCGTCCAGGTGCCTCTGTTCACTGCCAAGATCAGGATCCCAGGCCATGTGGTGACACTCTGGGGGTGGCCCTCATCCCTGGTGGCAGAGGAATCTAGGACACAGGGTCCATCACTCAGCAGGGAGAAGCTGGGGCCCCACCGTGTGACATGGGCAGTGAGGAGAATCCCAGGGGAGTGCAGGGCTCTTGTGTGGGAGCAGGGCAGAGAACCCCCACTTTCCCCTGCCCAGGCTGGCGTTCCTTCAGTTCTGGGTTCTGGGAGAGAGGGGATGCCTGCCCCTGCCCGCTCCCTGTCCAGCTTGATTGGTGAGATTTTAGAGTTGGGGCCAAGAGGGACTCAGGCAGAGGCCACTGTGGGCCCTGGTCAGGGAAAAGTGGGAGCCAGAGGGACTTTCAAATGGACCTATGTGCTGCCATTACCCGTGAGCACCATGACCTTGAGCAAGTGTCTCAGCATTTTTGAGCCACATCATGTCCTTATTTTAAAAGTGAGCATAACAGCCCCAGCCAGGTTGCTCAGTTGTTTGAAGTGTCTTCCTGTACTCCAGAAGGTTATGGGTTCGATCCCCGTCAGGGCATATACATAGGTTGTGGATTCAGTCCCCAAGGGGGGTGCGGGCCGGATGCAACCAATCAATGTTTCTTCTCTCTCACATGGACATTTCTCTCTCTCCTCTCTTTTCTCTCTAAAATCAATGACCATATCCTTGGGTGAAGATAAAACGTCAGAATAATAAAACGAGTTTCCTTGCCAGCTCTTTTTGGGGAGTAAATGAGATAATGCAAAAATATTTATCTTGGTGCTTGCTACAGAGTGTTCAGTAGTGGTGATCCTACACCCAGACCAAATTTCTAGTTGTGGAAATTTTAACTGTTTCCTGATAAAGGGAAGAGTAAAGGGAACTTCGACCCTGGACCAAGCTTCAACAGGCACCCTCTGATGCCCGTCTGGTTTCACCTGTAGACTCGCCAGTCCCTCCCCGCCCCACAGTGTTTGGAAGCAGGTGTCAGACGTTGCTTCTGTTTACCACTGAACATTTGAAACCACTGAAAAATATTGCCATTCTCAGACTTCAAAAAGCAACTACAATTTTTTTAAGCAGAGTGAATTTTTAAAAAAGAGTTTATTTATTTTTAAAGAGAGGGGAAGGGAGGGAGAGAAAGGGAGAGAATCATCAATGTGTGGTTGCCTCTCACATGCCCTACTGGGGACCTGGCCTACCATCCAGGCATGTGCCCTGACTGGGAATCAAACCAGCGGCCCTTTTGTTCGAAGGCAGGTGCTCAATCCACTGAGCCACACCAGCCAGGGCAGCAACTAGAATTTTTAAAAAACTGTTACCACCTGCATTCAGACTTTACTGATTTTCTCATAATTTTAAAAGTTGTTTGAAGTAGGATCCAATAAGATCCATAAATCACAACTGTTTCATATCTCCTAAATGTAATTTAATATGTAGGTTTCCAGCTTCCCCGTTGCTTTCTGGGAGTTTTCTCTGGGTAAGAAAGGGGGGTCTCTTGTCCAGTAGAGTCAGGCAGTGTGTGTCCTGTCAGTTCCATCAAAGGTGTCAGCTCGCCTGCTCCTCCCGTTCCAGCGTCCGTGTGAATTTCTGTCTAAGGAGAGGCTTGGTCAGGTTCAAGGTGGACTGATTTTGGGGGAACACTTCACGGGTGCAGCAGTGAACTCCCATCAGAAGGCCCACGACGTCTGGTCGTCAGTCTGTCTGTGACACTAACCGACACTAATGGCTGCCTTAGTCTCGTTAAGGGTCACAAGTGATGACACTCAAATGCTGTCATCCCTTCCTCATGTGTTGGGTGGAATAATCCTGTGAAAAGAAAGCTCCCCTCAAGCTCTCTCTCATCTCCACGAGGAGCAGGTGTGCGAGAGACACAGATGAACACCTGACTCTTCCCCTTTGTGTGTCGATGTGCAGAGCAGGGGGATGCTTTCTAGCAGATGCCCGAGGGAGCGATGGGCCACTTTAAAGAAGGCATTGCTATGACCCCATGGATTTCAACATGTCTGATGCTTTTCCATTCACTGGAATTATTATTGGTGCTCAAACTGTCCCATCTGGGTCCAGCTGGATTCTGCTGCAGTGGCCCTAAGTCCCTGTGACGAGATGCTAGTGAGTGGTGAGCACACCCGGGCTCTCTGGCTGACGAGGGCATGTGGGCCCCACGCACACGTGTCCGGCTCAGCCCTGGAATCGGTGCTTTCTCCTCAGAGCCCTGACCTTTGGTGGGAAGTGGCCTCTGAAGGCCAGAGCTGGGTGCTGAGGGGGCCCATTGTCACTGGGCTCATTCCTGTCCCTGTGCCTTTCCAATGGGCTTCACACTACACACATCCACAAGCAACTAAGATGAGGATTTTTTAGAACAATTGGAGGTCTTCTTTTTTAGGTTTTGCATTTTTGGTGATTTGAGTTTGTTTTTTTTTGTTTTTTTGGGTTTTTTTGTATATGGAACTTACTAGAGATGAATAACGAAATGACTGAATTTCCAAGTTTCACAGACCAGTTCCTTACGGCGCAGTTCATCCACCTCACAAAATACCATTAGATTTGTTTGTTTCATTTGCTTTTGACATTAGTATTTTAACGTATAATTTTTGGTGTGTAATTATGTAAACTACCTTCCTGGTTTCAAGATCAAACCTATGAAATCTATGTGCACCCAGGACACCCAACTTGCAGCCCCTGTCCCTGTCCCCCCCACTCTGTCTCTCCCATCCCTGCACAAGGAACTTTTGTGTCGGGTTAGTTTTCAGATTATCCTGCTGGTGCCTTTTCATGTATGTGAATAATGTACCTGTTATAGTTGATAGATGATGTTCACACCCCCCTTACTGGAGAGATGGTAGGTGAACTCCACATTATTTCCTTCCCCTGGTGGTAGACACCCTGGCGGTCTCCCCGCTCTGGTGCAGGGAGACACTTCTCAGTCCTTTTCACAGCCGGCCAGTCCCTCCTGGACTGAACACACCTTAGTTCATTCAACCTGTCGTCTGCTGATGGCCAGTTGAGTGGGTTTTATTTTTTGCTGCTGAAAGTGATGATGCAAAAAAGAGCCTTATGTATGACTTTTGCTGTAATTTTTGTCATCAAAGTTCAGGGACATAAGCTGAAATGGGGGATTGGTAAGAGGAGGGAAGGTGCCCGTGGACTCTACAAGGTATTGTTGGCTTCTGCTCCGCAGGGTTGGACTGTGGCTCCCTCCTCCCCAGCCGTGCAGGGGAGGACCTGCTGCCCCCGCCCCCTCCGGCTGACTCTCAGCACAGTCTGCAGTTCTGCCAGACCTTGGGGGGGCAAACAGCATCTCACCTCGGAAATGGAGGTGTGATTTAAAATCATTTTATTTAGTTATATTATCTTTGGTTTTGGTGTATTTTTGTCTACTATGAGTGTATGCTACTGTCTTTTGATATATTCAAGGCACATTTGAATTTTCTCTGAATGTTTATTTCCACCTCTTACTCCACTTTCTGTCAAGGTGTTGAACTTTAGTTCCCGTGCTTTTCAACATTCTTTGTATAACAGGGAACTTCACCCCCTTGATGTAAGTTGGAAACTGTTTTTTCCTTAGTTTGACATTTTCACTTTAATTTGTCTTGGGTGTTTCTTGTCTCACATTATGTGTGTGAGTTTTTTGTTATCAAACTTATTAGTCCTTTTCCTTACTCTGTGTCAGATCTTAGAAATATTTTCCGTACTCTCAGGTTACAGAGAACCTGTCCATGTTTTTTCTACTATTTCCATGGGTTCGCTTTCCCATGCAAACCTGGAAGGTAACTGAACCTGGTGGCGTGAGGCAGTGGAGGCAGTTCCCTGGCTCCTGTGTGGTCACCCTGAGCCCAGAGTCGCTCTATTGCCCACCTCTCTCCTCGTCGATGTGAGATGCGACCTCGTGTAATCTATGGTAGCACTGTAATTAAATGGAATGTAAATGGATACAGTATGAATAATTTGGTCTATTTCTGAATTTTCTGTTTGTGTTTGCCTGTTCTCTCTGTTCCTGCACCAGCCCCGTTCGTCTGCAATGACAGAAACTGTGTGTTTGACTCCTGGTACAGCTGGTCCTCCCTCCTTATTCCTTTTCTTGGCAGCGCTGAATAAGTTTCTTTTTTCTTTGTTCAAATCACCTTTATAATCCATTGTTTTAACTATAGAGAAATATTTATTAATTGCATTTTTATGAAATGTTTTAACCATGAGTCAGAGTTGAATCGGTCAAATGTCTTTTCAGCATCCGGGTAGTTTTCTTCGTCTATTAATGGGATGTGTTGTAAGAATTTTCTCATGTTTAACCATCCTAGCATTCCTGAAGTAAATCCCTCTTAACTATGGTGTGTACTTTTTTAAGTATGTAATAATATATTTAAGACTTCGTACTACTATTTCCAAATGAGGGACATCTGTAGCTTTATCTATTGGTGAAATCCTGGTTAGTCTTTGGGATCAATATTATACTTGATTCTCAGAAAGGCCTGAAACTTTTCCTTCTTTTGTGTGTGATCAGGGACAGCTCAGGGAGCACTGCAAGAGCAGAGCTGTGAGGTGTAGGTGTGCTCCCCTGGGAGAGACCTGGACCTGGATCTGGCACTCCTTTGTGGGGAAACTCTTATTTCCTCTGTAGCAATTGACCCCTGCCATCTCTCTGTTGTCACTAGAATCAATATGTATAATAGGGTAGTACAAATTTTCAATGAAGGGCAGAGAGTTGGAATGGTCCTCACTTACCTAAGCTGACCCCCCCCATCCCCTTCCCCTCCTCAGTGTCTTGCAGGAACCTGCACCCAGATTCTCTTGAACCAGCATGGCCGGCCTTCAGGACAACACTCTAAGGATCGTTCTGGTGGGAAAAACTGGATGTGGGAAAAGTGCGACAGCAAACACCATCCTTGGGAAAATAGCATTTGATTCTAAAATTGCTTCTGGGTCTGTTACCGAGAAATGTCAGAAAGAAGAGAGGGCCTGGAAGGGGAGGAAGCTTCTTGTTGTAGACACCCCCGGGCTCTTTGACACTGAGAAGGCACTATCGACCACCTGTAGGGAAGTCAGCCAGTGTGTTCTCTACTCCTGCCCCGGGCCTCACGCCATCATCCTGGTTGTACCTCTGGGCCGCTTCACAAAGGAGGAACAAAAAACGGTAGAATTGGTCAAGGCCATCTTTGGGAAGCCAGCCATGAAGCACATGATCGTCTTGTTCACTCGGAAAGAAGAATTGGAAGGTCAGGAGCTGAGTAGCTTTTTAGAATATGCAGATGAACGCCTAAAAACCATCATGAGGGAGAGTGGGAATCGCTGCTGTGCCTTCAACAACAGAAGTGCAGATGAGGCTGAGAAGGAAGCTCAAGTGCAGGAGCTGGTGGGGCTGATCGAGGCAATGGTGCAGGAGAATGGAGGGGCTCACTTTTCTGATTCCATCTACAAGTACACAGAGAAAACATGGAAACGTGTGGAAGAGGCACTGAACAAAATTGCTGCTCGACGAGCAGCTAAGGAAAAAAAGGTAAAAGAGGAATATGATCGAGGAGAGATATCAAAGCAAAAAATGGAGGAACAAATGGCATCCATAAAAGAGCAATATGAACACAAAATGAAAACTGTAAGGGAAGAAGGTGAAGGAAATATATTTAAAGGTATTTTCAAAAGGATTTCAGGTATGCTTTCAAGTATACGGCATAGGTTCTGGGACTGATGCAAATTTTATTTTTTCTTCTTAATTACTGTGATTTGTCAATGTGGTAGATTGTATTTTCCCAAACTGGCTATAACGATATCTGCTACCCCAGCTCTGCTTCTTGTACTCTGAACCATTGCTCCTTCTGTTGGGTGAAGGGGACTGTGTCCCCTCCTTGAAGTTCCATGGACTCTGTGACTGCTTTGATGAGTAGTGGCTGGTCTGACTTCTGAAGTTAGACAGGGACAGTGTCACCTTGCTCTCTGCGGTAGGTGCCCTTGGAACATGGCCCCTGTGCTGTGAGAAGCCCATGTTGCCCAATGGAGAGGCCCCAGGAAGAGGACTGGAATCCTGGCCCTATCCCCTGGCTGCTCTTCTGTCTTCCAGTGAGACCACCGGCCAGCCACGCAGGTGTGGCCACAGGGCCGTGGGCTCTCCAGCTGCCAGCAGAGCCGCCTCAGGGGAAGTTGCAGAGAGCAAAGATGGGCCATCCCCACCGCATCCCGCCCAGTTTGTAGATTCATGAGAAAAATTAATGATGCTGTTTCAAACCACTAAGCTTCGGGCTGGTCTGTTGTGCAGCGACAGCTCCCCAGAGCATCCTCCCAGCTCGTTCCCCACCCCCACAGTGCCAACGCAGGTACGGAGTGACTGAATGGGCACAATCAAGCCAGAATACACTGTGTAGAGTTCAAAAACTGAATTTAGGAAAATCAAATGAAAAGCCTGTGTGTGCCACGTGTCAGTCCCATCTGGTGGTGCTCATTTTCTCCATCCATGTCTACGACCCGGTGGTCAGTGAAGCAGCAGGCCTCTCCAGCAAGACGGTCCTGTGGTCCTTGGTGGACAGCAAGGTGCTAAACCCTCTTATTGCTTTTCTCTCTTTTCTTATTAATTTACCATCCTAACGTAAAATGTCCCTGACTGTAACTTAAAAATACATTCTGTGCCAACTATTTTTCCTTTGCCTCTGCAGATCCACACTCTGCCCCTCTTCACCATAGCTCTGTGCCCCAGGAGGTGACCTACATGGGCCACGTAGTTACTGAACTCGGAGGGTTCTCCACTTGGGGGGTTCTGTTCAACGATGAGAAATGGTTGTCACAACGTGGTCTTATTTATGTGTAGCAAGTGAAGGAGATGGGGGATACACATTCCAAAATTCTCTCTCTCAGCCCTGGCTGGTATGGTTCAGTGGACTGAGTGCCAGCCGTTGAACCAAAGGGTCACCAGTTTGATTCCCAGTCAGGGCACATGCCTGGCTTGCAGGCCAGGTCCCCAGTGGGGAGTGAGTGAGAGGCAACCACACATTGATGTTTCTCTCCTTCTCTTTCTGCCTCCCTTCCCCCTCCCTTCCCTTCTCTTAAAATAAATAAATAAAATCTTTAAAAAAAAAAAAACCCAAACCAAAATTCTCTCTCACAGAAGGGAGGCAGAGCCAGTGCTTGTGTTCGCTCACTGGTCAGTGCCATGTCGGCTTCCTCTTTGCAGTGGCTGCACTTACCTGGGAGGGCTCCTGCCAACCATGTCCTGCCTACAGCTGGTCTGCAGACACTGCGCTGCTGTGAACATGTGGCGAGAACAGCGCTGAGTGAGAGGGGCCCTGACCTGAGGTCCCTGTCCTGTCTGTCGACGTCAGTGGGGTCCCTGGCTCTCGAGCCTTGCTGGGCTCCTGCCAGTGGGAAGTCCGAGCAGGAGGAGAGCACTTGACTCTCCCCCAAGTACGTCATTAGAAGGATTGATCCATCTGAGCAATGCCCATGGTTGCTTCTCTTTCAGACACACCCTGATCTTTATTGTTGTATTTTTAAAAAATGCCCTCCAGTGCTTTCTGACACCAGAAACATCGCTCCTGAAAGCTGAACTCTGTCATTATCTAAGCAGAATAGTTTGTGTCCATACCTGATGAGTGTGCTAATGTATCACATTTACTAAATCACATGAGGATACAAGTCAGTGCCCTAAGGGATCTGACCCTCAGCCCAGGGGGTCAGTGGTTTGGGTCCTGGGGTTCTGGGTGTGGAAGGTTGTTCCTGATTTTGGGAATTGCTGTCTTACCTGTGTTTTCTCTCACGTGGCACTGCAGTGGTGCTGTGGCATCTGTGAGAGCAGCCACCAAATAGGCCACCTTGGAGCTCGTGAAGCTCCTTCTGCCCTCTCAGGGCCCACTGCAGAAGGAGGGAGGCATGTGAAGTTGTGAGGGTGGCCAGCAGGGTGGGGTACCAGTGACAGGTGGGACAAGGGTCTCAGCTTGGGCACTTCCTCCTAGACACTAAATTGTCGCACTGTGTTGAGCAGAGGAGCTGAAATGGGAGGAGCTCGACCTGGGACATGACTGATGGGTGAGTCAGCTGCAAAGAGGGGCTCAGCCTGGAACTGCCAGGATCTCGGGTATTGGTGAAGGTGGAGCCTCTTCTGGGAGAGGCAGAGCTTTGGAAATCATTCCTCTGTGTCCTTCACTTGTCACTTGTGAAAGTAGACCTGTTTCTTCCACCAAGACTTGTGTCCCTTTGGCTCTGGGTGTGGAGTGGTGAATCCACCGTGTCTGTTATACTAGGGAGGTCATGGGGAGAATGTGACCTCCAGTTGACCTGAAGGGTAGATGCCAGATCCCTGCCCCCTCAACCCATCCTCAGAATGTGTGGCAGCTTCCCAAGAGCTGCATCAGGGACACAGCCTTGGGAGAGTGACATGTTTTTGAGACCATCTGGATGGTGTAGGTGACTAAGCCCAGCCAAGGGACCTATATACACTTTTCAGATCTTGCAGGTGCACAAAATATTTGTCTTGGGGACCACCCACGACAAGCCTTGTAAGTTCCCTGGCTCATTAACCAGCCACCTTCCATCTGCAGTGGTCTGCTGCTATCCAGGGTCTCTCCCCATACCATGGGAAGCCTGGCTTCAGATTACTCCTGGGAGGTTTCAAACCAACATGTGTTTTTAAAACAGCAGTCTTGCCCTGTCTGGTGTGGCTTGGTGGATCTTACACCGGCCTGAGCGAACCAGCAGGTCACCGCTTTGATTCCCAGTCAGGACACATGCCTGGGTTGTGGGCCAGGTCCCTAGTAGGGGTGTGTGACAGGCAAGTATATGTTCATGTTTCTCTTCCTCTCTTTCTCCCTCCCTTCTCCCCTGTCTAAAAATAAACAAATAAATAAATCTTTTAAAAAAGAAAAGAATAAGAGCAGTCTCATCTATGTTTATAAATACATGTGAATAACAGAGTGCCTACACCAACAGTGCTCAAGTTCTTCCTCCTAAAAGGCATGTTGATTTTCTAAGATTCTTTCTAAACTGGGATTTGGAGTCAACAAAGGGCTCAACAAGTGCTCATGCTGCAGAAAATTGTCAGCACCTCCTGCTCCGGATCTGAGGCCTAGGCTCTGAGTCAGTGTCTCAGCCCCTCACGTGTTCTGCATATTCAATTGTATGCTCACCACCCAAAGTCAAGTCCTCTTCCATCATCGTGTGTTTGAGCCCTTTCCCCTCTTCTCTCTTCCCCCTCCCCACATCCCCTCTTGTAACCTCCAAATTGTTGTATCTGTGAGGATTTCTTTGTCTGTTTTTCCTGTTTGTTCTCCTGTTGCTCACTGTTTGGTATCCCACCTTTGAGTGAAATTATAAGCTTTTTGTCCTTTTGCCTCTGACTCATTTTGCTTGGCACAGTTCTCTCAACATCCATGCACGTTGTTGCAAATGGCAGTATTCCATCCTTCCTGTGGCTGAGCATGTTCCATCAAGTGCATGTGCCACAGTGTCCTTGTGCAGTCAGACATCAGAGGGCACTTAGGTTGTTTCCATGTCTTGGCTACCATGAATAAAGTTGCAGTGAACATAGGGATGCACATACCTTCTTTAAAAAATATTTTATTTATATACTTTTAGAGAGATGGGAAGGGAAGGAGAGAGGGAGAGAAACATCAGTGTGTAGTTGCCTCCTGAGCGCACCCAACAGAGGACCTGGCTGGCAACCCAGGGATGTGCCCTGACTGGGAGTGGAACCGGTGACTTTTTGGTTGCAGGCTGGTGTTCAATCCACTGAGCCACACTAGCCAGGGCACATTTTACATTTTTAAAAAGGTATGAAATATGGCCACTGTTCACATATCTTTTTTGCACACTCCAAGTCTCATATGTGCGTTATCATGAGAAAAGCACTTACTTCTTAAGTAATTTGTTCACGTGTTGATGCCGTCTCACTCTGGACCAGTGCCTGACTTTTCCTCTGCACTTTTCAAGAAGACTCCCTGCAGTTTATTTGGACATTTGAGAGGGGCCCGCACATCCAAGAGAGTGGACAGTGTGGGACCAGGGTCCTCCAAGCGGTAAACATCGGAGCGAGGCAATGGTGGGCCAAAGTTGCCCTGGAGGACCTCTGAGGGGCTCCAGGCTGAAAGGAGGGCTCAGGTGGGCTCTCCAGAGGGCACCGAGATTTTTCTTGCTTCTTGGGGTGGGCCTGTAACACTATGAACTTTCGTGTTAGAACTGCTCTTGCTGTGTCCCATAAATTTTGGGTTGTTGTGTTTTCACTTGCATTTGTCTTGGGGTATTGTTTGATTTCTTCCTTAATCTCATCGTTAGCCCATTTATTCTTTAGTAGCCTGTTATTCAGTCTCTGTGTATTTGTGTGCTTTTCCGGTGGGTTTTTTTTTGTTGTTGTTCTTGATTTCTAGTTTCAAACTATGGCAGTCAGAGGAGATTTTTGTTATGATTGCAATTATCTTAAATTTATTAAGACTTGCTTTGTGTTCCAGACTGTGGGCTATCCAAGAAAACGTTCCATGTGCTTTGGGAAAAACTGTGAGTTCTGTTGCCCCCGGGTGAGGTGCTCTGGACACATGCATTACATTCATGGGGGCCAGCGCATCCTGGAGGGCTGCTGTTTCCCTGTGGGATTTCTGACTGCAAGACCTGTCGTTGATGCCAGTGGGCTGCAGTACCCCACCACGACTGCAGTGCTGTTCGTCTTTCCCTTCCTGTCAGTCCCTCTTTGCCTCACACACCAGGGCTCCTGCACTGATGGCACAAACGCTCACACGGGTCACATCCTCCTGCCGGGCTGACCCTGTGGACAGCACGGGGCGGCCTTCTCTGTCTCCAGCACAGCGCTTGTGGTACAGCCTACTTTCTGTGCAGAGCCCTCTCCCATGGGTCAGTGGGGACAGCCCCTCCCCTCACCTCCTCTCTCCTCTTCCTGGTCCTCAGTGTCCTCACTTAGCTCAGCCCTCAAAGTCAGAAACCGAAGCAGGACGCAGATTTTGCAGGTAGAGGAATGTGGGTGATTGTGTATGTGTAGGGGGGAGTGCCAGGGAAATGTGGGGTGTGGAGCATCGGAGTCCCCTCCCCCGGGATCCGAGTTAAACCTCCCATCAGACTTGCTCTCAGTGCAGGTTTCTCCTTGCTTTCTGTGTCCTGTCTCTGCTGACTGACTTCGGGCTGTGACCTGCTGTAAAGGCTGAGCCCTGCACATTAGCCACTCTTACAGGTTTGCTGTTCAGAGGATATTTGTACAAATAAGTGATGCACTTCACCACTTAATGGAAATTATATATAAACTTGAAGCTTTCTGGGATGGAGCTGGGTGAGCGGGCAGATTGGGCTCTGAGGGCAGCTGGTGGGTGAGGGAGGCATCAGAAGCAGGGCTGCCACACCCAGGACCAACTGTGACTTTGTGGCCAAAGCTGATTTCTCAAAGTGCTGGGTTTCTCTTCTCAGTTTGCAAGGAGGGGCTTTCTATTCCCTAGCTGTAAGGGATAAATACATAAGTCTTCTTTCCAAAGGAGTGTCTGTCTTTCTAACTGTGTTTCAAGTGTGTATTCGATGGCTCCTGTCAGAGAAGCCTGCCCTTCCCAACTCACATTTTCAGCCTGTCTCAGGCAAGGTCCCCTCCACTCCCAGTTCTTGAAATGGCTCTCCCCACTGCCAAAGGTGTGTAGGCAGAAAGGAGACAAAATATTTACAATGAAATACCATGCTCCTGTGACACTAAGCATTGATAAATAAAGAAAGGGTAACCTTTTTCTCAGATATAGGCTGAACATCAAGGAAGCAAGAGGCAGAGGGAGTTTTGATCAATTTATTTATTTAACAAACATGTGTTGTGAAGAACTCTGTGTCCAGTAATGTGCTTGTCCCAGATAATAAGGGAATACAAGACTGGACACTGCCCTGGAGGGTCCATCGTCACGAAGCTTCCAACTGACCAGGGCAGAGTAGAGACAGCAGATGCAGAACTCCCGACTGAGATCTGAGCTCCATGGGTACCCCCGGGAACACTGGGAGAGCCAGTGGCTAGGGGACCTCAGTGCAGCTCTCCTGTGGGTGGTGACGCTGTTGGGGGGAGAGGTGTTGGAGAAAATAATCAAGGTGTAGTTTTAAAAATAGTCCGATTGTACAGGTGAAGCAGGACTGAAGATGAGATGATTGGTTAGGGGCTGTGACTGGGAAACCAGTCCCAGTGGCCTGACTACATCTGTGGTGGGAGCAGGGACAATTCTACATGTTTTGGAGGTCAAGTCCGTGGGATGGATGAGCAAAACTAAGGAGAAACTTGCTGTAGATGATCCCATGACTCTGCACGAGCCCTGGGCTGAAGGCTGAGGCCATCCATTGAAGGAGGGGGAGGGGAATGGGATCACCCCCATGACCTGAGGCAGGACCTGCTGGAGAGCAGGGAGGTCAAGGGTTTCCTGTGGCCAGTTCTGTGTGAGATGCCTATGAACTTGCTCAGTGGAGAGGCTGAGAGGGATATGAAAGTTCAGAGCTCTGGGGAGGGTCTAAGCTACAGATAAAGTTCAAATGGAGGTTAGAACAACAAGTTACTGAGGGGATGGGGGAAGGGTGTCCAGTGCCCGGAAGCCCAGCTGAGGGGGCACCTGAAGCCTGTATGTTTGTGCAGAGGAAGAGCAGGAAGCAGAAAGGAGACTGACCAGGGGAGTGGAGCAGAAGTGCTGGGAAGGAGGGGAAATCAAGTAGCCAGTCTAAGGGAGGAAGGGGCTGCTGGCTACAGGAGGCTCGGTTTGCAGTTACTCTCCATTTCCCTGAAATGAGTTGTTTCTTACCCACAGGACCTCACACGACAATGGCAGCTCCATTGCACAGCTCGAGTTTCAGCATCAGCGAACCTGGGACCAGCCATGGTGAGAGGGGGCTCGGGCTCCCCAGGCCAGGCTGAAGGAGGGGACCTGGCAGGGGCTCTCCTGTCCTATCTCCTACTCCCCAACTGAGCAAGACCCAAATACCCCCAACCCCACTTCTCATTTTGTCTCCATCGACTTTGCTCTTTCTTTCCCTTCGACCCTCCACCCTGGCCCCTCCTGATATGGCATCACTGCTCAGAGGAAGAGAGGTTACAGTGTCCTGAGTGATCCAGGCTTGATGAGGGTTCTTGTCTCCTACTTCCTGACATGCGCACACACTAGTAGGGCCAGCTGTAGCCTCTCTGGGTTTTTCTCTGTCCCTCTCTTCAGCCTCAGAGAGGGTTGGGAAGAAAGAACATGAGAGTAATTGAGTTTTTATTCAGGTTCCTATTGATTCAGATGGTAGGTTCCTATCATCTCGGTCAGACATGCTCATGTACACAGTGGTAAGTTAGTAGTTCAGTATAGAATTGAATAATCTTTTTTTTTTTTTAATTAAATGTAATGGGCTAACGTTGGTTACTAGCACTATATAAGGTTCAGGTGTACAATCCTATCGCCCATCATCCATGTACTGCATCATGTGCTCACCACCAAAGCCTTGTCTTCTCCCATCACCACACATTTGACCCCCTTTACCCTGTTCATCCCCCCCCACCTTCCTTTCCTTCTGGTTACCACCACACTGCTGTCTGTGTCCATGAGTTTGTTTTGTTTTTTCACCTGTGGCTTCCTATTTTATATTCCACATGTGAGTGGATTCATATGGCTCTTGTCCTTTCTTCACGTGCCTTATTTCATCTGGCATGATGATCTCAATATTCAGCAACTGGATAATTTGGGATTGGGTAGCCCCATAGATGTGTCTGGTAGTCAGTACACTCTCATGCAGGCCAGGCTGATGGTGATAAGTGGTCCTGCATCCTTCATCACTGAGCAGGCAAGTCCAGCCTATTCCCAAGACAGCTGCAGGGCTCTGCGGGGCAGAAGGAGACAGCCAGCCCTGCGTGTCCACACTTTTAGGACCCACTCTGGATTCATGCTCCTACTGCCTTCTTGTCCAGAACAAGTCACTCAAACACTCAGATTCAAGGGGTGGGAAATGGAGTCAGCATTCACGGATGTAGCTACAGATGCACATCCCAAAGAGGCACATATCCCAGAAGAGAACACGTATGGCCACAGCAGCACTCTCACGTAGATCGCCATGTGCCCTCAGCATTGGCAAACTGCTCCAGGGTGGAGCTGGCCTGTGGTGGCCTTTTGTCTCACCTCCCAGGATTTTCCCACTCCCTGTGTGGTGACAGCTGATGCCCTCAGGGTGTCCTTAGGTGGTGTCTTCCACTGCGATGCTAATGGCACAGTGATCTGAACTCCCACCCACATTCCCCTTGTTGGTAGCCATCCTGTGTCCCGTGTTCTCAGCTTCTGGAAACTTACCCTCTCATCCCAGGATGCTGGTTATCAAATGTGGGAAACTCACCCTCAGGGGAGGTTTGGCTACTCCCTGGGTGAGCTACAGCTTCCCCACAGAGTGTGTGGAAGATGGGGAATCACTGCTGATCTTGTGGAAGCCAGAGTTGGGGGTTCTGCCAAATCTCTCCTCTGTTTGATGGATATTTTAAAAAATTATTCCAGTTACAGAATAGGCAGAAGGGGGCCTACTGGAAGTAAAGAGGCCACTCGGGGGACAGCTGAGGCATGGATGGTGATGTAGGTTGGGATGGTATGATGGTCTTCTACCTGGAGAGAAGCAGTCAGATTGTGGATGGAGGCAAGAGAACGTGCTGGTGGGTTGGATCTGGAAAGCAAAGGGAAGAGAGGAATCAAGGGGGATTTCTAGACTTTTGGTCTGAGGGCCTGGGTGATGGTGATGATTTCTGTGAAAGTGAAATTCAGTCATTACTCGTGTCTCTAATGTCATCGGTGTGACTGGCATGGAGCAAAGACAGTGGCTGTGGTACAGGGTCCCTCCACAGGCCTCTGTCTCACACAAGGGCTGCACTGGAGGATGTTCTTTCTTGGGAAAACAGGCCCTCAGCTGTGGTCGTCAGTGGTCTTGGAGTTATTTCGAAAACATTGTTCGGTTGGTAGGCTATAGTGTTCTGTAATTAACCTCCAAGTTTCCTAGGAGGTAGGTGCACCTAACCAAGTGAGCCTAAGAAAGTGTAATTTTACTGATGCTAATCTGTATGAGTAGTAGTTGTTGTTATTATTATTATTATTATTATTATTTAGGTATCAAGGGATTTTATTTATAGCAACTCCAGGGAATTATCAATACTTTCTAGTTGTAAGTCTTCAACATGTTAATTTAATATAGGAAAAGGTCATTGGATTTCTACACAAGTTGTAATTTTAAGGAAGGTGTTTTGTGTTTCTGTGGGTCACAGTCCCTGACGGGAGGGCTGCATATGTGACATATAAGGGGACACTCCTTCTTTCTGCCCAGGTGCCCAGCTCACCTGTGCAAGGAGGGAGGGCCTGAATCGCCCCCCTCCCTGGCTTCTTTACAGGTAGAAGAAAAGTTTCCTCTTGAATATGATGTGGGGGTTAGGGGATCTTCTGCCGTGATGTCCCACAGTCAGCTTTTGTGTCACTTGCTGCCTTGGCTTAGGAGGGACAGCTACTACAGTGGCTCAGAGTTCTCACTCACACCCTTGGGTGCCCTCCTCCATGGGCCCTAAGCTGCCAAAGGTCAGAGTGAGCAACCCAAGGGACTCTGGAGACATGCCCAGGGTTCCCCAAGTCCTGTAGCAGGAACATGGGGCCTAGGGCTTCCTCAGAGCTTCTGTGAGTGGAGGGGTTGCTCATGGGACAGGACCTGATCAGACAACAGAGATGGGCACAGCTGGGTGTGGGTCCTGCAGGGGAAATGCTGGAGGTCAATCCTCACACTGTGGCTTTTGTTTCCTGATGTCCCAGGGCTTGGAAACCAAGACCCCAGAGAGTCACAACTGAGACTAGTCTTAGTGGGTAAGACTGGAGCTGGAAAAAGTGCCACAGGGAACAGCATCCTTGGAAAGAAAGCGTTTCATTCCACCATCGCAGCAAAATCCATCACCAAGGTCTGTGAGAAAGGGAGTAACACCTGGACTGGGAGAGAAATTGTGGTCGTGGACACACCTGGCCTTTTTGACACCGAGGTGCCAGATGCTGACACACAAAAGGAGATTGCTCGTTGCATCCTCCTGACATCCCCAGGGCCTCATGCACTGCTCCTGGTGGTCCCACTGGGCCAGTACACAAAGGAACAGCAAGAGGCCACACAAAAGGTGCTGATGATGTTTGGTGCCACAGCTAGGAGATTCATGATTCTCTTATTCACCCGGAAGGATGACTTGGACAACGAGGAGTTCTGTGATTACATAAAGGAAGCCCCAAAATTCATTCAGGATCTGATGAAGGAGTCCAGGGATCGCCACTGTCTGTTCAACAATAAGGCAACAGGGGCTGAGCAGGAGGCCCAGAGGGCACGGCTGCTGGACCTGGTCCAGCGCATGGTGATGGAGAACGAGGGGGGATTCTACACTAACGAGATGTACCAAAGGGCTGAGGAGGAGATTCAGAAACAGATCCGAGTGATAGAAGAGCAGTGCAGAGCTGAGCTGGAGAGGGAGAAGAAGCAGATAAGAGAGGAGTATGAGGAGAAAATGAGAAACCTGGCTGATAGCCTGGAGTGGGAAAAGAGAAAGGCAGAAATGGAGAGGGTGCTGGCAGAAAGGGAAAAGCACTATGTTTCTAGGCAACGAAATGCCAGGGGTGAAGTGGAGCATCAGAATAAGATACTTGACATCATCATGGGAGCTTTGAAAAGTGCTAGGCTGAATTTTACAAGGCTGTTCAGATTTTCTGAATAAAAAATGAAAACCTGTCTCTATTTCCTGCATATTTTCAGGGGCTCCTTCCCCACAGAACTCATTCCCCAAAGTCAGAGCTCCCTGTTTGTGTCCCTCAGGCTCTCAAGACTAGGGAGGGTGGGAAAGTTCACTGTTGGCCATTGGTGGGCATTTGATTGACTTCACTGGGGAGGGACACGTGCCCACTCTGTAAAACTCCACAGCAGAATGTACGGATGCCCCCTGTGGCCTGAACTCTTTCTCAGACACACAGAAAGGAATGGAGGAGGCCAAACTTGGGGACCCCCAGCTTGCTCTGTTTATCCCCAGTAACCCTTTTCCTCCAGATTCTTTGTAGATTGGCAGATAATCTCTGTGCTTCTACTCCTCATTTTTGCCTCTACAGCCTCCAGGATTATTTCACCCATGTGGTTAGTGAAATCAATGAAGTAATCTATAAGTAGAGATGCCTATAGAGTTTTTTTCTGATGAACATGAACTTGTTGAATTACATTTTTATGAAAGGACTAAAATTGTTCCTTATCATTGGCCCACTGCAGTACAAAGACTGGTCTGAAAAACAGATATCAGAACTCAGTGAAGTAAAATGGCAGAAAAGGTAAAAGACACAGATTCAACAGGCAAGAGAGCATCGTTTGGAGTATTCAGATGTTTCTGTAGAAACTCTGTGACCAGTCTCAACTCGAGCATGTTGCTGAATGACTAGTCCTCTCCTTTTCTTGGGAAGCCAACTGTTGCCACTGTGCCTCCATCTCCCTTCACCATGATGACTCCCTCCTGGGAGGGTGGTCCTCACACTGCTGCCCCACCCCCTGAATTGTTTGCTTGCTGTTACTATAATAAAACTTTTTTCTTCTCTCATATGTGTGCAAAACTGGAAATCTGTTACCTTAGAAGAGGTCACTGCTACTTCAAAGAGCACAGGGATGAATTTAACTTTTTGATAAAAGTTCAAGATGACTCTAGAGCTTGACCTGTCAACTCTCTAAGAGGCCTCTCCCTGTTTTTAACCCCTCTGCTCATCAGCAACCACATTCTTCTTGGATTCCCTCATTAGCTGCCTGTAGAAATTACATGTAACCAGGGTTTCTGAGACCTTTGCAGATTTCCTGGTTACAAATAAGATCCCTTCAACATATGGATAACAGTAGTACAAATCTATCCCTTCTCTCCTGTGGACTCCTACCCAAGTAACTTCTAGGATTTCCCAAAGCACATTTCCGTGTTCAACCTGCACGTCCTGGTGGTCACACACCCAAAGGGAACTTCCGTGGTCTGCCCAGAGAATGAACCAAGGGACCACAGTGCAGGTCAGGTCCAGTGACCACTGGCCAAAATGGAGAGAGGATGGTCTCATTCCTTTTTTTGAAGAGTAAACATAATAGTAAGAAATGATTTCATATCCTGAAAGACACTGACTGCTTTGGCTTTTACAGAAGGGGATAATTTATGAAGTGTCTCTCCCTCTTGGGTTGTAGGATAAGCCCTTCCTCCTTCCAGATGGAAAGCCATCAGCTTGGTACAGTAATGCCTGGTGCTGCCTGGGGGATCCATCCCAGTGACTTCCAAAATCTCAGTGACGAAGCTAAAGGCTACAGAAAGTTCCATATGTGCTGTTACTGTGGGGCCAGACACAGAACTGAATTGCAGGTCTGCAAGACATGGACACAATGGACAGAGGACAGTGGCACATGACTGAGATCCCAGAGGGAAGCACCAGGGGGGAGGAGCCCAGAAAGTTCTTCTAAGAGCAGCAAGGACTTGGTGCTGGGGAAGTATTCCTTGAGCCAAGGTTCACCAACTCTCCAAAGGGTGATGGGAGGAATATTCTGTGAGGGTCTGGTGGACACCAGGGACTTGGTACAAAGTGGGGAGGAAAGAAAATGAACACTTTGTTCCAAGCACACCAGCATCTGACAGGCGAGTCCTATTGGTGTCTTGGATGAGATGGAGACATTTCCATAGGAAGGTCAGCTAGAAAGTGAATTCTCACATGGACTATCCAGCTGTGCTAAATCCTCTGTCCTACACGTGGCACCACAGGTGATTCTGCCGTGTTCTCTGCATCACAGGGAAGGGGCCAGGGAATATTCTTCTTCGGCCCATTGGTGATTGGTCCCCATCAGGGTCTGCCCCTGCAGTCTGAAGCAGATGCTCCCACCATGAGGGACTGGTGCCAAAGGGCGATTCAATTTCTCATCTGACAGGTTCAAAAGATTTGAACAAACCTATAGCACATGTTGAATTTTCCTCCCTGAGTTTACAACATTCTTCGTAGATTTTGGGAATTCTTTAGGACATATAATATTATTGGGCAGGTGTCTTATATCTCACTTCCCCTACAGCTGTAAAGAAAAGCACTTGGGAAAGGTGGCAGATGGTGGGGAGGGGAGGGAGACGGTTGCTCTGAGGAAAGAGGAGGAAGAGGAGGAATGTGATGGAGACTTGTGCAAGCAGGGCTGGACCACCAGATTCACCCCAAGTCCTCCCCAGGAGAGGCGTCACTGCTTGTGGGGGTCTGGAGGGGACAGCATCAGAGGGAGGAGGTGGAAAAAGTAAACAATGGGAGAAGAGGAATCTGCAATGGAACAAACCCCTGGTGTGATTGGTTGGGGAGTGGAAAGGATGAGAGGAAGGTTGATCAAAATGCAACCCCTATAGGGTCCCCAGGACGCGCACACTGTCCAGATGCCTCCTGGGGCACTGGGGCTCCTTAGAGCACTGAGATGAAAAATGTAATTTCCTCAGTGCTGTTGTTTGCTTTGTCTGTGTCCTTCATTTCAGTCGATGAAGGGACATTGTTTACTTCTTCCTTCTGGGTTTTTTTTCCCCCCTGACCCAAGGCAGCAATGTTGGGTTCTCAGCAGGGAGGGGAAATCTATATGCATGTTTCAGCCATTACCTCTCTGTGATGTAGGATTCAGAACATTTTTTAAAAATTCCTTACCTGATGGTGTGTTTATTGATTTTAGAGAAAGTGGAGGTTATGGGGGAGAGAGAGAGAGAGAGAGAGAGAGAGAGAGCATCCATCTGTTGCCTCCCCTGTGTGCCCACTGGGGATCAAACCCAAAATCTTCTGCTGTACAGGACGATGCTCCAACCAATGAAACCACCGGGCAGATCCAGAGGTTTGTTTTTATTTTTCTCTGTGGCTGGAGAGAACCAGGTGCTCTGGGGTCAGTATTGTTGGGAAGCTGACGTTCCACTGGACGTCGCCAGTGGATGCTGGTCAGTGTGGTCCTCCCTCTTAGTGGGGCCTTTCAGCATTTATGGTTGAAACTTTTTATGTAGCATTCAAATACATACTGTCAATTGTAAAACAACCTTGGAAAATTGCAAATTTTAAATCAGTTATTGTTTTGTATTATTAAAAATGTCTTTCTTGTATGGGCAACTGTTTGATGCCTTCATGTGAGATCTTTCATTTTCACTGCATGCTCAAGTATTGCAGATTTTTCCCCCCTTTAACCTATCTCTTCAGTGATGTGAGGGTATGAGTGACCTGGGACTCCCTGCCTGTGAAGCACCGAGCAGAGGACACCACAGGGACCCAGCAGGATCCGGGGTGAGCTTGAGTTTGTGTTTCAGGGTGAAGACCCCAAGGACAGAGCAAGTGTGGGTGCAGAGATGAGCAGGCCAACCTGGCTCATTTTACCTGGGCCTGGCACTGACCCTCCGGGATCTGCACGGCACAGCATGGAGGACGCTTTGCCTGCCATGGCGTCACCAATGCTCAGCCCACCAAGGCCTGTCTGCCCTTTATTATGAGAGTCAAATGAAAGTCTCCAACCCTCTTAATTCCTCTGGTTTTACCCTGGAATTAGAAAGCACACCCCACCCTATGAGTGTGCCAGTCAGTGAGGACAGTCCTCTGGGGAAGCAGACTCTCCTCAGGGTCTTGTGGCTCCCAGGGACTCCAGTCTGTAGTTCAAGTTCCCTTGGGCTTCAGCAGCCTCTGCATTCAGGCTGCTAAGGGGTCTGATAGCAACACAGACTCCCCCGGGGAGATGTCCCCTGCAGTGACATTGGGACAGTTCTTCGGGGTCTCTCTTCCTGTGGGCACACACCCTAGTGGGTGTGTGTGTCTTTCTGCACTTGGGTGTGAGTGTGGTTTTGCAGGTGGGGGCGGGGATGACAGAGCAGCCCCTTGTTCAATGTGAGTGTCAGGAGGATGAACTGACACCTACAAATACTGATGTCGGACAACACAAGGTGAACGTCCAGTGCATTTATTCACTCAGTTCATGGTCAACTGAAACTAATGGGAATGGGCTGAGGGTTTGTGTGGGTTCCCATACTTGGTCTGGTGGGGACACTGGGGCTGATTCAGTGACAGGGGACACAGCCTGAGGTCAGTGGAAACCAGGAAAAAGCAACAATAGTTACTTGGCTTAAGTAGGAAAGGAGCCCAAAGAGGCCAGGTCACAGGAGCAGGGTTTGGAGAGGGGGTGCATGGTGGTGGGCCCTGGTAGGACTTTGCCATTGGTAGATTACTGTCAGGTGATCGACACAAGGAAAGCCTGTGGATCCTGGAGGCAGATAGCAAGGGTGAGTGTGATGGTCAGCTGACTGGTCAAAGTCCTGTTTACAATCTGTCACTCAGGATTCAGACATGGTTTTCTTCGGGGTGGGTAACTTAACCTTTCTACCGCTCCCATTCCTAATGGTAAAATGAGATATTAACTACAGAGCAGTCTGACAGCCATGGAGGGTCATGGTAGAGCTGCATGGGGTTGGGGTGGAGGGATTGAAAAAAAAAGAAGAAACAGGAAAACCTCAGGGACACAGACAACAGCGTGGTGATCGCCAAAGGGAGTGGGAAGAGGAGGTGGAGGACAGCATAAGAGGTTAAAGAGTGATGGACATAGACATGACTTGGGTGGTGAACACAGGGTACAGATGATATGCTGTGGAATTGTGCACGTGGTACTTGTATCATTGTGTTTCCCAAGGTCACCACCAATATATTCAATAATGAGGACAATAATAATACCAAAATATATAACATGAGGTATTTAATTCACTGGGTTGGGGTCAGTACCTGGAAGTGGGTGCTGCTGTAAACAATACCTACCCTGTGGCAGTGGCTGTGGACTTGGAGATGGACAGGAGCTGCAGGAACTCTGAGGCACATGGGAGCAAAGGTGAAGGTGGCCTTGGAGGGACTGTGCTAAGAATTTGAATGTTAAAGGCGAGACCGCAGATCAAGGTGAGAGCCCTGTCATTGGACCCCAGAGGAAAGGGAGGAGGTGTTCCAGAGTGAGGGAGAGTCATGGAGTCCTGTCTGCTGCTGGGTGGATGGAAGAGCTTGTAAGGGATGGACTGGAGTGTTCAGCTGAGGGGTGTCCAAGCTCAGCATGGAGGGTACATCCTGCTTTGTCCTTGTCAGAGGTGGAAGACAAGACACCTGATCAATGCTGCCAGAAGCCAAGGTCCTCCAAGGACTGCTAGCTGCCATGAAGTGCTGGGAACCAGCCAGGAAGGACCCTTTGCAGATCCTTCAGAGGAAACCTAGCTTGGCTGACCTTTTGATGCAGGATTCCTGGGCTTGTAGGACCAGAAGTTTCTGCAGCTTTCAGGGACACAGTGTGTGGGACAGTGTTTTAGCCGCCCTCGGAATCTCATACAACACCTTCCTCCTTTCCTCCCCATCTCTCCGGCCTCCTCCCGCTCCTTCCTTGGCATAACCAGGGACCTCCTCTCTCTGTGTGAGTGCTCTGTGACTCCAGGGCATCTTTTCCAGCCACACCTGCAGGCCTGGGCCAGGGAAGCCTGGGGTCCAGGAACTCCTGACTTTCTCAGAAAGGCCATGAACTCTGCCTGACCCTGTGCTTGGCCCTGTCTCCCAGCCCAGGCTGCCAGGACCCTAGAGGCGCCCGACCACTTCCTCTTTACTGTTTCGTTTTCTGATCTCAGGCCCCTTACAAAGAAGTTCGTGCTTGTCCTCAGTTTATACAACATGAAAACAAAACCAAAAACAGTTTTGTTTTGAGAGAGACAGAGGAAGTGAGGGGCTCCTGAACCCTTAAGTGGATGGGCCGTCAGCCAGGCTGCAGTGGGTTCAGCAGGTCCTGAGCCCCCCTCTATATGAGACCAGCTCCAGGCCCACTGGCCAGAAGGAGGAGTCAGACCAAATCCCACAGACACAGACCACAGTGGGGTGCTCACCAGGGGGAAGGAGAGGGGGAGGGTAAAGTGTAAAGGGGGTGAAATGTGTGGAGACAGAAGGAGAGCTGACTGTGGGTGGTGGACACACAGTGCAACACACAGATGATGTGTCAGGGAATCGTACACTGGAAATCTGTGTAATGTTATTAACAATGTCACCCCAATAAAGTTTTTTAAATAAAAAGAATAAAGAGCTTTATCTAAAACATAGAGGAAGGCATTATCCTGTAAGCATGTCTATTTAGGCCTTCATCTTGACCAGAAGTCACTTGGCCCATTTTGTTCATTGGATTGTTTGCTTTTTGTTGTTGACTTGTATGTATTCTTTATATATTTTGGATATTGACCCCTTGTCAGAGTTGTTGTTTGCAAATACATCTCCCATTTGTTGAATTTCTTTCTTAGTTGGTGGTTGTCTCTTTGGCAGTACAGATGCTTTTTAGTTTGACGTAGTGCCTTTCCTTTATTTTTGCTTTTTCTCTTGACTTTGGGGCCAAATTCATAAAACCTCTCTAGACGAAGGTCATAAGCTTGGCACATATGTTTTCTTCTGTTAGTTTATTGTTTAAGGCCTTGCATATAGGGCTTTGGTCCATTTTGAGGTAATTTTTGTAAAGGGTGACAAATAGCAGTGTAGTCCAGTTTCATTCTTTTGCATGGGGTTTTCCATTTCTCCCAGCACCATTTATTGAAGAGGCTTTTTTTTTCGTATTGTATGTTTTTGGCTCTTTTGTTGAAAATTATTTTTGCATATAATATGTGAGTTTATTTTCAGGCCCTCAGTCTGTTCCATGGGTCAGTGTGTCTGTATTTCTGCCAATACAGATGCTGTTTTGATTGTCACTTTGTAGTACAATATGAAGTCAGGGGGTGTGATACCTCTCTCTTTGTTCTTTTTTCTGAGGATTGCTTTAGCCATTTGGGGTCTTACTGTGATTACATTCAAATCTGATCATTTTTTGTTCTACTCCTTTATAAAATGTCATTGGGATTCCTATAGGGATTGCATTCATGTGTATGTTCCTTTGGGTACTATGGCCATTTTAACCAGCTGGATACTTCCAATCCATGAACATGGAATTTTTTCATTTCTTTCTGTCTTCTTCAATTTCTGTTAATAATGACTTATAGTTTTCAGTGTATATATCCTTCACATGCTTTTTGGTGTTTATTCCTAGGTATTTTATTTTTTTCTTCAATTACAAAAGGAATTGTTATTTTAAATTTCTTCCTGACATTTCATTGTTGGTTTGTAGGAACACAGTAAATTTTTCTACAGGACTTTGTGTCTTGCAACTTACTGTATGTTTTCCTAAAAATTACACTTAAAGCTAGAATTGAGTGTGTGATCAATGTGTAGCCGCATTGCATAAACTTGAAAATACAGCATTCAGTTATGCTCTTATTCTAAACATTTTTGATCCATGGGTTATTTGACCCAGGCATTGCCTAAGGGAGTGTGAGGATGGGAGGAAGAGAAAACTGGGACAACTGTGATGGCAGAGGCCATAAATAAATACATAAAAATAAAACCATGTCCTCCAATTGATGAACATATGGTATTTTATTACTTATCTTTTAATTATGTTGCGGTCAGGAAATATGGTTTATGTTATTTTTAGTACTATACAGTTTCAAGGCACTCCTTGAGACCAGTGTTGGTCAGTGTTTTCTATGTATTTGAAAACAAGGGACTGAATTTGAGGAAGTGTCTACACATGTGCATGAGGTCAAGGCCATGAAACTGGTTGCTTCAGTCTCTGTGTTCCTTTTGCATCTTCACTTGCCTGCTCTGGTGAGGACTGAGAAATGTGTGTTGCACCTGTCACCCTAAGTGCAGGTTTGCCCATATTTTAGTGTGACTGAATCACTCCCCTTACAAAGTGAGGACCCCGAGTGCGGCAGGTGGAAATGCAAAGCCGTGTCTGAGCTGGTGCGCAGGGCTCTGTGGCTGTGCCCCCACTACACTGCTGAGGTCCCACCTGCCACCTGCACTCCTCACCCGTCTTACTATACTCGCTGTTGTTCTTCTAACACAGATGAATGTGTTATATATTTTATACTCTACACATTTATTCCTTATTGTTTATTTTCTGTCCCTTCCAGGAACACTGGAAGATGTGAACCAAGAATCTTTACCCGTGATTATTTGCTGATATATCCAAGTCCTTAGAACGGTGCCTGGCACATAATGTGCCATCATACAAATTGAATGGAAAGCCAGTTTTGTTGGGTAGTTTGTTCTTGTTGGTTTAGAATTTGATTGTTATACTCGTCTAAATTTCTGTTCTCAACCTTTGTCTGGTTATATGCTTTAGATTCAAATTACTTTTGCGATCCGCTGAAAAAATGTGTGTGTTGTGTTTTCACTGAAACCTTTGGTTCATGTCTCATAATTACAATTTTCAATCTATAATGCTGCATAAAAATTTTTATTTCTTGCCTTCTACTTGTCCAACCTGTCTCATAATTGGTTTTTATTTGTTCTTGTTGAATTTTAGTTATTTGGAAATTTTTTCACAGTTTGTGTTTTTCTCTACTAGTTTGGAAGTTATACACACTTTTCCTCACTTTTTAGTACCTACCCAGTGAATATAATACATACTGCTAACGGATCAAAGTCTGAAGTTAATCTATCCTTTTATCTTCCTTTTATACAACAAATTTCCTTGGACATTTTAATTCCATTCCCACCTCCATCCCTATCTAAATATTACTGTGTATTTTGTTTATTTTTTTCCTTTTAGAATCTAGAGGCTGTTTCTATTATTTTGCACTGTTCCTGCCATTTTAACTTAGTCTTTGTTTTCCCCTCTGAGTCACTGATGGGATTGTTTTCCACTCGTGTCCGGCACACTCTGTAGAAATCCCTCCAGGGAGGTCGTGCTGGGGGCAGGAGCTCTCCCCTTCCTTGTCTGAAATGCACGTGTGTTGCCCTGACTCCTGACAGCTGTCCCCTGCGTGTGCAGTTCTGAGTCGGCTGTCATCTTCTCTGAGCTCATTGCAGGTCTGCTGGCACTGTTTCCGGCTGCTCTGTTACCGGGCAGGGGTCAGTGCAGTTCCAGCATCTCCTCCTGGAAGGTCATGGGTCTGTGTTTCTGGCTCCTTTGAGGAATCCTCTTTGCTTTGATGTCCTACAGCTTCGTCTTATGTGTCAAAGTGCGAATTCCTTCTTCATGATCGTCTTTGGGATTTACTGGGTTGTCTGAATTTTGGGTTGGTGTGTTTCCTCAGCTCCACCATCGCAGCTTTAAAGATTTCCTCTGTGGTCTTCCCTTCTGTTTTCTCTCCACAAGCATCTTCTGCCTGTTTGCAGTGCACCCTGGCCTTTTCTTTCTCAACCCTCCCTGCACTCACCAGGTAGAGCTCACTGACATTCTTGAGGGGTTAGCCCTTTGGGGGTTATGGTCAGAGTTCCCTGTGAGACCCTGTGGAAACTGCCCTTGCCTTTGGCTCCCAGGTCAGTGGGGTTAGAGATGCACAGTCAAAGTTCTCCCAGTTGGTGAATCTCCTCAGAGTGGTAGCGGGCTGCTGTCCTTTGCTTACAGGTCTGGGTTTCCCCTTCCCTGGGCTCCACGTCTGAGCAAGCTCCTTTCCTTGACGATTCTTACATCCTTTTAAGAAAATATAGGTAATATTTTCCACTATTTTTAGTTGACTTCAGAGGAATGGTTAATAACCTCAATACTTGATGGGAAAGTTTATTTTTCATTTGTTTGGTTAGGTGTCTTCCTATAGGTTTCCTGCGTTCATGGCTCTCTTAGGGTTAATTGTTCTGTTATCTGTGTCCCTTCCATGTTTCTTTCAGTTGTCTGCTTTCCTTGATTGTTTTTCCTGTTTGAGAACAAATCCTTAGAGCAGCTTTATGAATGTCAGGAGTGGGGGATGGCCTGTAGGCTGTTCCTGACTTCACGTGGGGCTCTCAGGTCAGCTCCTGTGGCCACCTCAGCCCCAGGCTCTCTGGGATGGGGTGACTGAGTGGTCACCTCAGTTCATCCTCATCTCTGCCTGCCTTCCAGAGATGGGTTGAGACCTCTCATCCTCAAGGCTCAGACTCCTATGTCTGGGAGAAGACCCCAAGAGATGGGCTGACAGCGGTGGTTGACTCAAGGCTTCCTGGGGCTGGGGTGTGATGGGTATGAAGAGAGTTTTGTGGTCCCTTCACCATGTAATTTCCACTGCAGTCATGCAGACCTGTTTATGTGCATGAGAAGATGAGACTTGTGTTGGAAAAGATGTCAAACTGTGAAAAAAAACAGGAAATGTTTACAAGATCGAAACTTGTTGAGACCACAATTGCAAAGCCTTTGAAGCTTTGAGCTTGAAGAGGTGCAGAAATAGCCCCAGGGAGCTCAGCTGGCTGGAGCATGTTCCCTGTGCGCTGAGTTGCAGTTTCTACTTCTGGTCGGGTAACATAGGAGATGTATAAGTACATGGAACACCCAATCGATGTTTCTCTGTCTTTGTCTCTGCCTCTGTCCCTCTCTCCCCCTCAATCAATAAGTTGAGAAAAAAGAACAATAGCCTAGGCTGGGTTTCTCAGTTGGTTGGAGGGCCATTCCATGCCTCAGAAGGTTGTGGGTCCATTTCTGGTTCCGCAGCGTGAGGTAGGTGACCAGTGGAGTCTCTCTCTCACAGTGATTTCTCTCTCTCTCTCTCTCTCTCCACCACACCCCTTCCTCTCTGTCTAAAATCAATGAAATGTCCTTGGGTGGGAATTATGAATAACTGTGCATACATGGACTCTGTCCCTAGATAGGAGCAGGTACAAAATCACATGTAAAAGGCACTGACACAAGCCCATGTGACAACCCATGGCCTGTTTTATCATCAGTCTTCCATCACTGAGTCTCCTGGTACCCAGTGGTACCTAAATACCTGCCATTCCCATCTTTATTGCATTCTAGTTTACGTAAAATAAAATCAATTTCTTCTTTATAGCAGGTTTAATAACCAATTCTGTAAACTCATTTCTAACAAGTTCTAGTACTTCCCATTACCTTGTATACATGTTATCATGTGACAGGGTGCACTCAGTTTGTTTTATTTGTAATTCGTTTTTACTTTTACCTTTGATCCCCCACAAACACACCTCTCACGTCTCGCCTCTGGGAACCAGCAATCCACTCTCTGGATCTTGAGCTTGTTTTTTTTTGTTTGTTTGTTCATTTGTTTTTGATTCCACACAGGAGTTCATACACTATTTGTGTTTCTCTGTCTGATTTAGTGTCACTTAGCAAATGCCCTTGCATCCATGTATGTCATTGCAAATGGCAAGATTTGGGGTGTTTTATGGCTGAACACTGTTCTGCATACATCACCGTTTCCCTATCCGTTCGTCCACATACGGACTCTTCAGTTGCTCCTCCTCTTATCTATTGTGAATAATGCTCCAAAGTGTTTTTTTGCTTTATGCAGCTAAAATCCAGTAGTAGAAATGCTGGATCACGTGGTAGTTCTATCTCTAAAATTTTTTTTGATCCTCACCTGTAGATGTTTGTTTTTATTGCTGTTAGAACAAGGGAGAGAGAGAAACATGAATAAAAGAGAGAAGCATTGATCACCTGCTTACCACAGGTGCCCCGACTACGGGTGGAACCCACAGTCCTTCCTCTGCAGGACGTTGCTCCATCCAAACCAGCTGCGCTGTCCAGGGCAGCTGTTTGTAATGTTTGAGGCACCTCCATACTCTTTTCTGAAGCAGCTGCACCAGTTTACATTCCCACTAGCAGTGCATGAGGGTTCCCTTTTCTCCACATCCTCACCAATGTTTGTTATTTCTGTCTTTTTGATAACAGCCATTCTAACAGGTGTGAGGTGACATCTCTCTGTGGTGTTGATTTCCATTTCCCTGATGGGTAGTGAGGCTGAGCATCTTTTCATGTACCTCTTAGTTGTCCCTATGTCTTTTTAAAAATATCTATTGAAAACTTCAGCAAATTCATTCAAATCGAATTGCTTGATTTTTTGCAGTTGTGTTGTATGGATGCTTTATATAGTTTGGATATTTGCATCTTTCAACTCTGTGATTTGCAAATGTTCTCAATTTCAGATGGATGCCTTTGCATGTTGTTGATGGTTCTATTGCTTTCTTTCATTTGCATGTAATGTCTTCTTTCATCCCCTCACTTTCAGTCTCTGTGTGCCTTCCGTCCTGAGGTGGGCCTCCTGTAGACAGAGTGTATATGGGTCAGGTTTTCTTGTCCATTCAGCTGCCCCATGTCTTTAGATTGGAGCACTTAATCCATTTACATTTAAATTGGTTATTGATGATTACTTGTTTATTGCCATTTCAATATTTGTAACTCGTCCTTCCTTTGCTTGTTTTTTTCTTACATACGTCCCTTTAAGATATCTTGTAACTCTGGGTTCGTGACAAAGAACTCTTTTAGCTTTTTCTTGTCTGGTAAACTCTTTCTTTTCTTTTTCTAATTTTATTTTAATCATTGTTCAAGTACAGTTTTCTGTCCTTTTCTCCCATCCCAGCCCACCCATCCCTCCATCCCCACCTCCCTCCCATTTCCACCCCCCCCCCCGCCCTGTAGTTTTTGTCCATGTGTCCTTTCTATTTGTCCCTGTAAACCCTTCCAATTCTCCCCTGGAATTTCCCTGAAATTCCCTCCCTTGTCCCCTCTGGTCACTGTCAGTGTCTTTTGTTATATTTTGTTTGTTTGTTTGTTTTGTTGTTTAGGTTCCTGTCAAAGGTGAGATCATATGGTATTTGTCTTTCACTGTCTGGCTTATTTCACTTACATAATGCTTTCCAGCTCCATCCATGCTGTTGCAAAGGGTAGAATCTCCTCCTTTCTTTCTGCTTCATAGAATTCCATTGTGTAAATGTACCATCGTTTTTTGATCCATCCATTCATTTACTGATGGGCACCTAGGTTGCTTCCAGTACTTGGCTATTGTAAATTGTGCTGCTATGAACATTGGGATGTGTAGGTTCTTTTGGATTGGTGTTTTAGTATTTTTAGGATATAATCCCAGCAGTGGAATTGCTGGGTCCAAAGGCAGATCCATTTTTAGTTTTCTGAGGAAGTTCCATAGTGCTTTCCATAGTGGTTGCACCAGTCTGCAGTCCCACCAACAGTGCACTAGGGATTCCTTTTCTTCCATCCTCTCCAACACTTGTTGTTTGCTGCTTTGTTTATAATGGCCATTCTGTCTGCTGTGAAGTGATATCTCATTATGGTTTTAATTTGCATCTCTCTGATAGCTAGTGATATTGAGCATCTTTTCATGTGTCTCTGGATGCTCTGTATGTCCTCTTTGGAGAAGTGCCTGTTCAAGCCCTTTGCCCATTTTTTAATTGGGTTGCTTGTCTTCTTAGAGTGGAGTCTTGTAAGTTCTTTGTATATTTTGGAGATTAAACCCTTGTCTGAGGTATCATTGGCAAATATGTTTTCCCATACAGTTGGTTCTCTTTTTATTTTAATACTGTTTTCTTTAGCTGTGCAGAAGCTTTTTATTTTGATGAGATCCCATTTGTTTGTTCTTTCCTTTATGTCCCTTGCTCTGGAGGACATATCAGTAAAAATGTTGCTGCATGAAATATCTGAGATTTTCCTGCCTATGTTCTTCTTGGGACTTTAATGGTGTCACGGTTTATATTTAAATCTTTTATCCACCTTGAATTTATTTTGTGTATGGTGTAAGTTGGTGCTCAAGTTTCATATTTTTGCATGTAGCTGTCCAGGTCTCCCCACACCATTTGTTGAAGAGGCTATTTTTACTCCATTTTATGTTGCTGCCCCCTTTGTTGAATATTAATTGATCGTAGAGACTTGGGTTTATTTCTGGGCTCTCTGTTCTGTTCCATTGGTCCATGTGCCTGTTTTTATGCCAGTACCAGGTTGTTTTGATTACAGTGGCCTTGTAATACAGTTTAGTATCAGGTATTACGATCCCTCCTACTTTACTCTTCTTTCTCAAAATTGCAGCAGCTATTCGGGGTTATTTATGGTTCCATATAAATTTTTGAAGTGTTTGTTCTATGTCTGTGAAAGAAGCCATTGGTACTTTAATAGGTATTGCATTGAATGTGTAAATTGCTTTGGGTCGTATGGACATTTTAATAATGTTAATTCTTCTGATGCATGAACACGGTGTATGTTTCCATTTGTTTGTGTCTTCCTTGATTTCTTTCTGCAGTGTTATGTAGTTTTCTGAATACAGGTCTTTTACCTCTTTGGTTAGGTTTATTCCTAGGTATTTTATCTTTATGTTTGCTATATCGAATGGGATTTTTTTCTTGATTTCTGCATCTGCTGTTTCATTATTCGTGTACAGAAATGCTTTTGATTTCTGAATATTGATTTTGTATCCTTCTGTTTTTCCAAATTCATTTATTAGGTCAAGCAGATTTTGGCTGAGTCTATAGGATTTTCTATGTACACTATTATGTCATTTATAAACAGTAACAGTTTGGTTTCCTCCTTTCCAATTTGGATGCCTTTTATTTCCTTTTCTTGTCTGATTACTGTAGCTAAAACTTCCAATACTATATTGAATAGAAGTGGTAAGAATGGACAGTCTTGTTTTGTTCCTGATCTTAGTGGAAAAGATTTTAGTTTTTGCCCATTGAGTATGATGTTGGCTATAGGTCTCTCATATACAGCCTTTATTATGTTGAAGAATGCTCCCTCTATGCCCACTTTGCTGAGTGTTTTTATCATAAATGGGTGCTGTACCTTATCAAATACTTTTTCTGCATCTATTGATATGATCATGTGATTTTTGTCTTTGATTATGTTTATGTGATGTATTACATCTACTGACATGCAAATATTGTACCATCCTCACATCCCTGGGATGAATCCCACTTGGTAATGGTGTATGATCTTTTTAATGTATTGTTGGATGCGGTTTGCCAGTATTTTGTTGAGGATTTTAGCGTCAATGTTCATCAGCGATATTGGCCTGAAGTTTTCTTTCTTTTTTGTGTCTTTGTCTGGTGTTGGGATTAGGATGGTGCTGGCCTCATAAAAGAGTTTGGGAGTCTCCCATCATTTTGGATTTTTTTGGAATAGTCTGTGAAGGATAGGGGTTAGCTCTTCCTTAAATGCTTTGTAGCATTCTTCTGTGAAACCATCTGGTCCAGGGCTTTTGTGTGTTGGGAGTTTTTTGATTACTGCTTCAATTTCTTTTGCTGTTATTGGTTTGTTCAGGCTTTCTGCTTCTTTTTCATTGAGTTTTGGAAGATCATATTTTTCTAGAAATTTGTCCATTTCACCAGGGTTTTCAAATTTCTTGGCATACAGTTCTTCATAGTAATTTCTTACGATCCTTTGTATTTCTGTGGTATCTGTTGTAATCTCTTCTCTTTCATTTCTGATTGTGTTTATTTGGGTCTTCTCTCTTTTTTTCTTGATGAGTCTGCTTAAAAGCTTGTTGATTTTGTTTATCTTTTGAAAGAACCAGCTCTTGGATTCATTGATCCTTAGAATTGTGCTTTTAGTCTCTATGTCATTTAATTCTGCTCTGATCCTGGTTGTTTCCTTCCTTCTGCTTGCTCTGGGCTGTCTTTGTTGCTGTTCCTCGAGTTCTTGTAGACATAGGGTTAGGTCGTTTGTTTGAAATGTTTCTAATTTTTTTAGGTGGGCCTGTATTGCTTGCTCAGGACTGCCTTGGCTGTGTCCCATAAGTTTTGGGTTGTGAGTTCATTTTCATTTGTTTCCAGAAACCTTTTGATTTCTTCCCTAATTTCATTCTTGACCCATTCATTGTTTAATAGCATGCTATTTACTCTCCACGATTTTGAGTGTTCTGGGTGTTTTTCCTTAGGGTTTGTTTCTAGCTTCAGTCCCTTGTGATCTGAAAAAATGCTTGGTATGATTTCAATTTTTTTGAAATTGTTGAGGCTTGTTTTGTGTCCTATCATGTGGTCTATCTTTGAAAATATTCCATGTACATTTGAAAAGAATGTGTATTTAGCTTCTTTGGGATGGAGGGCTCTGTATATATCAGTAAAGTCCATTTCATCTAGGGCATTGTTCAATGCCACGATATCTTTGTTGATATTTTGTTTGGAAGATCTGTCCATTTTTGACAGTGGGGTGTTAAAATCCCCCACAATAATTGTGTTGCTGTCCATATCTTTCTTGAAATCCTCTAAGATTTTCTTTATGTATTTGAGTGCTCCTATTTTGGGTGCATATATATTTACAATGTTTATGTCTTCTTGGTGGATTCTTCCCTTGAGTACTATGAAGTGACCTTCTGGGTCTCTCTTTATGGCCCTTTTTTGGAAGTCTATTTTGTCTGATAGGAGCATTCCTACCCTGGCTTTTTTTCCTGTCTGTTTGCTTGGAAAATTTGTTTCCAGCCCTTCACTTTCAGCCTGTGTGGGTCTCTTGTAGGCAGCATATGTGTGGGTCATGCTTTCTTATCCATTCAGCTACTCTATGTCTTTTGATTGGAGCATTAAACCCATTTACATTTAAGGTTATTATGGATAGGTACTTATTCATTTCCATTTACATATCTGTGTTCCTCTCTCTCTCTTTTCTTTCCTTTCCTTAAAGCAGTCCCTTTAGAATCTCTTGCAGAGCTGGTTTGGTGGAGGTGTATTATTTTAGACTTCTTTTGTCTGGGAAGCTTCTTATTTGGCTTCTTATTTGGCTATCTTGATTGAGAGCCTTGCTGGGTAAAGTGGCCTTGGTTGCAGACCTCTGGTTCTCATTACTTGGAATATTTCTTGCCATTCTCTTCTGGCTTGGAGTGTTTCCATTGAGAAGTCAGCTGCTAGACTTATTGCAGCTCCCTTGTATGTTACTTCCTGTTTCTCCCTTGCTGCCTTTAAGATTCTCTCTTTGTCTTGAAATTTTGCCATTTTAATTATGGTGTGTCTTGAGGTGAGCCACTTTGGGTTCCTCTTGATTGGGACCCTCTGTGTTTCCTGGATTTGTGTGACTTTTTATCTCATCAAATTAGTAAAGTTTTCCATTATTACTTTTTCAAATAGGTTTTCTATCCCTTGCTCTTCTTCCTCTCCTTCCAATATCCCTATTATATGGATATTATTACATTTCATACTGTCTTGCATTTCTCTTAATCCCTCTTTATTCTTTCTGAGCCTCTTTTCCTTTTCTTGCTGTTTCTGGGTGTTTTTTGTACTTTGTCCTCCAATTTGCTGATCTGATCTTCTGCTTCATGAATCCTGCTTTTCATTCCTTCTGCTGTGTTTTTCAGTTCAGAAATTGTATTCTTCATTTCCTCTTGGCCCTTGTTGATAGTTTCTATTTCCTTTTTCATGTTGATATAGTTTGCAGTGAGTTCGTTGTAGTTTTTCTGTAGTTTGGTAGCTCATTGTGAGCTCATTGAGCTTCCTGAAAATCATTTCTTTGAACTCAATATCTGATAATTGAGTTGCCTCTACTTCATTTAGCATTCTTTCTGAGGCTTCCTCCTTTCTTTCATTTGGGGATTGTTTCTTTGTCTTCCCATTGTTTGTGAGACTCTTCTTGTTAGTCTCTGTTTCTTAAATTGATCTGTTCTGGTTCCCTGGGTTTATGGTGTGAACTTCTGTCGTAGAATACTTGTGAGATTCAGTGGTGAAGTCTCCTTCAGGTATCCTGGTGTTCACAGCTTCTCCCTACTCTTTTTTTGTGATCAGTTGGAGGGTTAAGGCAAAACGGTTTAAGACAGCAAGACAGTATTCTATGATATTTACAGTAGCAGCCAGTAGAGAAGAGATAGGAGATCCTTTGGCTACATATAGTGTTAACCGTGATCTTCCTCCCCACTAGCCACTGTTTAGAAAGGATGGAAAGTAGATAAGACTCTTATTGGGGAGGAAAGGATTGTGAGTTGGATCTAGAAAGCAGTGAGGTTGTGGGAGGTCAGATTCTGAGATAGGGTGAGAGTAAAGAATAGTAAATAGGTGTAGTGTGTGAGAGAATAGAGTTAACCACTACAGTAATAGAGTTCGGGAAACCGTGAAGTGGGCTAAGATCTGGGAGGGCTGTTGTGTAGTGTTTACAATTGTATGGAATAGCTATTATTTACAGTAGTATTAGAGCAACAATCATATTACAGAACCTATGAGAGCTAGATAACAAGAATAGGGAGTATAGAACCTTGAGTAGTGTACTAATGGAACACAAATGAAGGACAGTAAATTAGGAATACACTATGAATGAGATAAGAGGGGAAACCTGTCAAATGATACAATATAAGCATCCAGCAAAGAAGACTATACATAAAGAAGAGGAATATCAAAATACTATTAAAATAAAAAATGTAAGAGTAATGAAGAAATGATAATACAAATATGCAGTAACTTGCTGGTTCAAAAAAAAAGAAGGAAAAAATGCAGAAGATGGAAGGAAGAAGGAATAAATTTGGAAAGGAAGAAGGAATAACACTAGAAAGAAAGAAAGAGAAGCATAAGGAATTGAGAGGTATAAAACTAATAAGAATTAAAAATAAAAAGTTACTTAAAAAAAGACAAAATAACAAAAAAACCTCTTGTTGGTTTCCAACTGGCCAAACTGTTTTTTCTGGTCTTGCTGGCTTCAGCAGGCTGACGGGTGACTGGTATCTCTTTTCTCCCTTCCAATTCAGCACTCAGTCAGCCTCTTGAGTACAGTCCCCAGGGCTAGCCGCACGTTCTCCCCAGAGCCAGTATGGTGCCTCTCCACAGGGCCCTGGGTGTGGGATCTGGGTCTTCCTAAGGACACTCTTCTGAGCTTACGGCTATTGTATCCTGGATCCTGCAGAGTGTGGAGTGTGGAGTGTGCTCACCTTCCCCATGTTCACGGCTGTGTGCTCTGGGGATCCTGCGGAGCACCCGCGCCTTTTCCTTGTTCATGACTATGGGCTCCGGGTCTTCCACAGAACCACACTCTCTCTGGGTTGTGGGCGTGGGCACGGCACGTGGCTAGGCCGCCCTTTGTCCCGCACAGTCTCCCCCGCACACATTCTTCCCAGGGCTATGCATGGGTGCTCACAGCCCCTGTGTGATTGTCTCTCGGTCCTCACTCCCCTCTCTCTGTCTTCAAGCAACCAGGCCTCCCCCCCCCCCATGCTGCTCAATCCTTGTTTGGTCAGGGAAGGAGTGGTTGACCCTGCTCTCTCCTAAGTGGCCTGAGGCAGACCTGGGAGCACAGGGCCTGGGGCTGCAACCTGGTCCAGGCGCTGCTCCCTGGGCCCTTATTATCCTGAAGCACTCTCCTTACCGTCTGGTTTTTCAATGTCCACTACAATTTTTGATGTCCAATTTTCATGTATGTTGTGATATTGTGGGCTGTTTGCTCTGTTCCCCTGCTGATTGGCTAGGTTTTTCTTCTGTGTGTAGGGGAAGTGGAATCTGCTCCCTCCTACCACGCTGCCATCCTCCCGGAACCAGTACTCTTTATCAGTCCTTGCACTTATTTATTTATTTATTTACTTACTTATTAAACCCTCACCCAAAGTTACATTTTTATTGATTTTTGTAGAAGGAGAGGAAGAGAGAGAGAAAGCGAGATAGAGGGAAACATCCATGTGAGAGAAACATCCATTGGTTGCTTCCCTGACCAGGAATGGAGCCGGCAATCTAGGAAGGTGTCCCGACCGAGAACTGACCCTGCAAACTTTGGGTGTATGGTGCAACCTTCCAACTAACTGAGCCACACCAGCCAGGGCACTTCTTCAGTTTAAATAATTTTTTTAAAAAAGATTATATTCATTCATTTTTAGAGGGGGAGGAAGGGAAAAAGGGAGAGAAACATCAATGAATGGTTGCCTCTCCCATGACCCCCACTGAAGACCTGTCCAGAAACCCAACATGAGAGCTTTTCTGGGTAGAGGCCTCTTAACTCAGCCAGTGTGGACAGCTCCTCCCCTCACAAGCTCTCTCCTGCTCTTGGTCCTCAGTGTCCTCACTTAGCACGGCTTCAAAGTCACAGACCAGAGCAGGACCCAGGTTTTCCAGGCAGAGGAACATGGGTGATCATGTGTGTGCTGTGGGGAGCATCAGGGAAATGTGGGATGTGGAGCATCGGAGTCCCCTCACCCGGGATCCCTGTGAAACCTCCCTGCAAACTTGCTCTCAGTGTAGATTTCTCCTTGCTTCCTGTTTCCTGCCTCTGACTGATTTTGGGCTGCAATCTGCTGATGTGCTGTAAAGACTGAGTCCTGCAAATTCACACCTCATACCAGTTTGCTGCTCACAGGGCATTTGTAAAAATAAATAACTCCTTTCACCACTTAACAGACACTGTAAATAAACTTGAAGCTTTCTGGAGCAGAGCTGGGTGAGCGGGCAGAATTGGTTCTGAGGGCCACTGGTGGGCGGGGAGCACTAGGAAGGGTCAGAAGCAGGGCTCTGACTGCCATGCATTGTGGCCAAGCTGATTTGCAAAATTCTTGGATTTCTCTTCTCAGTTTACGAGAAGGGGTTTTCTAAGCCCTATCCTTATGGCATGAAGACGTAAGTCTTCTTTCCAAAGGAGCATCTGTCTTTCTGACAGTGTTTCAGGTGTGTATTTGACGGCTCCTGTCAGAGGAGCCTGCCCTTCCCAACTGGCATTTTCAGCCTGTCCCAGGCAAGGTCCCCTCCACTCCCAGTTCTTCTAACTGCTCTGCCCACTGCGAAACGTGCATAGGCAGTGAGGAGACAAAATATTTACAATGAAATACCATGCTCCTGTGACACTGAGCATGGATGAATAAGGAAAGGGTAATCTTTTTCTCAGATGTAGGCTGAACTTCAAGGTCAGAGGGAATCAACAAGCAGAGAGAGTTTTGATCAATTTATTTATTTAACAATGTGTTGTGAAGAACTCTGTGTCCAGTAATGTGCTTGTCCCAGATAATAAGGGAATACAAGACTGGACACTGCCCAAGAGGGTCCATTGTCACGAAGCTTCCAACTGACCAGGGCAGAGTATAGAGAGCAGATGCAGAACTCCCGACTGAGATCTGAGCTCCAGGGGGACCCCCGAGAACACTGGGAGAGCCAGTGGCGAGGGGACCTCAGCACAGCTGTCCTGTGGGTGGTGACGGTGTTGGGGGCAGAGGTGTAGGAGAAAAATAATCAAGGTGTAGTTTTAAAAACTGTCTGACTGTAGAGGTGAAGCGGGACTGAGGATGAGAGGATCAGTCAGGGGCTGTGACAGGGAAACCAATCCCAGGGGCCTGGATCAGCCTGAAGGTGGGAGCAGGGACACTCCTGCATGTTTTGGAGGTCGATTCCACAGGACAGATGAGCAAAACTGAGGAGTGATGCGTGGTAGGCGACCCCATGACTGCGCAGGAGCCCTGGGCTGAAGGCTGAGGCTGTCCACTGAAGGAGAGTCAGGGGGAATGGGATCATGCCTGTGACCTGAAGGCAAGACAGGCTGGAGAGCATGGAGGTCAAAGGTTTCCTGTGGCCATTTCTGTGTGAGATGCCCATGAACTTGCCCAGTGGAAAGGTTGAGTGGGATATGAAAGTTCAGAGCTCTGGGGTGGGTCCAGGCTACAGAGTACGGTCCAATGTAGTTCAGAGGAAGAAGTTACTGAGGGGACAGGGGAAGGGTGTCCAGTGCCCAGAACCCGAGCTGAGGAAGCACCTGAAGCCTGTATGTTTGTGCAGAGGAAGAGCAGGAAGCAAAAAGGAGACTGACCAGGGGAGTGGAGCAGAAGTGCTGGGAAGGAGGAGAAATCAAGTAGCCAGTCTAGGAGAAGAAGGGGCTGCTGGCTGCAGGAGGTTCGGTTTGCAGTTACTCTCCATTTCCCTGAAATGAGTTGTGTTTCTTACCCACAGGAACTCACATGACAATGGCAGCTCCATTGCACAGCTCGAGTTTCAGCATCAGTGAACCTGGGACCAGCCATGGTGAGAGGGGGCTCGGGCTCCCCAGGCCAGGGTGAAGGAGGGGACCTGGCGGGGGCTCTCCTGTTCTGTCTCCTAGTCCCCAACTGAGCAAGACCCAAATACCCCCAACCCCATTTCTCATTTTGTCTCCACCAACTCTGCTCTTTCTTTCCCCTTGACCCTCCACCCTGGCCCCACCTGATGTGGCATCACCACTCAGAGCAAGAGAGGTTACAGTGTCCTGAGTGATCCAGGCTTGATGAGGGATCTTGTCTCCTACTTCCAAACATGTGCACACATCAGGAGGGTCAGCCATAGCCTCTCTGAGTGTTGCTCTGCCCCTCTCTTCAGTCTTAGAGAAAGTTGGGAAGGAGAAATGTGAGAGTAAATGAGTTTTTAAAGTCCCTATGTCCCAGCTCCAGGTGGCCTCACTGTAACCAACAAATTCCACAGGCTGGCTCACTCCATTTCTCATATAAACCCCCTTTTACCCCCTTGTGTACAGAAAGTAACTGCATCAGTTGATTTCATGGTGGTTTGCAAATCACACCACAATGTAGTGGCCTAGAAATATCAGTAATTTTGTTGGCAGTTCTTGGTTCTGGGCCAGCTGAACTCATCACACCCAGACTCCCTCATGTACCTAGTGGTAAGTGGTAGTTCAGTGTATTGCTTGATAATCTTTTTTTTTTAGATGAAATGTGTTGGGGTGAGAGTGGTTAATAAAATTATATAAGGTTCAGGTGTACAATCCTATCATTCATCATCTGTGTATTACATCATGTATTCACAACCCAAAACCTTGTTTCCTCCCATCACCACACATTTCACCCTGTTTACCCTGTTCCACTTTGCTCCTCCTTTCTTTCCTCCTGGTAAACACCATATTGTTGTCTGTGTCCATGAGTTTGTTTTGTTTTTTTTTTTTTACTTGAGGCATCCTATTTTATATCCCACACATGAATGAAATCATATGGTTCTTGTCCTTTTTTCATGTGACTAATTTCATCTAGCATGATGCTCTCAAAATCCAGCAACTGGATAATTTGGAATTGGGTAGCCCCATGGATGTGTCTGCTAGTCAGCAGGCTCTTGGTGAGGCCAGGGTAACAGGCATAAGTGGACCTGTGTCCCTTACCACAGAGCAGGAAGTCCAGTCTCTTCCTCAGGCAGCTACAGGGCTCTGAGGGGAGAAGGAGACAGCCAGCCCTGCACATCCACACTTTTAGGACCCACGCTGGAATCATGCTTCTGCTGCCCTCTTGTCCAGAATGAGTCACATGGCCCACCCAGATTGAAGAGTGGCAAATGGACTCAGCATTCACGGATGTAGCTGCAGATCCACATCCCAAAGAGGCACATATCCCAGATGGGAACAGTCCGTGGCCACAGCAGCACTCTGTCACATAGATCACCACGTGCCCTCAGCATTGGCAAACTCCTCCAGGGTGGAGCTGGCCTGTGGTGGCCTTTTGTCTCACCTCCCAGGATTTTCCCACTCCTTGTGTGGTGACAGCTGATGCCCTCAGGGTGTCCCTAGGTGGTGTCTTCCACTGCGATGCTAATGGCACAATGATCTGAACTCCCACCCACATTCCCCTTGTTGGTAGCCATCCTGTGTCCCGTGTTCTCAGCTTCTGGAAACTTACCCTCTCATCCCAGGATGCTGGTTATCAAATGTGGGAAACTCACCCTCAGGGGAGGTTTGGCTACTCCCTGGGTGAGCTACAGCTTCCCCACAGAGTGTGTGGAAGATGGGGAATCACTGCTGATCTTGTGGAAGCCAGAGTTGGGGGTTCTGCCAAATCTCTCCTCTGTTTGATGGATATTTTAAAAAATCATTCCAGTTACAGAATAGGCAGAAGGGGACATACTGGAAGTAAAGAGGCCACTCGGGGGACAGCTGAGGCATGGATGGTGATGTAGGTTGGGATGGTATGATGGTCTTCTACCTGGAGAGAAGTGGTCAGATTGTGGATGGAGGCAGGAGAACGTGCTGGTGGGTTGGATCTGGAAAGCAAAAGGAAGAGAGGAATCAAGGGGGATTCCCCTACTTTTGGTCTGAGGGCCTGGGTGATGGTGATGATGTCTCTGAAAGGGAAATGCAGTCATCGCTCATGTCTCTAATGTCATCGGTGTGACCACGTGGGCTTGCACTCTGAGCAGAGACAGTGGCTGTGGTACAGGGTCCCTCCTCGGCCTCTGTCTCACTGAAGGGCTGTGCTGGAGCGTGTTCTTTCTCGGGAAAACAGGCCCTCAGCTGTGGTCGTCAGTTGACTTGCCTGGTCCTGGGCTGTGCCCACCAAATCCAGAAGCTTCCACTGTGAGACCCATTAAAGAGAGAAGCAGAGATCTACTAAACAGAAGTAGGGGAGGTGCTATACAGATGATCTGGTGTTTACCTTCACAGTTATTTTGAAAACATGGTTCGGTTGGTAGGCTATGCTGCTCTGTTATTAATTAACCTGCAAGTTTCCTAGGAGGTAGGTGCACCTAACCAAGTGAGACTAAGAAAGTGTAATTCTACTGATGCTAATCTACATGAGTTGTTGTTGTTGTTGTTGTTGTTGTTATTTAGGTGTCAAGGATTTTTATTTATAATAACTCCAGGGAATTGTTAATACTTTCTGGTTATACACCTTCAACATATTAATTTAAAATAAGAAAACTTCATTAGATTTCTACACAAAGCTGTAGTTTTAAGTAAGGTGTTTTGTGCTTCTGTGGGTCACAGTCCCTGACAGGAGGGCTGTGTATGTGACATATAAAGGGTCTCTCCTTCTTTCTGCTCAGGTTTCCTTCTCACCCTACAAGGAGGGAGGGCCTGAATGTCCCCCTACCCCCCCCCCCCCGCTGGATTCTTCTTGGGAAGAAGAAAAGGTCCCTTGTGACTATGATGTGGGGGTTAGAGGATCTTCTGCTATGATGTCCCACAGTCAGCTTTTGTGTCAGTTGCTGCCTTGGCTTAGGAGGGACAGCACCTACAGTGGTTCAGAGTTCTCACTTACACCTATGGGCACCTTCCTTTGGGGCCCTATCTGCCAAAGGTCAGAGTGAGCAGCCCAAGGCTCTCCTGAGATGGGCTGGGAGTTCTCTGATTCCTGCAGAAGAGCTTCCTCAGAGCTCCTGTGAGTGCAGGGGTCACACACGGACAGGACCTGATGAGGCAACAGAGACGGGCACAGGTGGGTGTGGGTACTGCAGAGGGGATGCTGGAGGTCAATCCTAATGCTGTGGCTTTATTTTCTGATGTCCCAGGGCTTGGAAACCAAGACCCTAGAGAGTCACAACTGAGACTAGTCTTAGTGGGTAAGACTGGAGTTGCAAAAAAGTGCCACAGAAAACAGCATCCTCGGGAAAAAAGTGTTTCACTCCAGCATCGCAGCAAAATCCATCACCAAGGTCTCTGAAAAAGGGAGTAACACCTGGACTGGGAGAGAAATTGTGGTCGTGGACACACCTCGACTTTTCCATGCCAAGGTGCTGGATGCTGACACCGGATATTGTTCATTGCATCCTCCTGACGTCCCTGGGGCCTCATGCACTGCTCCTCGTGGTCCCACTGGGCCAGTACTCAAGACAGGAGCAACAGGCTGTGGAGATGTGCTGATGACGTTAGGCCCCAGAGCTAGGAGACACATGATTCTCATATTTACCCGGAAGGATGACTTGGATGACATGGTGTTCTGTGATTACTTAGAGGAAGCTCCAAAATGCAATCAGGATCTGATGAAGGAGTTCAAGGATCATCACTGTATGTTTAACAAAAAGGCCAGAGGGGCTGAGCAGGAGGCCCAGAGGGCACAGCTGCTGGACCTGGTCTGGTGCAGGGTGATGGAAAACGAGGAAGGATTCTACACTAACGAGATGTACCAAAGGGCTGAGGAGGAGATTCTGAAACAGTTCTGAGTGATACAAGAGCAGTGCAGAGCTGAGCTGGAGCAAGAGAATAGGCAGGTAAGAAAGAAATGTGAGGAGAAAATCAGAAACCTGAAGGATAGCCTGGAGTGGGAAAAGAGAAAGGCAGAAATGGAGAGGGCATTGGCAGAAAGGGAAAAGCACTATGTTTCCAGGCAGGAAAATGCCAGGGGTGAAGTGGAGCATGAGAGCATTGACATCATCATGGGAGCACTGAGAGTTTCTGGCTTGATTCTTGAATATTTCTTCAGGCTCCTTGAAAAGAAAAGAAAATCTGCCTATATTTCCTGCATATTTTCAGGGGCCCCTTCCCCACAGAACTCATTCCCCAAAGTCAGACCTCCCTGTTTGGGTCCCTCAGGCTCTCAGGACTAGGGAGGGCAGGAAAGTTCACTGTTGGCCATTGGTGGACGTTTGATTGACTTCACTGGGGAGGGACACGAGCCCACTCTGTAAAACTCCAAGGCAGAATGTACAGATGGCCCCTGTGATCTGAACTCTTTCTCAGACACTCAGAGAAAAGGAATGCAGGAGACCAAAAGTTGGTGACATCAAGCTGGCTCTATTTATCCCTAGTAACCCTTTGTCCTCCAGATTTTTTGTAGATTGGCAGATAATCTCTGTCTGTGGCTTCTACTCCTTATTCTTGCTTCTACAACCTCAAGAGCTATTTTACTCATGTGGTTAGTGAAATCAATTCTTTGTGTTCAGTAATCTATAGATAGAGATGCTTATAGAATACTTTTCTTGAGAAGCATAAATTTGTTGAATTACATTTTTACGGAAGGACTCAAATTCTTCCTTATGCATGGCCCACTGAAGAACAAAGACCTGTCTGAAGACAGATCCCTGAGAACTCAGAGAAGTAACATGCCAGAAAGGACAAATGACACAAATTCAACAGGCTAGAGAGCATCGTTTGGAGTATTCAGATGTTCGTGTAGAAACTCTGTGACCAGCCTCAACCAAAGCATGTTGCTGAATGACTAGTTCTCTCCTTTTCTTAGGAAGCCAGCTGTTGCCACTGCACCTCCATCACCCTGCACCCCGATGACTCCCTGCTGGGAGGGTGGTCCTCACACTGCTGCCCCACCCCCTGAATTGTTTGCTTGCTGTTACTATAATAAAACTTTTCTCTTCTCTTATATTTGTGCAAAGGGAAAATCTTTTACCTTAGGAAACACCACCAAAGCTTCTAAGAGCACAGGGATAAATTTCACTTTTTGCTAAAAGCTCAGGATGACTTTGGAGCTTGGTGTGTCTACCAGCTAAGAGGTCTCTCCTTGCTCTTAACCCCTCTGCCCATCAACAACCACATTCTTCTTGGATTTGCTCATAAGGTGCCCGGGGATATTATGTGTAACCAAGGTTTCTGAGACCGGTGCACATTCCCTGATTACAAATGAGATCCCTTTAATATATGGATAACATTAGTTGAAATCTATCCCCTCTCTTCTGGGGACACCTATGCAAATAATTTCTAAGATTTGCCAAAGCACATTTCCATGTTCAACCCGCACGTCCTGGTGGTCACATGCCCAAAGGGAACGTCGGTGGTCTGCCCAGAGAATGAACCAAGGGACCACAGTGCAGGTCAGGTCCAGTCACCATTGGCCAAAATGGAGAGAGGATGGTCTCATTCCTTTTTTTGAAGAGTAAACATAATAGTAAGAAATGATTTCACATCCTGAAAGACACTGACTGCTTTGGCTTTGGCAGAGGGGGATAATTTATGAAGTGTCTCTTCTTCTTGGGTTGTAGGATAAGCCCTTCCCCCTTCCAGATGGAAAGCCATCAGCTTGGTACAGTAATGCCTGGTGCTGCCTGGGGGACCTCTACCTGTGACTTCCAAAATCTCAGTGATGAAACTAAAGGCTACAGAAAGTTCCATACGTGCTGTTACTGTGGGGCCAGACACAGAACTGAATTGCAGGTCTGCAAGACATGGACACAATGGACAGAGGACAGTGGCACATGACTGAGATCCCAGAGGGAAGCACCAGGGGGGAGGAGCCCAGAAAGTTCTTCTAAGAGCAGCAAGGACTTGGTGCTGGGGAAGTATTCCTTGAGCCAAATTGGTTCACCAACTCTCCAAACGGTGAGGGGAGGAATATTCTGTGAGGGCCTGGTAGACACCAGGGACTTGGTACAAAGTGGGGAGGAAAGAAAATGAACACTTTGTTCCAAGCACACCAGCATCTGACAGGCGAGTCCTATTGGTGTCTTGGATGAGATGGAGACGTTTCCATAGGAAGGTCAGCTAGAAAGTGAATTCTCACGTGGACTATCCAGCTGTGCTGACTCCTCCGTCCTACACGTGGCACCACAGGTGATTCTGCCGTGTTCTCTGCATCACAGGGAAGGGGCCAGGGAATGTTCTTCATCGGCCCCGTTGGTGATCAGTCTCCATCAGGGTCTGCCCCTGCAGTCTGAAGCAGATGCTCCCACCATGAGGGACTGGTGCCAAAGGGCGATTCAGTTTCTCATCTGACAGGTTCAAAAGATTTGAACAAACCTATAGCACATGTTGAATTTTCCTCCCCAAGTTTACAGCATTCTTCATAGATTTTGGGAATTCTTTAAGACACACAATATAAATAATATTTATAGGGCAGATGTCTTATATCTCACTTCCCCTACAGCTCTAAAGAAGAACACTTGGGAGGGTGTGGCAGGCAGCAGGTGGGGAGGGAGAGGGTTGCTCTGGGGAAAAAGGAGAAGAGGAGGAATGTGATAGAGACTTGCTGGAGCAGGGCTGGACCACCAGACTCACCCCAAGTCCTCCCTGGGAGTGGTGTCACTGCTTGTGGGAGTCCGGAGGGGACAACATCAGAGGGAGGAGGTGAAAAGTGACAACATTGGGAGAAGAGGTTATGCAATGAAACAAATCCCTGCTGGAATCTGTTTGGAAGGGCAAAGGAAGGGAAGAAGGTCAATCAAGATGTGACCCCCATAGGGACCTCAGGACACGCACCCTGTCCAGCTGCACCCTGGGGCACTGGGGCTCCTTAGAGCACTGAGAGGAAAAATGTAATTTCCTCAGTGTTATTGTTTGCTTTGACTGTGTCCTTCATTTCAGTCAATGAAGGGACATTGTTTACCTCTTCCTGCTATTTCTTCTCTTTTTAAAATTTTTTTCCCTGACTCAAGGCAGCAATGTTGGGTTCTCAGGAGGGAGGGGAAATCTATATGGATGTTTCAGCCATTATCTCTCTGTGACGTAGGATTCAGAGCATTTTTTGAAAAGTTCCTTACCTGATGGTGTGTTTATTGATTTTAGAGAGAGTGGAGGTTGTGGGGGAGAGAGAGAGAGAGATAGAGAGAGAGAAAGCATCCATCTGTTGCCTCCCCTGTGTGCCCACTGGGGACCAAACCCAAAACCTTCTGGTGTACAGGACGATGCTCCAACCAATGAAGCCACCAGGCAGATCCAGAGGTTTGTTTTTATTTTTCTCTGTGGCTGGAAAGAACCAGGTGCTCTGGGGTCAGCATCGTTGGGAAGCTGACTTTCCACTGGACATCACCAGTGGACACTGGTCAGGGTGGTCCTCCCTCTTTGTTTGGCCTTTCAGCATTTATGGTTGAAAGTTTATATGTAGCATTCAAATATATATTGTCAATTGTAAAAAAACCTTGCAAATTTGCAAATTTTAAATCAGTTATTGTTTCGTATTATTAAAACTGTCTTCTATGGGCAACGGTTTGATGCCTGCATGCGAGATCTTTCATGTTCAGTGTGCTGGAAAAGTGTTTTGATCTTTTATTAAAAATTTCCAACAAAACCTTCCAGTACCAAAGTAATAATTTCTTTTACTGTCTCTCCATTTAAAGGTGTTTTTAAAAAATATTTTATTTATTTATTTTTAGAGAAAGGGGAAGGTAAGGTGAGGAGCAGGAGAGAAACATGAATGTGTGGCTGCCTCTCACATGCCTCCATCTGGGGACCTGACCAGAAACCCAGCATGTGCCCTGACTGGGAACTGAACCAGTGACCCTTTGCTTCTTAGGCCAGCACTCAAGGGTAGATTGAGGTTATATTTTATGTAACTGTAAAAGGTACAACAACAATAGTGCATAAATGGGGAGGGAGGAAGCAATGGTAGAATGTTGCAGAGATCTCACAGGACTTGTGCTGTGATGGACTGTTCACTGGAGGTAGAATGTAGGTTAAAGGTGCGTACTGTCAATCACGGAGCAACCACTGGGAAAATCACATGAGGTGCAGCTAATAAAGCAGTTGATGAAATAAAGGGAAATTTTAAAATTCACCAAAAAGGCTGAAAAAGGAAAACAAGGGACAGGTGGGACAACAGAAACAAGTAGCAAAAGGATGAGTTGAAACCCAACCATATCAGTAGTTGTGTTAGATGTAAATTATCAAATGCTCCAGCTATAAGACAGTCAGGTTCAGATTAAGGCAAGACCAGACTGTATTCTGTGTAAGGAAACCCCTGGGGGCTCCTCCCTGCATCCCAGCAGCTGTATCGCTGTCCCTGGGGGGCCTCTGGGCTCATCCCTCCCCAACCAAAGGGCAAGAATCACGTGTTTCATTGCTCCCACTGGACACTTTGCTTTTCTTTCTTTCTCATTTGTTTACCACTGACCATCTCCCACCTCAGCAAAGGGACAACGGTAGCCTTTTCCTGTTGGTTCCTTTGAAAAGATATTGGAAAGTGGACAAAGAATCCAGAATCCAGATTCCCCGTCAGGGCCCCCGCTGGGATCTGTGGAGGACCCTGGAAGCAGAGTGATGGTGGCAGCAGAGGAAGTGCTGAGTCTTGGCCTTGGCGTTGGGTTCCCGTTCGTGTTTGCGGTGGCTCCAGGTGGGGCATGTGGGCCTCTGGCTCCACTGCATGCTCAGCTGTTGCCGATTATTTGCCCTTTGACGTGTCCCTTCAGTGACGTGAGGGCATCAGTGACCTGGGACTTCCTGTCTATGAAGCACCGGGCAGAAGACACCACAGGTTCCCAGCAGGATCCGGGGTGAGCTTCAGTTTGTGTGTGAGGGTGGAGACCCCGGGGGCAGAGCAAGCGTGGGTGCAGAGATGAGCTGGCTAACCTGGCTCCTTTTACCTGGGCCTGGAGCTGACCCTCCCGGATCTGCATGGCACAGGGGGGCTGACACTTTGCCCACCATGGTGTCACCAATGCTCAGCCCACCTAGGCCTGTCTGCCCTTGATTATGAGATTGAAATAAAAATCTTCAACCCTGTTAATTCTTTTGGCTTTACCCCGGAGTGGAAAAGCACACCCCACCCTATGAGTGTGCCAGCCAGTGAAAAAAGTCCTTTGGGGAAGCAGACTCTCCTCAGGGTCTCTGTGGCTCCCAGGGACTTGAGTCTGTAGTTCAAGTTTCCTTGGGCTTCAGCAGCCTCTGCATTCAGGTTGCTAAGGGGTCTCATAGTGACGCAGACTCCCCTGGGGAGATGTCTCCTGCAGTAACAGAGGGACAGTTCTTCAGGGTCTTCTCTTCCTGTGGGCACACACCTTAGTGGGTGGGTGTGTCTTTCTGCACTTGGGAGTGAGCGTGGTTTTGCAGGTGGGGGCGGGGATGACAGAGCAGTGCCTTTGTTCAATGTGAGTGTCAGGCGGATGAACTGACACCTACAAATACTGATGTCAGACAACACAAGGTGAATGTCCAGTGCATTTATTCATTCAATTCATGGTCAACTGAAACAAATGGGAATGGACTGAGGGTTTGTGTGGGTTCCCATACTTGGTCTGGTGTGGACACTGGGGCTGATTCAGTGACAGGGGACACAGCCTGAGGTCAGCAGAAACCAGGAAAAGCAACAACAGTTACTTGGCTTAAGTAGGAAAGGAGCCCAGAGAGGCCAGGTCACAGGGCAGGGATGCGGGGAGGTGGGCAGCGGGCCCTGGTAGGACTTTGTCGTTGGTAGATTACTGCCAGGTGAGGGACACGGGCAAAGCCTGCAGACCCTGGAGGCACAGACAGCAGAGATGAGTATGACTGTCAGGTGGTGGGACAAGGTCCTGTTTACAGCCTGTCACTGAGGACCGATCTGGGCCTCAGGCTGGTGTCTGGTGAGCAGCAGCCAGACCTTGACCAGGGTGCCCAGCAGCAGGGCCCGGATCATCTTCTCTGTCTGCCACCCAGCTCCCTGAACAGCTGTCTCCACCAGGCCTGCTGGCGGTCCTGCAGTTTCTTGGCCACCCTGAGCTTCTGCTCCTCCTGGTCCTTGTTCTTTTTGGTGAGGTTCTGTGCCAGGTGGTACACCTTGTTGGTGAAGGGGACACTGGAGTGGGCCACCAGCAGGTGCTTCACCAGCCCCTGCAGCTCCTGCACCTGGGCTTCCTGCTCTGTGCCCACCACCCGGTTGTTGAAGGCGCACACGCGGTCCCCACACTCATCCACCATCCCCCGCAGTGCACGGTTGTCCGTGTCACGCACGAACTCCTGCACCGAGCCCCCTGCCAGGTCTTCCCTGTGTGTGAACAGCATAATGGTGCGTGCTGTCACGTGGTCCTCGAACAGGTCCTTGAGCGCGCTCAGGGCCTGCTGGTCTTGCGCTGTGAAGTGGCCCAACTGAGTCACCAGGATCACTGCGTGGGGCCCTGGTGCTGACAGCAGGTAGCAGCGCGTCCGCTCCTGGAATCCCGGATCTGTCTTGGGGACTTGGGAGCTGAAAAGGTCCGGGGTGTACATGACTTCCATGTGCCACTGACGCCACCTGCAGTTCCCCACCTCACAGGTTGTGGTCACTGAGGTGGCCCTGATCCTGGAAACAAAGACCCTCTGGCCCAGGATGCTGTTCCCAGTGGCACTCTTCCCCGCCCCTGTCCTCCCTGACAGGATGAGCCTCAGCTTGCGCTCTGGCAGGCCCCATGTGCTGTCGTCGGAACGTGGAGGACAGGTGGTCTGTGAGCTTCAAACCCTAAAGCAACTAGGTATCCTGGTTACCTGGTCCCCCCACCCCCAAACCCCAGAGCCCTTGTAACAAAGGAGAACAATAGCATTTCAACTCTGCTGTCCAAGCAAACCCATACTGCAGTCATCGGTCAGAGCTGTCCCAACCCCAGGGAACCTTCGCCATCCACCCCTGTCCTCTCAGCTTCACCATGAGCACCTGGAGATGCTCACCACCTGGTGGGTATTCCTCTAGAGCGCGTCCCTCTCTAGTCCCAGGCACAGCCTCCCCTGCATCATCCCTGGTCGTCCCCATGGTGCAGAGCTGTCCCTGCGGGCAGCATCAGTGGCCTCTGCCACACTCCCCCAGGGTCCTGCCCAGGGAAGAGGGCAGCAGTGGGCAGTGGGCCTGGACATGAAGGGCTGTGTGGAGTCCCAGACACCCGGGGCTTGCCTCACAGCCCCGCCAGGGGCCGGCTGTGCCACTTTGGAAGTTGCTTCATCTAAGTGTTAAACCTTTGTGCAAAATTGGGAATAATAGTGTGGTGTTGTTTCCTCCTGGGGGTGTTGGGGGTTAGTGACATCACTTCTTTCCTTCCTCCTCTGCCTCTCTCCCTCCTCTCCCCTCTCCCCATCCCTCTCTCTTAACCCTGCTGCCTACTAATAAGACACCTGTCTGCCCCTCCACCCTGGGTTTCTAACCCTCTACCTGGTGCGTGACCCCCTCCAGTGCAGGAGCTGATGCCCTCTCCACCCTCCTCTGTGGGGTCAGGTGGGGTTAGTGTCTGCATTTTACACTGGTGGGGGGGGGGGTGCATAGGCCGGGGAAAGAAGTTAGTGCCTCCCAGCTGGGCAGGGGCAGGAGCAGGGACGCAGCTACAGTGCATGTGTCAGGACTCTTGCTGTGTTGCCCTTCAAACCTCAGGGTGCCCTGTAGGGCCTGCGTGTTCAGTCCTGAGGTCGCCCATTTCCATCATTACCCAGAGCTCACACCTGGGGGCAAGTTCACAGTGGGAGATGTGCTCTTACCCCAGGCGTTTTCCTCATCTCTTGCCATCCTCCGTCCTCCCATGCTTAGCTGGAAGAGTCCCAAACACAATTGGTTCATTAAAATGGTGCAACTACCTCCAAGAGCTGCTGACAGCACAGTGACACAGTCATGGTCCCCGCCCCCCCGAACATGGGACCTGAGGGAGCAACATTGGAAGGGCTGGGCAGCGGGGCTGACAGTGGGAGAGGTTTGCTGAGCTCGGTCTGTCTGTTCAGGGCCGACAAGGGCGAAAGGCTGAGGAGAGGCTGTGGCAGTGACTCAGGTCAGTGACCAGGCTTCAGATGCTAATTTCTCCCAGGTAGCTCTGTGTTGGGGACCAAAGTTGTGGATGCTACATTTTCCCAGGAGTCTTTGGGAAACTGGGAGACCAGACGAGAGGCTCAGTGACTGCGGGAACCACTTAGTGGGGTTGGCTGGGAGACACACAGGATGGGAGTTGGAATTGGGGTTATGGAAACCGGAAAAGAATTGTATGTCCCAGGTGACCTGGAGAGCCTGTGACTCTGGGGAGTCAAATCTTTGTCCTGCCTCAGTGTGTCTGATGGGATCGGTGTCCCTGAGAGCCTGGGCCACTGGCCTCCGACTCCTGACATCCTGCCCCCAAAGACGTGGCTTCTTCATGTCAGGTGGTTCCACCACTCAGGCATCATTAACTCGACGGAACCTTCTGGGATCACCGAGTCCCCGAGCACAGCGCCCCCTCTGTCCTCAGTCTGCTCTCCAGCCTCAGGGCAATGACCCCCTCAGTGGGCTGCTGCCCCCTTTGAGAGCAGATGTCAGGCTTTTCCCAGCCTCCTTGTGTTCTCAGAATTGTGACCCTTCAGTGTCCCCCACACCCTGTCTGAGCCCTGTCCTCGCTGCATGGTCCATGTATAATTCCATCTGGTGACCGCAGGTGACTGCATTCGCTCCTGGTGGAGCCACCTAAGGAAAGGACAAGATGGAGGCAGGCTGGACACCTTGTCTCTGGGGAAAGGACTCTGATGCCGGGCTAGTGGTCCTCAGTCCAAAGGCGCTGGCATTTCTGCCGGTACACAGCTCCCCTCCCCCTCCAAGCCGACACTACTGTTCACCCCCCACCACCCCTGGCCCCACCTTATGAATCAACACACTCCCATGGATGGCAGCAGAGCAGAACTGGAGAAAGAGCCACAGATTCAGAGCAAAGACCAGGAATTTAGTGAAAGCAAAGGGTCCTGGTCCAAGATGGAGAAGAGAAGGTACAGGGACCACCCAGGGCCCTAGAGGGTCCCTTCAGAACTTCCCAGAGTCTGGGGTGGGATTTGGAAAGTTCTCTGCAGTTCCAGACACCCGGCCTCTGGGCTGCAGGACACACGGGGTCCCTGGAGAACGGAAAGCACGCAGGGCCCTGTGTGTCAGACCTCCTCGGGGCAGGTGTGCTCACCTTGCCCAGGGCTTCTGACCCCCCGTGTTTGGGCGTTATCCAGGGGACTCTGGGAAAGGTGCATTTCTCAGTGGGTTTGGTTCACGTGTCTGTACTGTCAGAACATAAGCAGCCCCATGCCCCCACCTGCCGGTGATTCCGAGGCGCTCAGTCTGGACCTGGGTCTCTGGGTTGGTCTCCCCAGTCCAGCCCCTCGTCCTGCTGGGAGCGGGGGGAGCTCAGGGGCTCAGCTGCCCACATATCCTGGCAGCTCAGGTTGGCAGCAGTGTCTAGGGGCAGAGTTAGGGCAAGGGTGTGAAGACCAAGTTCACGACCTTGGCTGCCTCGTCCAGCAAGACCCTGTGTGGACACCTGGGAGCAGAGTGCAGTGTTTTGGGCGGTTCAGCCTGGGGCCCAGACCACTGTCCCTTTGTCTCCTGTTCTCAGGGCAGACTTGCAGCCCTGTCCTCAGAAATCTCTTGCCTGTGCGAATACGCACGTGGGGAGAGTGTGCTGCCATCTCAAGGGAGTTTTGTCCCTGTAGGAGAGTCAGCCGACCCCCTCCCTCCTTGAGGAGGGGAGCCCTTGGGAGAGGGTTGGTCCTGTGGGCATCAGGGCTGGGGGAACTGCAGCTATAATCTGCTCTGTGTGGGACTCAGGGCGTCCTGAATGTCTCCTTCTAGCCCCAAGCTCCTTCCACTGCCCTCTGGCCCAGAGCCACTCACTCAGGGAGCCTCCTGCCCACACTGCATTCCTCCCCATCCTCACAGCCCTCCTCCCCTGGGTGCTCTCCTTTCCTGCAGGGAGGCAACAGTCCAAGAAGCCCCAGACCAACGGCTGTCCTGTGGTTTGAGTGCAGCAGGCTGTTCCTCCTGGTACCAGGGGAAGTGTCCTGCCTCTCAGATCTCAGAGAGCAGGAATCCCAGGGGTGGGGTGGGGGTGGGTCCTGGGGTGACAACTTAAAGAGACAGCAACACTCCTAACTGAGAGAGTGCAGGTGCTGAGTTCCCACTGGGAAATTATGCTGTGGTCCATGGTGGTGTTCTCTGAAGGTCCCTGTGACACCAACAGCTTGTCCCCCCAGGGGCAGTAACCTCAGGGGACAAGAGCATGTAAGGTTCTGAGGCCTGTATTCACTTCTAGACTTGTCCACAAGTCTTAACTGCTTTGCTTGCTAGGCATTTTCCTATAAAATGCCTTCTCCAGAGCCTCCTTCCTTGGGCCAGTGCCACAAAGGCAACCCTGTCTGCCAGGAACGCCCTGGACAGGGTCTCTGGCTTCTCAGTAGAAAGGAAGGCTTTTCCGAATGTCCAGCACAGGGCCCCAGGGAGGGGAGGAGCACTCCCACCCAGGGCCGCCCCAGCCCCTCTGCAGGTGTCTGCCGCCAGGGGGCCAGGAGACCTGAGGAAGGTGAGGAAGCAGACAGGTTTGGTGTAGAGGGAGGAGGCTGCCCCAGGGTTATGGGGGTATGGGGCCTGGGCCTGGGCAGGTCAGGGACAACACGTGACAGGACCAGATTCACTGAGACTCCCTGGAGGTGACATTGCCCATAGATGGTGAGGGCTTTACCTTCATCTGAAGCTCATGGGCTGGAGTCTGATTTCGGCCCATTATTGCCAGCTCATCATTGATAATGAAGAACCCAACGCCCACTGAACCCCACCTATTGTCCCCCCCACTCCCCCCAGCTCTACTGAGATGTGATTGACATGTAACGTTGTGGAAGTTTAAAGTACAGAGTGTGCTGGTTGAGCATTTACCTGTTGGCAAAGACAATCACCACCGTAGCATTCATTGGGGTGCTACCACCTGCACCACTCCCCATGACTCCTGTGTCTGTTCTGTGGCGACAACACTGAAGATCTGCTCTCTTAGCAACTTCCAGGGACAGAACACAGTGTCATTAACTCCAGCCACCGTGCGGTGCATTTCATCCCCAGAACTAACTCATCGCTAAGTGACCGATGTGCAGTCTGACCACCGTCCCCCATTCCCCCTCTGCCTGCCCCTGCTAGCAGCCAGACTGCTCTCGTCTCTGAGAGTTTGGGATTTTAAAATCCGGCATTGAAAGTGATGTCATACAGTGTTTATTACCGTGTCTGAGTAACTTCACTTAGCAAATGCCCTCCAGGTCCGTCTGCAAGTGGAAGGATGTCCTTCTGATTCTCATGGCTGATCACACACACATATATGGGTGGGCAAGAGTAGGTTTCCTTTTTTGTGAGTGTGCAAAATACAGGTTAATCTGGTATCATTATTCATTAATTACTGTTTTTGTGCTCACCACCTTAAACCCACTTCTGCCCCCTCCTGCACACTCTGTCCCTCGTAATTCTCATGTGACCTTTGTCCATGGGACCCTACACAGGACCTTAGGTGGCTCCCACACCTCAGCTGCTGTGAGTAATGCTGCAGTGAGCAGGGAGGTGCCGAGGCCTCTGTGGGGTCCTGTGCTCGTTCCCTGTGGATGGCGTCCTTGTGGAGCAGGTGGTGGTGCTGTTCTCAGTTGTTTGGTGACTCTCCGTGCTGTTTTCCAGAGTGGCTGCCCCACTTTCCATTCCCACGGACAGTGCACAAGGGTTCCCTTCCCCCCACGTCCTCACCAACACTTGTTGTTTCTTGTGTTTTTCACAATAGGCGTTCAAACAGGAGTGAGGTGCTGTCTCCTTGTGGTCTTGATTCGCATTTCCCTGATAATCAGTGATGTCGGGCAGCCCTTTCTGTTGGCCATTTACATGTCTTTTTTGAAAAGATGTCTATTCAGTCTGTCTGCCCATTTTTATAAAAGGGATTGTTTGGTTTTTGCCAATGAGATATAAGGGTTCCCCATATATTTTGCATGTTAATCCCGGATCAGATACATGACTGGCCAATGTTTTCTGCCGTTCTGTAGATTGCCTTTTCATTGTGTGGGTGGCTTCCTTTGCTCTGCAGAAGCTTATTAATTTGATGTTGTCCCACTTACTTATTTTTGCTTCTGTTTCCTTGCTTTTGGGGTCAGATCCAAACAATGATGACCAAGACTGATGTCAAGGAGCTTACACCCTTTGTTCTCTCTTAGGAGAATTATAGTTTCAGGTGATATGTTCAGATCTTCGTCCCTTGGAGTTGATTTTTGTGTATGGTGTCAGACTGGAGTCCAGCTTCCTCCTTTTTCACGTGGTTGTCCCGTTTCACAGCACCGTTCATCAAAGAGACTCTCCTTTTCCCATTGTATGTTCTCGACTCATTTGTTGTAAATTAATTGAGCATTGATTTCTGAGTCTCTGTTTTTCCCCTGTTGATGTATGTATCTGTTTTTGTGACAATAGCATCATGTTTTGATTAGTATAAGTTTGTAATATTATTTGAAACCAGGACACGTGATACCTCCAGCTTTCTTATTCTGTCTTAAGACTGCTTGGGCTATTCAGCATCTTCTGAGTTTCTTAAAAATTTTAGGATTTTTTCTATTTCCGTGGAAAATGCCATTGGAATTTTGGCAGGAATTGTGTTGAATCTGTAGATTGCTCTGAGTCGTGTGGACATTTGAAAAATATTAATTCTTCCAATCCATAAGCACAAAATAGCTTTCCATTTACTTGTGTCTTCTTCAATTCCTTTTAGCAATATCTAATAGTTTTCAATATACCAGTCTTTCAACTCCTCTTTCAACTTAAATTTATTTCTTGGTATTTTATTTTTATGATGTTATTATATGTGGGATTATTTTTTAATTTCTCTTTCTGATAAATTATTATTACTGTATGAAAATGCAACTGATTTTTTGTATTTGTATATTGATTTTGTGTCCTGAAAATTTACTGAATGTGCTTATTATTTCTCACAGTTTCTTTTTGGTGGATTCTTTAGGATTTTATCTACATAACTTTATGTCATTTGCAAATAGAGACCATTTTACTTTTTCGTCTTTGGTTTGGATGCCTTTTATTTTCCTCATCCCTAATTGCTCTGACCAGGACTTCCAGTAGGATGTGGAAGAAAAGTGGTGAGAGTGGTCATCCTTGTGTTGTTCCTGAACTTGGAAGAAAAGCTTTCAGCTTTTTACTTTCAATGATCTTAGCTGTGGGCTTGTCACATGTGGGCTTTGTTATGTGGAGGTACATTTCCTTTGTGCCCAGCGTGTTAAGTGTTTCTATTATGAAAGGATGTTGGATTTTGTCCAATGCTTTTTCTTTATTTATTGAGGTGATGAAATAACTTTGATCTTTCACATTGTGAATGTGATACATTCCGTGGACTGACTGAGGGATGCCGACCCCTTCTTGTCTGGAACAGTGTCTTTTCTGCCTGATGGCCCTGGTCAGACCCTCCTGTGCAGAGTGGGAATGAAGTGGCAGGAGCAGGCCTCTCGGTCTTATTCCTGATCTTCCAGAAGAGCTTTCACTCTGTCATCACTGAGTAGGTACCAGCTGTGGGATCTTTATAGATGCCTTTTAGCGGGTTTGGAAGTTTCTCTCTCTTCCTAGTTTGTTGAGTGTTTTCATTTTGAAAGGGTGCTCAGTTTTGTCAAGTGCTTTTCTAAATCTAGAAAGATCATCATGCATTTTTCTTCTCTATTCTGTTGGTATGGTTTACTACACTGATTGATTTCTGGATGTGAACCCAGTGTTGCATTCTTGGGATAGATTCTACTTGGTCATGGTGTATATGCTTTTTTACATATTGCTGGATTCTTTTTTTGGTATTTTGTGAAGGACTTTTCCATCCACAATCATAGGAGATATATTATCTGTATAGGGAAGCCACCTAGGCCTGGGTTTTTCTTGGTAGGTAATATTTTTTATTAGTAATTTAATCTTTTTATGTATTATAGGTCTATTTAGATGTTCTATTTTTTCCTTGAGTCAATTTTGGTAGTTCATGAATATTTTTCCATTTCATCTGTGCTATCTAATTTGGGGGCATAAAATTATTTATGATATTTCTTTATAATTGTTTTATTTTTACAAACTCAGTAATAATATCCCCCTTTTTAGTCCTGATTTAGTAATTCTCTATCTGTTTTTAGTCATATTAGCTAAAGATCTGTCAGTTTGTTGATATTTATTTCCAAAGGACCTAGCTTTGGTCCTGCTGGTTTTCTGTAGTGTTTTTCTATTCTCTAGTCCATTAATTTCCATGCTACTCTTTATGATATTGTTCTTGTGACTGTTTTAGGTATAGACTGCTGCCTCAATCACTCTTTAATGTGGAATAGTAGGTTATTGGTTTGAGGTCATTGTTCTCTATTCAGTGTAGCTCCATATGAATTTCCATCTACAAATTTTCCTCTAAGTGTTGTTTTAGCTGCCCCTCATAGGGTTTGCTATGTTGCTCTTGAGGCATAGCTCGGGGCTGGGTGCAGAGGATAGCAGCCTCTGATCTCTCACCTCACCCCTCCTAGGAGGGACCCTCCATCTTATGTGGGAGCTGGGGTGTGGGCAGTAGGGGTCCCCCCATTCTTAGACTGTTGGGCCTGGGCTGGATCCTGTGAGCTATGAGTGGAGCAGCAGGGAGCTGCTGGCTGCACTCACTGGACTCATCCTGCAGCTCAGATCGGGAGGGGTGAGAAATGGTGCCCCTGCCCTGGTTGGTGAGGGACCAAGCTCTATGAGAACTCAGGGTAGAGGGGCCCCGTCTGCTCGGCCACATCTGCCCAGAATGGGGTTTCCTTCCAGCTGAGCTGAAGGTGCACGGGGGATGGGAGAAGAAAGTCATGGCTCAGGTACCACATGGACTCCCACTCCTCTCACTAACGTTCAGTAGATTAAAACAAATAACAATTTTTCATTAACTGTATAAACATAGGCCAACTTTTAGAGACTTTAACTGAAAAAGTTCCCCAGCTGTGGTTGTCCCACTGATAAAGAGTGTGCAGGGTGCTTCACGTGCCAGCTGGCAGAGGAAGCCCGGTCAGTGGTTTCAGACTAAACATGGCAGCGAACAGGCTCCCTCCCCATCCTTCCCGCTGAGTGCAGGGATCTGGTGTTGCTTGTCTTCCCCTTCTAGTTGTGCTGTCTTGGCATTGAATGAAATATTGGGAAGTGGGGACCTTGGGGACAGCTGCCATTGTCCTCCAGGTTGCAATCTTCATCTGGAGTCCTTGGCTTTCCAACTGATACCAACGTTGGACCCGCAGAGGATCAGACACACACATGCTGGTGTCTCCTTATTTTCCCACAGAGTCCTTTGTGGTTGTGCACAGCTCGGACGCGAGTTCTGTATTCTGATTTTCAAGTGATGTTGCTTCATGACCATCACCATTAGAAAACTATGAGGCTCTTCAGCTGCTTATTCACTACCCAGCTCAGAGAGCCTTGTTGTTGGAGGTTGAAAGACAGAAACGTCTGGGAGCACTTGTTCCAACGTGGAGCAGAGGGCCCGCTCTCAGGCTCCTGTCAGAGTCTAAGTGCTCAGGGTCATGCCGGCTCAGCATGAGGACCCGGTGTGGGTGTGAGACTCCTGGAAAAAGCCCTGTGCCCCATCCTCAGGGGGCTCGAAACTTGGAAGGGTCCCAGTTGGTCCTGAGCACATGTCAGTGTGGTGTCCACAGGGAGGGCTCTTCTTGGCCCAATCTGTCTCCTCTTACCCTTCTGAACATACCACAGCAAATACAAATATAGGGCATGAGCTCTGTCACCGAGCTCTCTGGTCTGTGCTGTGACCACAACTCGAAGTGACGAGTCAAACAGCATCGGGAGGACACGAGGCAGGAAAGGGCTGTGGCTGAGGCAGGACGGACACTTTGCTGTGTGCAGGTGAATTCACAAGAAACCACCCTGTAGCTCGTTTCTTTGAAAAAGGAGGGATTATGAGAAAAAATAAAACATTTTCTGTTGTATATGCTGAGGTATACATTAAAAGTGTCCCTTTATTCCTTGTTACAGTTATATTCATAGCATTTGTCATGAGTAATAAAGTACTTTAGAACATCTATTTTATCTATTTTACTCAAGCCAGGTAGCTCAGTTGTTTAGAGCATCAGCCCTGTGTGCCAAGGTTGTGGGTTCGACCTGATGTTAGGGTGCACACAAGTCACCCAGAGAATGCTTGGATACACGGGCAACAAATGGATGTTTATTTCTCTATCACTCTCTCTCAAATCAATAAATGAAAATTTAGAAATCAATAAATAAAAATTTAGAGATATAACATGTGTTTATGGTAGTATTGGAATAAAGGAACCAAAGATGTCATAATAGACCGAAAAAAAATCTCAGATATGGTTGGAAATTGTGGAAACCAATGAAAATCCCAGAAAGAGGGCAAGTGCCTGATGCTACCAGATGGATGGGCCGCCTCTGAATTCTCCCCCGGTTCCTCTCCCTCTGCCCCTGGTATCTTGGGATGGTGAAGATTAAGGGCAGGTGCACACAGACATGTGGGCTCTGGAGGGAGGGGCTGCACCAGCTCGGGCCTATGAGTAAGAAAGGGAGCTGAGCCCGGGCTGAGATGGCAGCATTGGGGCAAAGCTCACCTGTGTCCCTGCTTCTTGCTTTTTTGGCAGTTGGTGCCAAGTGGTAAATGGACAGTGACTGACACCTGTCACTGTCTGTGAGTCTTCCTCCCTCTGATGACCCCTGGGACTCAAAGCATGGGGGAAGGGGCCCATAGTAATACTTCTCCCTCACTCCAGAGCCCTGAGGCCAAGAGTCCCAGGATGGGTCCATCCACATGGGATCCTTGGAGAACCCTGTTTGTTGTCTCAGGTTTATCACTACAACCAACCGACATCTGAGAAGAAGTGAGTGTGTGGGGCCAGGGCTCAGGATTCCTACCCCTGGGAGGGTCGGGGCCCTTGTCCTCATGGGGCAGGGACCAGACACTGTCATGTGATGTCACTCTCTGGGAGACATGGGACTTAGTGATCTGACACCCCCTGTCTTCCATCTGTAAAGACACCTGGGATCAGAGGGGAGTGGCTGTGCCCAAAGCCTCAGATCCTGAGAGTGGCTGGTCAGAGCCACTCACCCCTCCTGACTGCAGTTCATGGGTTGATGGCAGACACCTGTGCCGATGTGCTCATAGGACAGGTGACCCTGAAGCCCAGGGAACAAAGCAGTGTCACTGGGCTAAAGGAGGAGGACACATTGTCAGACACTTTGGTCATCCTGTGCTGTCAGCCCAGGCTTTTGTCTCCTGTGTGTTTCAATGGATGAAAGCTCGTGTTATCTTGTTTTGTAAGGGATAGTGCCCTCCTCTATGTTTTAGATAAAAATCTTTATTCTTTTTATAAAATTAAATTTATTGGGATGACATTGGTTAATAACATTGTACAGATTTCAAGTGTAGGATTCTGACACATCATCTGTATATTGCACTGTGTGCCCTCCACCCACAGTCAGGTCTCCTTCTGTCACCACACATTTGACTCCCTTTACCCTTTACCACCCCTCTCCTTCCCCCTGGTGAGCACCCCACTGTGGTCTGTGTCTGTGGGATTTGGTCTGACTCCTTCAGCGAGTGGGTCTGGAGCTGCTGTCATGCAGAGGGGGTCTCGGGATGTGCTGAGCCCACAGCAGCCTGGATGAGGGCCCACATATTTAAGGGTTCAGGAGCCTCTCACTTCCTCTGTCTCTCTCAAAACAAAACTATTTTTGGTTTTGTTTTCAAGTTTTATAACTTGAGGACAACCATAGACATCTTTGTAGGGGGCCTGAGATCTGAAAGGGTAAACATACAGAGGATGTGGTAGGGGAATCACAGGTCAGGCAGAGTTCAAGGCCTTTCTGAGAAAACCAGCACTTCCTGCTCCCAGGTCCCCGGGTCTTCCAGGTGTGTGGGTGCCACTGGTAGGGACACCCTTGAGTCACAGCGCACTCACACAGAGAGGATATCCCTAGTTGTGCTGAGGAAGAAACAGTAGGAAGCAGGAGAAATGGGGAGGAAAGGAGGAAGGCATCTTCCGAGATTCCGAGGGTGGCTGAAACACTGTTCCACATTCAGTGTCACTGAAAGTCACAGAAAGTTCTGGTCCCATAGTCCTAGGAGTCCTGCATCAAAAGGTTGGCTGAGCTCTGTTCACTCTGAAGGCTCTGCCCGGGGAGGGTCCTTCCTGGCTGGTTCCCAGTTTCTTGTGGCAGCTGTCAGCCCTTGGAGGTCCTTGGCTGGAGGCTGCCAAGATCAGACCTCTTGCCTTCCACCTCTGACAAGGAGAAACCAGGCTGCACCCCACACGGTGAGTTTGGACACTCCTCAGCTGAATACTCCAAGTCCATCACTTACAAGCCCTTCCTTCCACCCAGCAGCAGACAGGACTCCTTGACTCTCCCATCCCTGACTCTGGAACCCCTCCCCCTTTCTTCAGGGGTCCAATGACAGGGTCCTCACTCTCATGTGAGATCTCACCTTTAACATTCAAATTCCCAGCTAAGTCCCTCCAAGGCCATCTCCACCTCTGCTCCCATGTGCCCTGGAGTTCCCCCAGTGCCTGTCCACCCCCAAGTCCACAGCCACCGCCACACAGGAGGTATTGTTTACAGCAGCACCCACTTCCTGGAACCAATGCCAACACAGTGAAAGAAAAGCTCCATGTTCTACATTTTGTTATTTTTCGGTCCCCTTTATTGGCTTTATTGTGTGTGGCACTGGGAACCACAATGACACAGGGATCAGGTGCACAATTCTACAACACATCATCTGTACCCTGTACTGTGTGATTACCACCCAAGTCAGGTCTCCATCCATCACCCTTTATCTCCCCTACACCTGCCTCCACGTGCCCCCTCCTCCCTCCCCTGGGAATCACCACACTGTTGTCTGTGTTCATGAGTTTTTTCCTTATTTTTTATTTTTGGTTCAATCCATCCACCCCAGCACCCACTCAACTCTACCCCTACTTCGAATGGCTGTCAGTGTGCTCTGTCGTACATTCCTCATTGTACCATCGGGAATGGGAGCTAAGAGAGGTTAACTTATGCTCCCTGAGGGAAGCTGTGTCCAATCCCCAGAGCCTGTGAATGTCACCTCATTGCTAAAGGGTCTTTGTAGATGAGGATCATTCATGGTGGGGTGACAGGGAGATTGTCCTTGACTCTCTGAGTGGGACCCACATGGAACCACAAAGGCCCTGAGAGGAGGAAGCAGGATGATCTAAGGAGGAAGAAGCCATGTGATGACAGCAGCCCAGACTGGAGTGATGCGGTCACAAGCCAAGGAACTCTGGCAGCTTCTAGAAGGGGGAGAGGTGAGAGGGATTGTCCCCTGGAGCCTCCAGGGAGACCAGCCCTGATGACACCTTCACTTTATCTCTGTGAGACTGATTTGAGGCTCCTGCCCTCCAAAGCTGTAAGAGAATGTATTCACTTTGTCCTAGGCCACTAGGTTATTGGCACTTTGTTATGGCAACAATATGGAACCGACACACCAAGGCTGACTGTTCATTCGTTGGGGAGTCAGGACAGTGTGAGTGGCCATTCCTTCACCTCCTGTTGTTATTTCCGTGATGCTATAGTAGGTTTGAGGTTTGAGTTCATCTAGATCACAGCAGCAGAAAATGTCCTCAGCTCCACAAGCAGACCCTGATAAAACGTGAAGAAATGTTTTTTCATAACCCAACCTTTGAAAAATTCATATACACCCACTGTGTGTGCATATGATGTAAATAATAAAAAGGGGAAAAGAATAAAGGCAACTGTACAAAATGATGCTGTGACTTTCTACAAAATTCATGTCCTTGCTTCTGACGGTGTGGAAGGAGCAGCATCTGGGGAGTGGGAAGAGCAACTTCAGGAGTCGCAGGTGGGGACCAGAAGCAGGGGGACAGGTGGCTCATGGCAGAGCTGGAAGTGGACAGGAGCCCCTTATGAAGAAGAGCCTGGGCATGTGAACAGTGAGGAGAGAGGTGAGACAACCCTCCTTCTGTCACAGTCTCCTAGACCCCTTCTCCCCTATGTCACAGTTATGGCAGGATTGCCGTATTCCAGGGGCTTCTCTGTGACCAATGGCCTCAAGGCTGTTCCCATCTGAGACCTGTGTCCCATCCCTGCAGCACCTGTGGATTCTCTCAGCCTCTTCCCTCTACCTTTGAGGAACTGAACAGCGCACCTGAGCATCATAGCTGCAGAACAAGGAGCTCACCAGGAAAACACACAAGGCAGCTTCTGGCAGGACAGGGTTCACTCAAGGACTGTGCAGAGTGACCTGAGACTGGGCCATGGGGGGACAGGTTGAACAGGAGATGAGGTCCTGGCTGTGCTGCTGAGTCACACCCATGCAGCAGGGTCAGGGTCAGCCCCCTGGGGAGTGACCTGTGGGGCTGCTGAAGGCCCTGTGCTGAGAGGGGTCCCTCAAGTAGGTCTGGGCTCTGTCAAAACATCTTGAAATTGTTTATGATTTTTGAACAAAGGGTCTGGCTTTTCCTTTCATGCCAGACCCTGTGAATTTCAAGCTGGTCCTGCTCTGTGTCTGCTGGAAGTCAGGAAACTGTTACCTGGGATCTTCACGGTGACTGAGTCATTAACACCAATAATTGGTCCAATGCTCCAGACCAATGACATGTCATGAACACCCTCATTTCCAAATCTTGCTGCTACCCTCGGGGGAGCCACCCTATTGTCCCCTACTTCCTGCCACATCTGGTCCTCTTAGTACCTCCCCAAATGTTTTTAAGATTAACCAATTAAATTTCTCAATCAACTGAAACAAATATATAATAAAAATTAATATTTAATGGTGATGCAGGAGGCGACTGGAACGTCATGCCCACCATGAGAGCTTTGACAATCCGCCTGTCACCGGAAAGCAGTTGCAGAGCCTGTGGCATCTGTCCACTGGGTGAATCTCAGATAGGTGCCTCCTTCTGGGTCTGGAGTCAGGGAAGGCAGAGGAGTTGGAAGGGGAATTGTGTCTTCTCCCTAGGAACATCTGTACCTGTCAGTTTCTGGGCAAGTTCAAGCTGGCACGGAGCTTATGAAAAAACCAAGGAGGCTGTGTGGTCACAGAGACTTTTCCCCAAACCCTACTTCCTTTCTTCCCCGTGGCTCCCAAGCATAGATCCCTTTGCTCCTCACTGAGGTCCGTAATTCCTGAATGAGGAACTGAGACCCTCCTGAAAGCCTGGACTCAAAGCCCACAGCAGACAATCACTAGCAGTTCCTGAGGGAGCCCCAAGTCACCTGCCCGACTGCCTCTTCCAGAATCAGCCCACCATCACCTCCCACTGCACAGTGACAATGACCACATGCTGTGCCTGGCTTTCTGGGCAAGGCTTGGGTCATTTGATAAGGGCCTTTGGGATCCACCACTGTCACCCAAATACTGAACATAGCTTTGGAGCTATGTTCAGGAGGGAGCGGTCACATGGAGCCCAAGGTTTGAACTTGGGAAAACTGAAACCCCCACCAACTAAAGGGACACTGTTTCTGTCTCTTTAAAGGCAAACAGTTCCTCCACTGGCTCCACCCAATCTCAGCTTCCTGGCTCAGTGCTTGGGGGTGGGAGGGGTGAACACTGTGTCCTTATAGTTAAAGCAAAAGCAGCAGCTGTAAGAGTTTCATTGGGGAAAACCTGGGAACTGGCCAGCGTGTTGAACAGAAGGTGAGCCTGGCTGGGAGGGCAGTGGGGCCAGGGTGCATGCAGGAGTTGAGTATGGTCTGAGGAGGGAGCAGGGATGGTGCCAGCCTCAGAGCAGGAGGAGCGTGCTGTGCCAGGGTAGTGCTAGGGGGTGGGGAGGGGAGTGAGGAGCTGTAGTATGAACACAATGTCCTGGGTCTCATACTGACAGGACATGTGTGCTGACAGGGATGCCTTCATGTGTTTGCTGGTGTGGTGAACACTGATGCTGCTGAGGAGCCTTCCTTGTCCCTTGATGGGAAATTTGTGTCCCCAGAGCAGGTGTGCAGGGCTGATGGCCATGTAGAAACCAGGCTGTCCAAACCCCTCTGTCCACTGCCAAGATCAGGATTCTAGGCTGTTTGGAGACCCTCCAGGGGTGGGCCAGGTCCCTGGTGCAGAGGAACCTAGGACGCAGGGTCGGTCACTCAGCAGAGGGAAGTTGGGGCCCCACCGTATGACATGGGCAGTGAGGGGGTGCAGGGCTGGGTTGGGGGGAGATGGGGCAGGGGGTGCAGGGCTCTTGTGCGGGAGCAGCTCAGAGAAACCCCCTGTTCCCACCGCCTGGCATCCCCACAGTTCTCGGTTCTGGGAGAGAGGGGGTGCACCTCCTTGCCTGTCTGGACCTGATGGGTGTGGTTTTAGAGTCTGGGGCCTGAGAAGGAGCCAGACAGAGGCCCTGTGGCCCGTGGTGGGGGGAAGGCTGCAGTCACACAGGCTCCAACTGGGCCCCTGCTCTGCCCAGCACCTGAGAGCACCGTGACCTTGGGCGAGTATCTCAGCATAGTTGAGCCACATCGTGTCCTCATTGTGTAAGGTAGAATGAAGCTCTGGCTGGGTGGCTGTTGTTTGGTGTGTTGTCCCCCACACCCAAAGTCTATGGGTTCGATACCTGGACAGGGCGCATCCCTGGTTGGGGTGCGAAAGGAGGCAACCCACCCATGTTTCCCATTCATATCCTTGTCTCCTTCTCTCTCGCTCCCTCCTTTTCTACTAAAATCAATAAATGGATCCTCAGGTGAGGATGAAAATGTGATACTAAAATGAACTTCCTTGCAGGTCAGTTTTGGGCAATAAATGAGATAATGTAAAATAATTTATTGGGGTGCTCAGGAGTGGTTATGCTACACCAGGGTAAATTTTTTACTGTGGAAATATTTTATGTTATTCAAAGATGACCGGAGTAATACAGGGAACTTCCATGGACCTAGACCAAGCATTACCAATCACCAGGTGATGCTGATCTGGTTTCACCCACAGACTCGCTACTCCCTCCCCGCCCCACGGGTTTTGAGGGGAATATCAGACATTGTTTCAGTTTTTCAGTAAATATGTGAAACCTTCGAAAAATACTGCCATCCTCAGACTTCAAAAAACAAATAGAATTAAAAAATCAGTTGCAATTGGATTTTCCTGATTGTCTCATAATTTTAAAAATTGTTTGAGTTGGATTCAAATAAGATCCATAAATTGCAATTATTTGATGTCTCTTAAACTTAACTTAATATATCAGTTCTCACCTTCCCTGTTGCTGTCTGAGAGATTTCTCTGGGTAAGAAAGGGGGGTCTCTTGTCCAGCAGAATCAGGCAGTGTGTGTCTTGACGGTTCCATCAAAGGTATTAGCTCTCCTGCTCCTCTTGTTCCAGTGCTTGTGGGAATTTACTCCGAAGGGGAAACATGGTCAGATTCTAGTTGGTCTAATCTTGGGGAAAATGCTTCACAGGTGCAGCAATGAACCCCCATCAGAAGGCATATGACAGCTGGTTGTCAGTCTGTCTGTGACATTAACTGACACTAATGGCTGCCTCAGTCTCATTAAGGGTCACAAGTGATGGCACTCAAATGCTGTCACTCCTTCCTCTTGTATTGGGTGGAATAATCCTGTGAAAAGAATGCTCTCCTCAAGCTCTCTCTCATCTCCACGAGGAGCAGGCGTGTGAGAGACACAGATGAACACCTGACTCTTCCCCTTTGTGTGTCGACATGCAGAGCAGGGAGATGCTTTCCAGCAGATGCCCGAGGGAGTGATGGGCCACTTTGAAGAAGGCATTGCTATGACCCCATGGATTTTAACATTCCTGATACATTTCCATTCACTGGAATTATCACTGGTGCTCAAACTGTCCCATCCAGGTCCAGCTGGATTCTGCTGCAGTGGCCCCCAGTCCCTGTGATGAGATGCTAGTGAGTGGTGAGCATACCTGGGCTCTCTGGCTGAGGAGGGTGTGTGGGCCCCACGCACACGTGTCCAGCCTGGCCCTGGAATTGGTGCTTTCTCCTCAGAGCCCTGACCTGTGGTGGGAAATGGCCTCTGAAGGCCAGAGCTGGGCGCCAAGGGGCCTATTGTCACCAGGCTCATTCTTGTCCCTGTGCCTTTCCAGTGGGCTTCAAACTACACACAAACACAACCAAAGTGAGGATTTGTGAAACAGTTGGAGGTTGTTTTCAGGATTTGGATGTTTTTGTTTTGTTTTTGGCCCTTAAGACACATCTCACTGGAGATGGACAATGAAATGACTGCATTTCCAAGTGTCCTGGACCACTGGGATTCATCCAGTGGTCCAGGGGTTTCAGTTTATAGATGATGTTCACATCCCCCATACTGGAGAGATGGTAGGTGAACTCCATATTATGGGGTTCATCTACCTCTCAAATTTTAGTTAGATTTGTTTTTTTCATTCTCTCTTGATTTTAATATTTTAAACATAATTTTTGGTGTGTAATTATGTGAACTACCTTCCTAGTTTCAAGAATAAACCTGTGAAATCTACGTGCACCCAGGACACCCGACTTCCAGCCCCTGTCCCTGTCCCCCCGCACCACCCCCCCTGCCCCCATCTCTCCCATCCCCACACAGGGAACTTCTGTGTTGGTTTAGTTTTCAGATTATCCTGCTGTTGCCTTTTCATATAAATGAATAATGTACACGTTATAATTTATAGATGATGTTCACACCCCCCTTACTGGAGAGATGGTAGGTGAACTCCACATTACTTCCTTCCCCTGGTGGTAGACACCCTGGTGGTCTCCCCGCTCTGGTGCAGGGAGACACTTCTCAGTCCTTTTCACAGCTGGCCAGGCCTTCCCGGTGTGGACACACCTTAGTTCATTCAACCTGTCATCTACTGGATAGGTTTTTGTTTTTTGCCCTTACAAATAATGATACAGTAAATAGCTTTATGCATGATTTTTGCCACAATATTGGTCAGTGTAGTTCAGGGACATAAGCTGAAATTGGGGATTGGTAGCAGAAGGGAAGGTGCCCGTGGACTCTACAAGGTATTGCTGGCTTCTGCTCTGTGGGGTTGGACTGTGGTTCCCTCCTCCCCAGCCATGCAGGGGAGGACCTGCGGCCCCCGCCCCCTCCGGCTGACTCTCAGCACAGTCTGCAGTTCTGCCAGACCTGGAGGGGACAGACAGCATCTCACCTCGGAAATAGAGGTGTGATTTAAAATTACTTCATTTAGTTATTTTACATTTTGTGTTTTGATTTATTTTTCTCTGTTATGAGTGTATGTTAATCTCTTGGGATGTATCCAAGGCACATTTAAACTACTTTTTCTCTGAATGTTAATTCCCATCTCTTACTCCATTTTGTATCAAGGTGTTGAACTTCAGTTTCTATGTTTTTCGATGTTCTTTGTGTAATAGGGAAATTCACCCACTTTGATGTAAGTTGGAAACTGTCTTTTCCTTAGTTTGACATTTTTTACTTTAATTTTTCTCTGGTGTTTCTTGTCTCACATTATCTGTGTGAGTTTTTGTTATCAAACTTAGTCCTTTTCCTTACTCTGTGTCAGATCTTAGAAATATTTCCCCTACCCCCAGGTTACAAAGAACCTGTCCACGTTGTTTCTCTTATGTCCGTGGGTTCGCTTTCCCATGCAAACCTGGAAGGTAACTGAACCTGGGTGGCGTGAGGCAGTGGAGGCAGTTCCCTGGCTCCTGTGTGGTCACCCTGAGCCCAGAGTCACTCTGTTGCCCACCTCTCTCCTCGCTGATGTGAGATGCGGCCTTGTTTAATCTATGGTAGCACTGCAATCAAATGGAATGTGAATGGATACAGTATGAATTATTTGGTGTATTTCTGAATTTTCTGTTTGTGTTTCCCTGTTCTCCGTGTTTGAGCACCAGCCCAGTTCGGCTGTACTTACAGAAACTGCATGTTTGACTCCTGGTACAGCTAGTCCTCTCTCCTTATATTATTATTTCTCGGTAGTGCTGAATATTTTCTTTTTTCTTTGTCCAGATGACCTTTATACACAATTATTTTTACTTTAGAGAAATATGTATGAATTTCATTTAATGAGATGTTTTAATCATGAGTCAGTGTTGAATTGGGTCAAATGTCTTTTCTGCATCTGGGGAGTCTTCTTCATTTATTTATGAGATGTGTTGTAATGACTAATTTTTTCATATTGGACCATCCTAGGATTTATAAAATAAATCCCACTTAGTTATGGTGTATACTTTTCTTTATTGTTTAATAATTTAGTAAGTATTTTTGTATTACTGCTTCCAAATGAGACACATCTGTAGCTTTATTTATTGGTGAAATCTTGGTTACCCTTTGGGATCAATATTATACTTGATTCCCAGGAAGGACAGAAACTTTTCCTTCATTTGTGTGTGGTCAGGGGCAGCTCAGGGAGCACTGAGAGAGCAGAGCTGTGAGGTGCAGGTGTGCTCCCCTGGGAGGGGCCTGGACAATCTCTCTGTTGTCACTGGGATCAGTATGAGTAACTGAGTAGTACAAATTTTCAGGGAGGAAGAGAGGGTTGGAATGGTCTTCACTTGCCTAAGCTGACCCCTCCCCATTTCTTTCCCCTCCTCAGGGTCTTGGAGGAACCTGCACCCAGAGCCTTTTGAACCAGCATGGCCGGCCTTCAGGACAACACTCTGCGGATCGTTCTGGTGGGAACAACTGGAAGAGGGAGAAGTGCAACAGGAAACACTATCCTTGGGGAAAGAGTATTTGAATCTAAAATTGGTTCTGAATCTGTTACCAAGAGCTGTCAGTACGCATCTCGAGAGTGGAAGGGGAGGAAGCTTCTTGTTGTAGACACTCCAGGGTTATTTTCCACCAGCGAGGCACTGAGAACCACCTGTAAGGAAATCTCTGAGAGTGTCCGCTACTCCAGCCCCGGGCCTCATGCCATCATCCTGGTCCTATGGCTGGACTGCCTCACAGAGGACGAGCAGGCCTCAGTTGAATTGATCAAGGCCATCTTTGGGGAACACGTCGTGAAGCACATGATTGTCTTGTTCACTCGCAAAGATTATGTGGGTGGTCAGATGCTGAGTTACTTTATAGCAAGGGCAGACAAGCGCCTAAAAACCATCATCAAGGAGTGTGAGTTACGCTGCTGTGCCTTCAACAACAGAACAGCAGACGAGGCTGAGAAGGAAGCTCAAGTGAAGGAGCTGGTGGAGCTGATCGAGGCAGTGGTGCGGGAGAACGGAGGGGCTCACTTTTCAGATCCCATGTACAAGGACTCAGTGGGAAAGCAGAAACGTCTGGAAGACGCCTTGGAGAAAATTCGTGCTGGTTGATTAGCAAAGGCAAAATGGTACAAAGAGTATTATGATTGAAAAGAAAGGAAGGAATGAGGAACAATTTGAAATCACTAGAAGAGAAATACGGTATACCTTGAATCTACAGAGGAAGAATTTGAAAAAATATATCTACAGGTATTTTCAATTAGACTCAAAGTGTGCTTTCAAATATATGGCAGAGCTTCTGGGATTAATGCAAATTTTAGTTTTTCTTCTTAACTTACTGTGATTTGTCCATGTTGTAGATTGTATTTTCCAAAGTTGGCTACAGCAATATCTTCTCTCCTAGCTCTGCTTCTTGTACTCTGCACTGTTATTCCTTCTGTGGACTTATGGGCTGTGTCCCCATCCTGAAATTTCATGGACTCTGTGATTGCTTTGATGAGTAGTGGGTGGTCTGACTTCTGAAGTTAGACATGGACAGTGCTGCCTTGCTTTCTGGGGTACCTGCCCTCAGAACGTGGCCCCTGTGCTCTGAGGAAGCCCACGATGTCCATCGAGAGGCCCCAGGAAGAGGACTGGAATCCTGGCCCCGTCCCCTGCCTGCTCTTTCATCTGTCAGCACAACCACCTGCCAGCCGTGCAGGTGTGGCCACAGAGCAGTGGGCTCTCCAGCTGCCAGCAGAGCCGCCTCAGGGGAAGCTGCAGAGAGCAAAGCTGGACCATCCCCACCACGTCCCGCCCAGTTTGTAGATTCATGAGAAAAATAAATGATGCTGTTTCAAACCACTAAGCTTTGGGCTGGTCTGTTGTGCCGAGATAGCTCCCCAGAGCATCCTCCCAGCTCGTTCCCCACCCCCACAGTGCCAACACAGGTACGGAGTGACTGAATGGGCACAGTCACGCCAGAATACACTGTGTAGGTTCAAAAACTCAATTCTGGAGAATTGAAGTACGAAATCCTGCGTACATCACATGTCAACCCCTCTGGTGATGCACATTTTTTCTGTCCACGTGTATGAGCCCACAGCCAGTGAAGCAGCAGACCTCTCCAGAAGGAAAATTATGTGGGCCATGAAGGTCTGGGAGGTGCTCCATGCTTTCATTGTTTTTCTCTCTTTTCTTGTTCAGGTGCCGTCCTAATGTAAAATGTCCCTGACTGTAACTTAAAAATATCTTCTGTGCCATATTTTTCCTTTGCCTCTGCAGATCCACACTTTGGCCTCTTTCACCCCAGCTCTTTGCCCCAGGAGGCTGATCTACATGAATCACTTTGTCATGAACTCAGGGGTTCACCACTTGGGGTGCTGTGTTCAAGGACGAGGTGTGGTTGTCACAAGTTGGTTTATTTACACGTAGCAAGTGAAGGAGATGGGAAATTCGTATTCAAAGTTCTTTCTCTCTGATGGAGGCTGAGCCTTTGCTTATGGACACTAATTGGTCAATTGCACGTTGATTTTTCTTTTTCTAAAAAAATATTTATTTATTTATTTTTAAAGAGGGGAAGGGAGGGAGTATAAGAGGAGAGAAACACCAATGTGTGGCTGCCTCTTGAGTGCCCCCTACTGGGGACCTGGCTGGCAACCCAGGCATGTGCCCTGACTGAGAATTGAACCTGCAACCCTTTAGTTCACAGACTGGCACTCAGTCCACTGTCCATACTAGCCAGGGCCTTTTTCTTTTCCTTTCTCTTTACACCAAAGAGAAGACTTGATTTGATTTCATGTAAATTTTAAGGAAAATTTTATTGATTTTATTTTTATCATTCTTTTAAAAATATATTTTATTGATTATGTTATTACAGTTGTCCCATTTTTTCTCCCCTTTATTCCCCTTTGCCTTCCATCCCCTACCCTCCAGCATTTTCTTCCACCTTATTTCATGTCCATAGGTCATACATATAAGTTCTTTGGCTTCTCCATTTCTTATACTATTCTTAACCCTCCCCTGTCTATTTTGTACTTACCTATTAAGAACCTATTATGGTTGTTTTCCCCACATTCTCCCCCTCCCATTTCCCATTGGTAACCCTCCATGTGATCTCTATTTCTGTGGTTCTGTTCCTGTTCTAGCTGTTTGCTTAGTTTTTGTTTTTATTTTGGGGGTTCAGTTGTTGATAATTGTGTTTGTTATTATTTTACTGTTCATAGTTTTTGATCTTCTTCTATTTCTTAGATAGGTCCCTTTAACATTTCATATAATAAGGTCTTGGTGATGATGAACTCCTTGAACTTGACCTTGCCTGAGAAGCACTTTATCTGTCCTTCCATTCTAAATGAGAGCTTTGCTGGATAGTCATCTTGGATGTGGGTTCCTGCATTTCATGACTTAGAATACTTCTTCCCAGCCCCTTCTTGCCTGCAAGATTTCTTTTGAGAGATCAGATGATTGTCTGATGGGAACTCCTTTGTAGGTAACTGTCTCCTTTCCTCTTGCTGCTTTTAAGATTCTCTCTTTATCTTTCATCTTGGGTAATGTAAGTATAATGTGCCTTGGTGCACGCTTCCTTGGGTCCAACTTCTCTGGGAATCTCTGAGCTTCCTGGACTTCCTGGAAGTTTATTTTCTTTGCCAGATCGGGGAAGTTCTCCCTCATTATTTTTTTCAAACAAGTTTTCAATTTCTTGCTCATCTTGTTCTCCTTCTGGCACCCCTATGATTTGGATGTTGGAACATTTAAAGTTGTCTCAGAGGTTCCCAAGTCTCTCCTCATTTTTTTCAATTCTTATTTCTTCATTCTATTCCAGTTGGACGTGTATGTCTTCCTTTTGTTCCAAATCATTGATCTGAGTCTGATTTACCTTCCCTAGACTGTTGGTTCCCTGTGTATTTTTCTTTATTTCACTGTGTATAGTCTTTATTTCTTCCTTCATTTTCAGACCAAGCTCAATCAATTCTGTGAGCATCCTGATTACCAGTTTTTGAATTCTGCATCTGATAGGTTGTCTATCTCCTCATCACTTAGTTTTTTTCTGGAGTTTTAATCTGTCCTGTCATGTGGATCATGTTTGTTTGTCTCAGTGCACCTGTTACATGGTTCAGGGGAAGAGCCTTAGGTATTGGACAGGGTGGGGCAACCAACTGTGGCGTGGTGGCACTGTCTCTGGGGGAGGGGTCAGAAAGGGAACAGTGCTGCTTGCTGGGCTGTCGCCCCACTTGCCATTACTTCCCTTGCTTCCCACAGGTGGATAATGCATTTGAGGTGCTGACTCCTGGGCGGGTGGGTTTGTGTATGCTCTACAATCCTGTGGGGCTCTCCAATGAACCCCCATGAGGCTGGGAGTTTCTCTTGTGGCCCCAGCTCCCACAGATTTTTACAGCCAGAGGTTTTGAGTCTTTAGTTTCCCCTGCTGGAACCCTGGGTTGGGCAGCCTGTCTCACTCCCCAGTTGTTCCTCCCGGCTTATCCTTGCATGAATGTGGGATCGTCCAGACGGTCCACTGCCTTGCCATACGTCCTCTCTGCCTGCATCTCTGCCCCTCCTACCTGCCTGGATGAATGTTTCTTTAAATCCATGGGTGTTGGACTTCCATGCTGTTTGATTTTCTGGCAGTTCTGGTTGTTCTTTCAATTGGTTGTTATCCTTCTTTTAGTTGTGTGAGGGAGCAAAGCATTTCTGCCTATGTGTCCATCTTGGCTGGAAGTCCACCACATTGATTTTTCTTTGCAGCTGGCTGCTATTACCTGGTTCAACTCTGGCTAAACACATCCTGCTTACAGCTGGTCTGCAAGCACTGAGCTACATGTGAACATTTGGCAAGAACAACACTTAGTGAGAGGGGCCCTGACCTCGAGGCCCCTGTCCTATCAGACCACATCAGCAGGATCCCTGGCTCTTTGAGTCTTGCTAGGCTTCTGCCAGTGGGAAGTCCAAGCAGGAGGCCTCTTAGTGGTAGAAAAGCAAGGTGGTGGTATTCGTTTTCCTGCCTCTCTCCCTGCAAGGTCATCTCTGACCTGAGGTAACCCAAAACCAAAGGTCATACCTCCTCTGCCAAGCCCCTTCTGGATTCCAGCTCTCTGCCACCCCCTTAGGGTTAGGGTGTCATTTCCTCACTGTTACCAGCAGTGTCCCTTGTCACTTGCATACCCTTTGTCCACCGCTTGTATGAAGCTTCTCTGCCACCAAGGCTTGTGTTCCTTTGGCTCTGACACTTGGAGTGGGGAACCCACTGTGTCTGTTACACTGGGAAGGTCATGGGGAGGATGTGACCTACAGTTGACCTGGAAGCTGGACCCAGACTCCACCCCACAGCCCATCCTTGGAATGTGCACTTAACTCACTCTGTCCCCACACAGGAGCTACCTCAGGGACACATCCTTGAGATAGTGATGTGTTGTTGAGAACATCAGGATGGTGCACATGACTCAGCCCAGCTAAGGGTCTATGCACACTTCTCAGATCTTTTGTCAGGTGCACAAAATACTTGTCTTGGGGTCCACCCATGACAAGCCTTGTAAGTAAGTTTCCCAGCTCATTAAAATGCCACCTCCCCAGTCGTCTGCAGCTTCCTCGGGTCTCTCCTTGCTTCATATGAGGACTGGTGGCACATTACTCCTGGGAGGTGAACTACCAACCTGTGCTTCTGAAAGAGCAGTCTCATCTATGGTTATAAACAAAGGTGAAAAACGGAGTGCCTTAAGTAATGGTTCTCAAGTTCTTTGTTCTGTTAAAAGTATCTTGACCTTCCAAAATTCTTCTTAAATTGAGATTTGGAATCCACAAATAGTCATGCTGCAGAAAATCATCATCATGTCCTGCTGTAGGTCTGAGAGCTGAGCTCTGAGTCTGGGTCTCAGTCCCCCACATGTGCACATCAAGGAACATGCTGGGCATATCCATGCACAGCACCTAAGTGATTTGGGTGGGGGAAAGGAGGGGGGCGCACAGGGGGTGGGCAGGGATGACTGCAGGGCATGAGGAGCAGACTCAGGGTCTGGTTGTGGTGACGGCGTCCCTGGTGGAGACACATGCAAAATTCAGTCTGCTCTCTGTTCTCATTACAGCAGTTTGTTATGTGTCAAAAATGCTTATTTGTATTGTTTCCCATTTTACATTGGGTATTTGTCTCTTTATTAGTGGCATATATGAGTTCTTTTACATTTTCTTCTTTGTCATCTCTTTATCAAACATATTTACAAGTTCTTTTTTTAATATTTTATTTATTTATTTCTAGAGAGGGGAAGGGAAAGAGAAAGAGGGAGAGAAACATCAATGTGTGGTTGCCTCTCAAGCACCCCCTACTGGGGAGCTGGCCTGCAACTCAGGCATGTGCCCATACTGGGCATTGAGCCAGGGACCCTTTGGTTCTCAGTCTGGCACTCAATCCACTGAGCCACGGTAGTCAGACTATTTACAAGTTCTTTATGAGATGTGTGATGTGCAAACATTTCCTCCCACTTTGTAGCTTGCTCTTACTTTTACATTTTCTTATTGATTAAGATATATTTTGCTAATTATTTTTCATTCTTTTTTTAATATGGACCTTCTTTTCTTCCAAGGTAGTAACTTTATTTCTTTGATATTTATTCTTTACTTAGTTAAATTTATTGGTGGTAGCATTGGTTAATAAAATTGCATAATACAATTCTATAATACATCATCTGTATATTGGATTGTGTATTCGCCACCCAAAATCAAGTTTCCTTCATCACTATATATTTGACCCCTTCACACTTTCCCATATTCCCCCAACACCCATTCCCCTCTGGTCACCACCATACTGTGGTTTGTGTCTATGAGTTTTTGTTTATTTGCTTTTCCTTGTTGGTTCATTTGTTGCTTACTGTTTTATATCCCACCTTTGAATGAAATCATATGATTTTTGTCCTTTTGCATCTGACTCATTTCACTTGGCACGATTCTCTCAAGATCCACACATGTTGTTGCAAATGGCACTTTTCCATCCTTCCCATGGCCGAGTGTGTTCCATTGAGTACATGGGCCACATCGTCCTTGTCCGGTCACACATTCAGAGGGCACTTAGGTTGTTTCCATGCCTTGGCTACCATGAATAAAGGTTCAGTGAACACTGGGGTGCACCTATCTGTACAAATAAATGTTTTTTTTAGATTTTTTTGGTAGGTACCAAGAAGAAGAATTGCTGGATTGCATAGCAGTTCCATTCTTAATTTTTTGAGGACCCTCCATACTGTTTTCCCAGAGGCTGTACCAGTTCACATTCCCAGCAGCAGTGCATGAGGGCTCCCTTTTCTCCACAACCTGCAACACCTGTTATCACTTGGCTTGTTCGTAACAGCCATGTAACAGGTGTGACATGGTACCTCACTGTGGATTTAGTTTGCGTTTCTCTTATAGTTAGTGAAGGCGAGCATCTGTTTGTATATCTGTTAGCCTTTGAATGTCTTCTTGGGAGAAGCATTGTTCAGGTGCTTTGCCCATTTTTTTTAAAGTATATTTTATTGATTATGCTTTTACAGTTGTCCCAATGTTCTCCCTTAGTCCCCCTTCACTCAGTATCCCTGTTCCCTTCAGCAATCCATCCTTCTTAGTTCACATGGTTCCTGCATATAAATTCTTCTCCTTCTCCATTTCCTATACTACTCTTATCCTCCTGTCTGTTTTGTATGTACCAATGCTTTTAAATCCCTGTACATTTCCCCCCATTCTTCCCCTTCCCCCTCCTGGCTGAAACCCTCCAAATGATCTTCATATCTATGATTCTGTTATTGTTCTAGTTGTCTGCTTAGTGCGTTTTTCTTTTTGTTTTTTACATTCAGTAGTTGGTAGTTGTGAGTTTGTTGTCATTTTAATGTTCATAGTTTTTACCTTTTTCTTGGATAAGTCCCTTTAACATTTCATATAATAAGGGCTTAGTGATGCTGGACTCCTTTAGCTTTACCTTGTTTGGGAAGCTCTTTTTCTGCTCTTTCATTCTAAATAATAGGTTTGCTGGCTAAAGTAATCTTGGTTGTAGATCCCTGCTTGTCATTACTTTGAACACTTCTTGCGAGTCCCTTCTTGTCTGCAAAGTTTCTTTTGAGAAATCAGGTGGTGGTCTTTGTAGGTGACTCTCTGCTTTTCTCTTGCTGCTTTGAAGATTGTCTTTTTATCTTTAATCGTAGGCATTTAAATTATGATGTGTCTTGGTTTGGTCCTCTTTGGGTCCAACTTGTATGGGACTCTCTGTGCTTCCTGGACGTGTATGCCTATTTCCTTTACCAAATTAGGGAAGTTTTCTCTCATTATTTCTTTAAAAAATATGTATTTATTTTTAGAGACAGGGGAAGGGAGGGAGAAAGAGAGGGAAACATCAAATGTGTGGTTGCCTCTCGAGCACCCCCTACTGGGGACCTGGCCTGTAACCCAGGCATGTGCCCTGACTGGGAATCCAACCAGTGACCTTTTGTTTCACAGGCTGGTGCTCAATCCACTGAGTCACACTAGCAAGGTCTGCTCACATTATTTCTTGTGCTTCCTCTTCTCCTTCTGGCATCCATATCATTCAGATGTTGGCACTTGGGAATGTCCCAGAATCTTCTTATTCTCTCCTTGTTTTTCTGAATTATTATTTCTTCTTTCTGTTCTGGTTGAATGTTTATTTCTTCCTTATGTCCCAAATCATTGATTTGAACCCAGGCTTCCTTCCTTTCACTGTTGGTTCCGTCTGGATTTTTGTTTATTTCACTTAGCATATCCTTCATTTCTTCCTTTCTACCTTTTCATACTCAATGAGTTCTCTGAGCATCTTATCACCAGTGTTTTGAACTCTGCATCTGATGGGTTGGCTATTTGTTTCTTTTAGTTGTTTTTCTGAGTTTTGTTCTGCTCTCTCATTTGGGCCATATTTCTTTGTCTCCTCAAGTTGGCAGCCTCCCTGTGTTTGTTTCTGTGTGTTATATAGAGTTGCTTCAACACCCTGTCTTAGCACACCTGTTAAGTTGTATGGGCCAGAGCCTTAAGCATTTGCCAGGGTGGGGTAACATGCTTTACCACTTTGTAGCTCTGTATGTGGGGGGTGGTCAGAAAGGGGAAAATGTCACTGCATACATGCTGGAAGCTTGCTGGGTGCTCACCCCATTTCCATTCACTTCACCCCCATCTTGTATGCTACTGGTGCCCTTGTAGCTGTTGCCATGGTGGTGGTTCTCAGGGTGGGTGGGTTTGCATACATTCTAGCACCATGCTGGCCCTTTCAATGGACTCTTCTGAGGGACTGGCACTTTCTCCCACCACCCCAATCCCACTGGCTTTATAGCCAGAAATTATGAGGCTTTATGTCCTGGTGCTGGAACCCTGGGCTGCATGGTCTGAGTTGGGGCTGGGATCACTCAGTCCCAAAGAATCCCTCCTGATTTTTACCCTTTACAAGTGAACATGGGATCTTCCAGTCCCCTGGATTCTACCTCCAGGCTGCCACCACATGGCTGCTGCCACCCAGCATCCTCTCCACCCAGGTTGCCCGACTCTGCCCTCCTACCTGTCTGGATGAAGATGTCTTCTTTAAGTCCTTTGTTATCGGACCTCCATATAGTTTGATTTTGTGGCAGTTCTGGGTGATTTTTTTTTTTAGATTAGTTGTGATCCGTCTTGTGGTTGCACAAGGAGGCAAAGTATGTCTTCCCCGTCTGCATCTTGCCTGGAAGTTGCTCTGCCCATTTTGAGGAAATTATTTGCTTTTGTTGTTGATTTGTATATATTCTTTTATTTTTTATTATTTTTCTTTTTAAAAATATATTTGATTTATTATGCTATTACAGTTGTCCCATTACCCCCTTCATTCCCCTCCACCCTGCACACCCTCTCTCACCCACATTTCCCCCCTTTAGTTCATGTCCATGTGTCATAAGTTCTTTAGCTCCTACATTTACCATACTATTCTTGCCCTCCCCCTGTCTATTTTCTACCTACCATCTATGCTACTTATTTTCTGTACCTTTTCCCCCTCTCTGCCCCTCCCACTCCCCCACTGACAACCCTGTATGTGATATCCATTTCCGTGAATCTGTTCCTGTTGTAGTTGTTTGCTTAGTTTGCTTTTGTTTTAGTGTGGTTGTTAATAATTGGGAGTTTGCTGTCATTTTACTATACATATTTTTTATCTTCTTTTTCTTAGATAAGTCTCTTTAACATTTCATAAAATAAGGGCTTGGTGATGATGAACTCCTTGAACTTGACCTTATTTGAGACGCACTTTATCTGCCCTTTTGTTACAGAACAAACAAGGGGGGCCTGAGATGATATAAAGAAGCCCCCAGGTCCGTATGTCCGCCGCCAGAGGAAAGATGTCTCTCAATGTCAGAGATTTGTGAAAAGGAAAGGAAACGTTTATTTAATGCTATACAAACTTAAAGTAGGGACCTAATGTCTTCACCAAAAATCTTAAAGTCCCTTAAAGCACCCACAAACAGACACAGTCCTTCCTTCCTTCCCCCTTTGCCCAGTCCAGAGTATCGTATCTCATAAAGCTGCGGCGGTCCCCACTCTGGCAAAGGCACGCGGTCCTCTCTCCCTGGGCCATGGGAATCCCCACTCTGCCAGAGCCTCGTGGTTCTCCCTCTCAGGGCTGCGGGAGTCCTCATTCTGCTAAAGCTGTGTGGTTCTCTCTTGCAGGGCTGCGCATGTTTCTCCCCCTCAAATGGCTGCCGTGTCTCGGCTTAAATCCCAGTGCCAATCTTCCTCCGAAGCCCCATTTCCGGCTCCTCTCACAATTGGCTACAGCTGCCAGATTCTGGGCAGGTGTGGCCCTGTGGTGTGGAGCCAATTATCTCCAGGCTCTTTTGGATCTTATTACAGATCCCTATTTGAGGCTCCCCTCTTGGCTGCACCCTGTTATACTTCCATTCTAAATGAAAGCTTTGCTGGATAGAGCAATCTGGGATGTAGGTCCTTGCCTTTCATGACTTGGAATACTTCTTTCCAGCCCCTTCTTGCCTGTAAGGTCTCCTTTGAGAAATCAGCTGACAGTCTGATGGAAACTCTTTTGTAGGTGACTGTCTCCTTATCTCTTTCTGCTTCTAGGTTTCTCTCCTTCATTTTGATCTTGGCTAATGTAATTATGATGTGCCTTGGTGTATTCCTTCTTGGGTCCAACTTCTTTGGGACTCTCTGAGCTTCCTGGACTTCCTGGAAGTCTGTTTCCTTTGTGAGATTGAGGGAGTTCTCCTTTATTATTTGTTCAAATAAGTTTTCCACTTGTTGCCCTTCCTCTTCCCCTTCTGGTATCCCTATAATTTGGATGTTGGAATGTTTAAAGATGTCCTGGAGGTTCCTAAGCCTCTCCTCATTTTTTTGAATTCTTATTTCTTCATTCTTTTCTGATGGTATGTTTTTCCCTTCCTTCTGGTCCACTCCACTGATGAGAGACCCAGCTTTCATTCCATCACTATTGGTTCCCTGTGCATTTTTCTTCATTTTACTTATTGTAGCTTTCATTTTTTCATCTAATTTGTGACCAAAATCAACCAATTCTGTGAGCATCCCGATCACCAGTGTTTTGAACTGTGCATCTGATAGGTTGGCTATCTCTTAGTCACTTAAAAGGATTGGTTCTGGGGCGTTAATTTCTTCTTCTGTTTCAGCCATATATTTATTTTTTTTTGGTCTGGTCGTGCTTGTTACATCTGAGGGTCAGAGCCTTAGGTGTTCCCAGGGTGGGGCAACCCAGTCGCTGGGTTGTGATGCTGTATATGAGGGCAGGGTCTGAGAGGGAACAATGGTGCTTGCCCTACTCCTTGTGGGATTTTAGTTCCTTCCGCTGCTTCTCCCAACCAAACTGGACCTTTCTGGTGCGGATTCCCATGTGGGTGGGCTTGAGCACCCCGTGGGTCTTTCCAACGACCACTTCTGTGAGGCTGGGAGTCTCTCCTTATGCCTCAACCCCCACAGGTGTTTTCAATCAGTGCCCCAAGGCTCTACTTCCCAGTGCTGGGATCCTGGGTTGGGCACAGTGCCTTGCTTCACAATTGCCGCCTCAATGGGTCTGCTGGTTGCCACCCCTCGGCTGGGGTCTGCCAACTTCCACTTGCATGCTCACAGTCCGCCCGCTGTGGTCTTACATGCCCAGTCCCAAGCTCTTTGTGTTGCGATCCCTCTCTGCCAGGCTGCCCGACTCCACCCCTCCTATTGGTCTGGATGAACATGTCTATTTTAACTCCTTGGTTGTCCAACTTCCATACAGTTCAATTTTCTGTCAGTTCTGGTTGTTATTCTGTTTCTAAATCATTGTTGTCCCTATCTTGGTTGTGTGAGGAGGCACAGTGTGTCTACCTATGCCTCCATCTTGGCCGGAGGTATATATATTCTTTATATATTTTGGATATCCCCTTGTTAGAAGTGTTGTTCGCAAATACATCTCCCATTTGTTCAGCTTCCTTTTTTTTTTGATGGTTTCTTTTGCAGTGCAGAAACTTTTTAATTTGCTCTAGTTGCATTCATTTATTTTTGCTTTTACTTCCCTTTGCTTTTGGGACAAATTCATAAAACCTCTCTTGGCCAAGACCATAAGTGTGGCACATATGCTTTTTTCTATGTGTTTATTGTTTAAGCTCAGACATAGGCCTTCAGTCCATTTCGGGTTAATTTTAGTAAAGAGTGACAAATGGCAGTCTAGTCTAGTTTCATTGTTTTGCATGTGGTTTTCCAGTTTTCCCACAATTATTTATTGAAGGGGCTTTCTTTTCTCCATTGTATGTTTTTGGCTCTATTGTTGAAAATCCCTTGCCATATACACATGTGTTTATTTGGGGGCTCTCAACCTGTTCCATTGTCAGTGTGACAGTATTGCTGCCAACACATATACTGTTTTGATTATGTTTGCTTAGTAGTATAATTTGAAGTCAGGGAGTATGATGTCTTTGGATTTGTTCTTTTTTCTGAGGATTTCCTTGTCTATTCAGAGTCTTTTTGTAGGTCCATACAAATCTAATGAGTGTTTTATTTCTTTAAAAAACACTCATTGGGATTCTGAGAAGTATTGCAATAAATCTGTATGTTGGTTTGAGTAATATGGCCACTTTAACTATGTGGGGATTCTTCCAATCCATGAACATTGAATATTTTTCCATTTCTTTGTGTCTTCTTCAATTTTACTTAATGCTAGCTTATAGTTTTCAGTGTATAAGCCCTTCACATCTCTTGTGCTGTATATTCCTAGGTATTTTATTTTTTCTACAATTGCAAAAGGAATTGTTTTTTTTAGAATTGTTTTCCTGAAATTTCGTTGTTGGTTTGTAGGAACACTAAAGTTTTGTACACTGACTTTGTGTCCAGCAACTTACCATACGTGTTCCTGAAAAATACACTTAAAGCTAGAATTGAGTGTGTGATTACTGTGTAGCCGCATCTCATAAACTTGAAAATACAGCATTCAATTATGCTCTTGTTCTAAACATTTCTCAACTTTGATTACTTGATCTGATTTGATCCATGGGTTATTTGACCCAGGCATTGCCTGAGGGAGTGTGGGGATGGGAGGAGGGGAAAATTGGGACAATTGATGGCAGAGGCCATAAATAAAGACATAAAAATAGAACTATGTCCTCCAATTTATGAACATATGGTATTTTATTATCTACCTTTTAATTACACTGTTGGCGAGAAGTGTGATCTATGTTATTTCAATCCAATACAATTTGAAAGCATTTCTTGAGAACAACATTGGTAAGTGTTTCCTATGTATTTGAAAACAACTGACTGAAATTTGATGAAGAATTTACACATGTGCATGAGGTCAAGTCCATTAATCTGGTTGCTTCAATCTTCTCCTTCCATACTACATTTTATTTTCCTGCTCTGGTGAGGACTGAGAAATGTGTGTTACACCTATCATACGAAGTGCAGGTTTGCCCATTTTCTCTGTGACTGAATGACTCCCTTTACAAAGTGAGGGCTCCATGTCCAGCAGGTGGAAATGCAAAGCTGTGTCTGAGCTGGTGCGCAGGGCTCTGTGGCTGTGCCCCCACCACACTGCTGAGGTCCCACCTGCCGCCTGCACTCCTCACCCATCTTACTATACTCGCTGTTGTTCTTCTAACACAGATGAATGTGTTGTATATTTTATACTCTACACATTTATTCCTTATTATTTATATCTGTCCCCCCAAGGAAAATTGGAAGATCCAAACCAAGAATTTTACTTGTGATTATTTAATTTACCCAAGTGCCTAGGACACTGCCTGGCACATAACATGCTCCCACTGAATGGAAAGCCTGTGTCGTTGGGTAGCTTGTTCTTGTTTGTTTAGAATTTGATTGTTATATTTGTCTAAAACTCTGCTTTCAACCTTTCTCTGGTTATATGCTTTAGATTCAAATTTCTTTTGGAATCCTCTGGAAAAAAGTGCTAACTTTTGAAAACTGAAATCTTTTGTCCATTTATCATAATTATAATTTGATATGTTTGGATACATATAAAATTTTATTTTTTGCCTTCTGCTTGTTCGACTTATCTCATAATTCACTTATTTTATTTTATGTTGTTGAATTTGAATGATTTGGGTATTATTTCACATTCCACATATTTCTCCACTAGTGTGGAAATTACATACCTTTTCTCTTAATTTTTCAGTGGCTGCCCAATGATTATAACACACATTCTTACATATCAAAGTGTAAAGGTAATCTGTGTTTTTATCTTCCTTCTATACAACAAATTTCATTGGACATTTTAATTCCACTCCCATCCTCCTTTGCAATCTAAATATTATTATGTATTTTATCTTAAGCCTTTCCTTCTTAAATCTAGAAGCTATTTCTATTATTTTGTACTGTTCCCATTAGTTTAACTTGGTCTTTGTTTTCCCCTCTGAGTCACTGATGGGATTGCTTTCCACTCGTGCCCAGCACACTCTGTAGAAATCCCTCCAGTGAGGAAGTGCTGGGGGCAGGAGCTCTCCCCTTCCTTGTCTGAAATGCACGTGTGTTGCCCTGACTCCTGACAGCTGTCCCCTGAGTGTGCAGTTCTGAGTCAGCTGTCATCTTCTCTGAGCTCATTGCAGGTCTGCTGGCACTGTTTCCGGCTGCTCTGTTACCGGGCAGGGGTCAGTGCAGTTCCAGCATCTCCTCCTGGAAGGTCATGGGTCTGTCTTCCTGGCTCCTTTGAGGAATTCTCTTTGCTTTGATGTCCTACAGCTTCGTCTTCTGTGTCAAAGTGTGAATTCCTTCTTCATGATCTTTTAGGGATCTGTTATATGGTTTGAATTTTGGGTCGGTGTGTTTCCTCAGCTCCACCACCGCAGCTTTAAAGATTTCCTCCATCATCTTTTCTTCTGTTTTCTCTCTTCAAGCATCTTCTGCCTGTTTGCAGTGCACCCTGGCCTTTTCTTTTTTCTATCTGTCCCCCACTCACTAGGTATAGCTCACTGACATTTTTGAGGGGTTAGCCCTTGGGGTTTATGGTCAAGGCTCCCCTTGAGATCTCTGTTGAATCTGCCCTTGCCTTTGGCTCCCACATCAGTGGGGTTGGAGAAGCACAGCTGATGTTCTCCCAGTTGGTAAATGTCCTCAGAGTGGGAGCAGGCTGCTGTCCTTCGCTGAGGGTCTGGGTTTCCCCCTTCATTGGGCTCCATACCTGAGTAAGCTCATTTTCTTTCCTATAGTCCTTCCTGCTGACTGCAGGGATTTGGTGTCCCTTGGCTTCCCCTTCTTGTTATGCTGTTGTGCCATTGAATGAAATGCTGTGAAGTGAGGACTTTGGTCATGCACAGCTCGGACATGCATCCTCTATTCTGATTTTCAGGTGATGCTGCTTCATGACCATGATCATTAGAAAACAGAGAGGGTGCTCAGCTGCACATTCACCACTCAGCTCAGAGAGCTGCGTTGTTGGAGGCTGAACATCAGCAATGTCTGGGAGCACCTGCTCCAACGTGGGGCAGGGGGCACGTTGTCGGGCTCCAGTCGGAGTCCAAGTGCTCGGGGTTGTGCCTGCTCCACAGGAGAACCAGGTGCGGGTGGGAGACTCCCAGAAAAACTCCTGTGCCTCAGGCAGCTCCAGCATGGGAGGGTCCAGGTGGGTCCCAAGCACAGGTCAGTGTGGCGTCCACAGGGAGGGCTCTTCTTGGCCCAGCATGTCTCCTCTCACCCCTGTGAACACACCACAGAAATACAAGTATAGGGCATGAGCTCTGTCACTGAGCCTCTCTCCCCTGTGCTGTGAGCACAACTTTAGGTGACAAGTCAAGCAGCATCGGGAGGACGTGAGGCAGGAAAGGGCTATAGCTCAGGCACCACGGACACCTTCCTGTGCACAAGTGAATTCAGAACCAGTCATCTAGTAGCTCATTTCTTTGAAAAAGAAAAGATTATGAGAAACAGTAAAACTTTTCCTGCTGTATATGCTGAGGTATACATTAAAACCGTCCCTTTGTTCTTTGTTACAGTTGTATTTATAGCATTTGTCATTAGTAATAAAGCACTTTGGAACATCCGTTTCACTCAGGCCAGGTAGCTCAGTTGTTTGGAGCATCAGCCCTGTGTGCCAAGGTCGTGGGTTCGACCCGATGGCCGGGCGCACACAGGTCACCCAGTGAATGCTTGGATACGTGGAGCAACAAATGGATATTTATTTCTCTATCCCTCTTTCTCAAATCAATGAATAAAAATTTAGAAATCAATAAATAAAAATTTAGAGATATAACATGTGTTTATGGTACTATTGGACTAAAGCAACCAAAGATGTCATAATAGACCAAAAAAGAATCTCAGATAATGTCAGAAATTGTGGAAACCACTGAAAATCCCAGAAAGAGGGCGAGTACCTGATGCTACCAGATGGATCCGGCCGCCTCTGAATTCTCCCCCCAGTGCCTGTTTGAAGCAGCCTCTCCCTCTGCCCCTGGGATCTCGGGATGGTGAAGATTCAGGTGCACACAGACATATGGGTTCTGGAGGGAGGGGATGCACCAGCCTGGGCCTATGAGTAAGGAAGGGAGCTGAGCCTGGGCTGAGAGTGGCAGCAACGGGGGAAAGCTCACCTGTGTCCCTGCTTCTTGCTTTCTAGGCAGCTGGTGCCAAGTGGTGAATGGAGAGTGACTGACACCTGTCACTGTAACTCTCCCTCCCTCTGATGACCCTGAGGACTCAAAGCATGGGAGAACAGGGCCCCTTGTGATATTGCTCCCTCACACCAGACCCCTGAGGCCAAGAGTCCCAGGATGGGCCCCTCCACATGGGATCCTTGGAGGACCCTGTTTGGTGTCTCAGGTTTATCACTACAACCAACCAACATCTGAGAAGAAATGAGGGTGTGGGGCTGGGGCTCAGGATTCGTACTCCTGGGAGGGTCTGTGCCCTTGTCCTCATGGGGCAGGGCCCAGGCATTGTCATGTGATGTCACTCCCTGGGAGGCATGGGACTTAGTGATCTGACACCCCCTGTCTTCCTTCTGTAAAGACACCTGGGCTCAGAGGGGAGTGGTTGTGCCCAAAGCCTGAGATCCTGAGAGTGGCTGGTCAGAGCCACTCACCCTTCCTGACTGCAGTTCACAGGTTAATGGCAGACACCTGCGCTGATGTGCTCATAGGACAGGTGGCTCTGAAGCCCAGGGAACAAAGCAGTGTCACTGGGCTAAGGGAGGAGGACACATTGTCAGACACTTTGGTCATCCTGTGCTGTCAGCCCAGGCTTTTGTCTCCTGTGTGTTTCAATGGATGAAAGCTCGTGTTGTCTTGTTTTGTAAGGGATAGTGCCCTCCTCTATGTTTTAGATAAAAATCTTTATTCTTTTTATAAAATTAAATTTATTGGGGTGATATTGGTTAATAACATTGTACAGATTTCCAGTGTATGATTCTGACACATCATCTGTGTATTGCACTGTATGCCCGCCACCCACAGTCAGGTCTCCTTCTGTCACCACACATTTGACTCCCTTTACCCTTTACCACCCCTCTCCTTCCCCCTGGTGAGCACCCCACTGTGGTCTGTGTCTGTGGGATTTGGTCTGACTCCTTCAGCCAGTGGGTCTGGAGCTGGTGTCATGCAGAGGGGGTCTTGGGATGTGCTGAGCCCACAGCAGCCTATATGAGGGCCCACACATTTAAGGGTTCAGGAGCCTCTCACTTCCTCTGTCTCTCTCAAAACAAAACTATTTTTGGTTTTGTTTTCAAGTTGTATAACTTGAGGATGACCATAGACTTCTTTGTAGGGGACCTGAGATCTGAAAGGGTTAGGGGGAAGCATAGGTCAGGCAGAGTTCAAGGCCTTTCTGAGAAAACCAGCATTTCCTGGTCCCCAGGCCCCCATGTGCTCCTGTTCCAGGTGTGTGGGTGCCACTGGCAGGGACACCATGGAGTCACAGCACACTCACACAGAGAGGGGATCCCTAGTTGTGCTGAGGAAGGAATAGTGGGAAGTAGGAGAGATGGGGAGGAAAGGAGGAAGGCTCCTTCCAAGATTCCGAGGGTGGCTGAAACACTGTTCCACATTCGGTGTCACTGAAAGTCACAGGAATTTCTGGTCCCATAGTCCTAGGAGTCCCACATCAAAAGGTTGGCTGAGCTGTGTTCACTCTGAAGGCTCTGTGGAGAGTCCTTCCTGGTTGGTTCCCAGTTTCTCAATGCAGCTGGCAGTCCTTGGAGGTCCTTGGCTGGAGGCTGCAAGGATTGGACCTCTTGCCTTCCACCTCTGACAAGGAGAAACCAGGCTGCACCCCCACTCCCCACGCTGAGTTTGGACACTCCTCAGCTGAACACTCCTGTCCATCATTTACAAACCCTTCCTTCCACTCAGCAGCAGACAGGACTCCATGACTCTCCCCATCCCTGACTCTGGAACCCCTCCCCCTTTCCTCAGGGGTCCAGTGACAGGGTCCTCACTTTGATTTGAGGACTTGCCTTTAACATTCAAATTCTTAGCACAGTCCTTCCAAGGCCCCTTTGCCTTTTCTCCCATGTGCCCCGGAGTTCCCCCAGTGCCTGTCCACCCCCAAGTCCACAGCCACTGCCACACGGGAGGTATTGTTTACAGCAGCACTCACTTCCTGGAACCAATGCCACCCAATGAAGGAAAAGCTCCATGTTCTATATTTTGTTATTTTTTCGGTCCCCTTTATTGACTTTATTGTGTGTGGCACTGGGAACCACAATGATACAGGAATCAGGTGCACAATTCTACAACACATCATCTGTACCCTGTATTGTGTGATCACCACCCCAAGTCAGGTCTCCATCCATCACCCTTTATCCCCACTACACCTACCTCCACATGCCCATCCCCCCTCCTCTGGGAATCACCACACTGTTGTCTGTGTCCATGAGTTTTTCCTTATTTTTTTATTTTTGGTTCAATCCATCCACCCCAGCACCCACTCAACTCTACCCCTACTTCAAATGGCTGTCAGTGTGCTCTGTCGTACATTCCTCATTGTACCATCGGGAATGGGAGCTAAGAGAGGTTCACTTATGCTCCCTGAGGGAAGCTGTGTCCAGTCCTCAGAGCCTGTGAATGTCACCTTATTGGTAAAGGGTCTTTGCAGATGAGGATCATTCATGATGGGGTGACAGGGAGATTGTCCTGGGCTCTGAGTGGGTCCCACATGGAATCACAAAGGCCCTGAGAGGAGGAGGCAGGACAATCTAAGGAGGAAGAAGCCATGTCGTGATGGCAGCCCAGACTGGAGTGATATGGTCACAAGCCAAGGAACTCTGGCAACTTCTAGAAGGGGGAGAGGTGAGAGGGATTGTCCCCTGGAGCCTCCAGAGAGACCAGCCCTGATGACACCTTCATTTTGTCTCTGTGAGACTACTTTGAGGCTCCTGCCCTCCAAAACTGTAAGAGAATGTATTCACTTTGTCCTAGGCCACTAGGTTATTGGCACTTTGTTATGGCAACAATATGGAACTGACACACCAAGGCTGACTGTTCATTCGTTGGGGAGTCAGGACAGTGTGAGTGGCCATTCCTTCACCTTCTGTTGTTATTTCTGTGATGCTGTAGTAGGTTTGAGCTTTGAATTCATCTAGATCACAGCACCAGAAAATGTCCTGAGTTCCACAAGGTAGAGATACTGATAAAACGTGAAGAAATTTTTTTTCATAACCCAATATTTGAAAAATTCATATATATCCACTGTGTGTACATATGATGTAAATAACAAAAAGGGGAAAAGAATAAAGACGACTGTCCAGAAGGAAGCTGTGGCTTTCCCCACATTCATGTCCTTGCTTCTGACGGTGTGGAAGGAGCAGCATACATGGCGTGAAAGGAGCAGATTCAAGAGTTGCAGGTGGGGACCAGCAGCAGGGGGACAGGTGGCTCACCTCAGAGCTGGAAGTGGACAGGAGTCCCTCATGATGCGGATTATGGCTACCTGAGCAGTCAGGGGAGATGTGCGAGGACTCTCCTTCTGTCACAGTCTCCTAGAAGGAGAACTCCGCTGTGTCTGGGTCCGGATGGGGCTGCCAAGTTCCAAGGGCTCCTCTGAGACCAATGGCCTCAAGGCTGTTCCCATCTGACCTGTGTCCCATCCCTGCAGCATCTGTTGATTCTCTCAACCTCTTCCCTCTTCCCTTTGGGGAACTGAACTGTGCACCTGAGCGTCATGCCTGCAGAAGCAAGGAGTTCACCAGGAAAACATACAAAGCAGCATTTGGCAGGACAGGGTTCACTCAAGGACTGTGGAGAGTGACCTGAGACTGGTCCATGGGGGAACAGGTTGAGCAGGAGATGAGGTCCTGGTTGTGCTGCTGAGTCACACCTGGGTAGCAGGGTCAGGGTCAGCCCCCTGGGGAGTGACCTGTGGGGCGTTTGGGGCCCTGCACTGAGAGGGGCCCCTCACATGGGATGGTGGGCTGTCAATGGCTTCTTGAAATCTTTAGATGTTAGAACAATGGGCTTGGCATGGGTTTTTTTGTTTCTGTTTTTGTTTTTGTTTTTGCCAGGCCTTGTGAATTTCATAGCTGGTCATGTTCATTGTTTGCATTGGAGGTCAGACTGTTACCTGCACCTTCATGGTGACCCTAGTCATTAGCAACAATAATTGGTCCGATGCTACTGAACAATGATATGGTCCTGAACACCATCATTTCCAAATTTTGCTGCTTCCCTCCTTGGGTCGCCACCCTATTGTCCCCAACTTCCTGCTGCATCTGGTCTTTTTATTGCTTCCCCCAAAGCTTAAGCATTGATCAAATTTCTCAATCTAGTGAACCAAATATATAATAGAAATTCAATGCTTTAATGGTGATGCAGCAGACAACTAGAGCGTCGCATCCACTGTGAGAGCTTTGACAACCTGCCTGACACCTAAAAATCATTTCCAGAGCCTGTAGCATCCATGTGCTGGGTGGATCTCAGACAGGCTGCTTCTGTCTGGGCCTGGGGTGGGGGAGGCAGAAAGTGTGGGAGGGCAATTGTGTCTGCTCCCTGGCAGCTTCTTCACCTGTCAGACCCTGGGCACATTCCAGCTGGCAAAGACCACATGAAAAAACCACAGAGGCTGTGTGGTCACAGAGACTTTTCCCCAACACCCCCTCCTCTGTTCCCTGTGGCTCTCAATGGTGTAGACTCCTTCAGGTCTGCACCTGAGTCCTGCAGTTTCTGAATGAGGAACTGAGACCCTCCTGAAAGACTGGACTCAAAGCCCACAGCAGACAATCTCTAGCAGCACCCGAGGGCACCCCAAGTCACCTGCCTGACCTCTGCCTTTCAGAATCACCCCACTGTTGCCCACTGCACAGGGACGATGACCAGACAACGTGCCTGGCTTTCTGGGCAAGGCTTGCGTCATTTGATAAGGGCCTTTTCCATCTACCACCATCACCCAAATACTGAACATAGCTTTGGAAATTTCAGTGTGAGAGCAGGAACATGGAGCCCAAAGTTTGAACTTCGCTAAAGAGAAGCACCACCAACTGATAGGACACTTTTTCCGTCTCTTAAAGGCAAACAGGTCCTCCGCTGGCCCCACCCAACCTCAGCTTCCTGGCTCAGCGCTTTCAGGGGTGCAAACTCTCTCCTCACAGTTAAAGCACAAGCAGCAGCTGAAAGAGCTTTGTTGGGGAAAACCCAGGAACTCCTCAGCGGGTTGAAAAGGTGAGCCTGGCTGAGACCCAACTGAGCCACAGGGCTGGGAGGGCAGTGGGGCCAGGGCAGGTGCAGGGGGTGGCTGTGGCCCAAGGGGGAACCAGGGACACTGCCAACCCCACAGCGAGAGGAGGGTGCTGTCACAGGGTAGTGGTGGGGGGTAGGAAGGGGAGGAAGGGGCTGTGTTATGGGCACAATGTCCTGTGTCTCATACTGACAGGACATGTGTGTGCTGACGGGGGCGTTTCCTGCGTTTGCTGGTGCAGCAGACACTGATGCTGCTGCTGAGCCTTCCTCCTCCCTTGATGGGAAACTGGTGTCCTCAGGGCGGGTGTTCAGGCTGATGGTGACATAGAGTCCAGGCTGTCCAAGTGCCTCTGTCCACTGCCAAGATCAGGATCCCAGGCAGTGCAGTTCTCCCTCTGGGAGAGAGTGGACAACCCGTGCCCTCCGCTCCTTGTCCAGCTCTGACTGGTGAGGTTTCAGAGTCAGGGGCTGAGGAGGAGCTGGGCAGAGGACTGTGGGCCATGGTCAGGAGGGAGGGCAGGAGTAGAATGGACTTTCAGTTGGGTCCCTGCTCTGCCCAGTAGCTGTGAGCTCAGTGGCCCTGGGCAAGTGTCTCAGCATTTTCAGCCACATCAATGCCCTTTTCTTAAACGTTAGCATAATAACCCTGGCTGGGTGGCTCCATTGGTTGGAATGTTGTCCCATACACAAATATTTGTGGTTTCCATCCTGGTCAGGGTGCACAATTAGGTTGTGGGTTCAATCTGCAGTTGGGGTGTGTATGGGAGGCAAGCAATTGATGTTTCTCTCGCACGTGGTTGTTTCTCTCTCTCTTCCTTTTTTTCTCTCTAAAATCAATAAACATATCCTTGGATGAAGATTTAAAATGTGAGAATAATAAAAGGAGCTTCCTCATAGACTATTTTTGGGGAGTAAATGAGATGATGTAAAAATATTTCCAGGATGCTTGGTATAGCGTATTCAGTAGTGGCTATACCACACCTAGGTTAACTTTTTTTATTGTGGAAAAATTTTAACTTATCCAAAGGTAAAGAGAGTAATTCAAGGAACTTCCATGAACCCAGACCAAGCTTCACCAATTATCAATGGATGCCAATCTGCTTCATTTGTAAACTCAGTACTTCCTCCCCATCTGGAATTATTTGGAGGCAGATATCAGACATTGTTTCAGTTTATCAATAAATATTTGAAACCACTGAAAATTATTGCCATCATCAGACTTTAAAAAGCAAGTAAAATTGTTTTTTTTGTTTTTAATATATTTTATTGATTATGCTATTACAGTTGTCCCATTGCCCCCCTTCACTCCCCTCCACCCTGTACACCCTCTCCCACCCACATGCCCCCCTTTAGTTCATGTCCATGTGTCATACTTATAAGTTCTTTAGCTTCTACATTTCCCGTACTATTCTTGCCCTCCCCCTATTTTCTACCTACCATCTATGCTGCTTATTCTATGTACCTTTTCCCCCTCTCTCCTCCTCCCACTCCCCTGTTGCTAACCCTCCATGATCTCCATTTCTGTGGTTTTGCTCCTGTTCTAGTTGTTTGCTTAGTTTCTTTTGGTTTTGCTTTAGCTGTAGTTGTTTTTTTTTTTCCTACTGCAGTCATCTTTATTGAGGCACAGACTTCACAGACACCTTGGTGGCTAGTGTCCCCAAGGGCAGACCCCACAAACCTCACCCCACTTCTCCATGGTCCTACTGGTTCCCTAGGCCCCCCTGAGCTCCCAGGTGTCCCAGCGCCCAACTGGTCAATGATGGACGGGAGCAGAAGAGTTTTGGTTGTCTCCTTGAGAAAGAGCCTCCTCTTTGGAAATGGCCTCACTCAGGCCCTGCAGGTCATCGAGCAGGACACAGAGGGATCCCTTTACAGTCTTCCTGGGGGACAGCGCAGCTGCTGGAGATCCAGGTACTGAAGACACTGCCCGGCTTGGGCTGGACTGCGCAGACTTCCCCTTATCCAGGGAAGGATGAGCTGCCAACAGCCGCTGCTGCTTATAACGGGAGAGGAGACCCTCCTGCTGCAAGGTGACCAGCAGGAGGTTCTTGTCCCTCTCCAGCTCCTGCAGGCGCTGGGTCAGCCGCAGCCCCTCCTCCTTCCGGGCCTCTTCCTGCAGGCGCCTAAGCTCCTGGTCCCGCTCCTTTTCCCTGGTGGCTTTGCGCTGGATTTGGCGCAGGGAAACCACGGCCTTGGCATGCTCCCTCCGAGCGTCATTCAGTCTTCTTTCTGTTTCTGAGAGCTGTTCCCGCAGCCGAGATTCCACTTCGGCCACCTTCTCTTGCAGAGCTTGCCCATAGGTTTCCTGCTGCTGGGTCAGCTCCTGCCGCAGACTGGCAGCCTCCTCCATGCTCTCCTGCTGGCCCTGGCGAGCTGCTTCCAGCTGCAGCCCCACACTGGCCAAGGACTCCTGGGTCTGCCGAAGCTCCTGCTCCAGCTGCTGGGCCACCGAACTCAGTTGCTGCCGCTCCGCCTCCCCTTGCTCCCGGGCTCGGCCCACCTCCTGCTGGATGATGTGGGCACTCAGCTGCAGTTCTGCATCCAGGCGATCCCGTTCTTCCCGCAGCTGCTCCAACTCAAGGCTCACCTCCTCGGTTGGTGGGGGCAGCAGGCAGCTCTCCTGGCGCAGATGAGCAAGCGCCAGTTTTCGAGCCATCAGACCCCGAATGGTGTGGACCTTGCGGACAGCATAGCTGACTCGGCTGCTGAGGCTGGGCAGCCGGGCTGCGGCTTGCTCCACCTTGGCCATGGTGTTCTGGAGCCAGGTCTGAAAGCTGCTGACAGTGTTGGCCACAAGCTTCAGCTGCTCCTCAGCCACGGCGACCTGCTGCTGCCCCCGGCGCCAGGCCTCCTGGGCACGGCTCAGCTCCATCTGCAGGGTCTTGGTGCCCATCCGCTCCACTTCCACCTGTGCAGCTTTGTCCTCCAGGGACCGCTGCAGGATGGCCTGCTCCTGACTCTGGGCTGAAGCTCTTTCCTGGAGCTCTGCCACCTGTCCCTTCAGATGCTGCACGCACGCTCCGTGCTCCAGCTCCTGGGCCTTCAGCTGCACCATGAGGGCAAACACCTTCTCCCGCCAGCGCTTCAGCAGGGACTGGACCTTCCTGGGCAACTCGGGCTCCAGGGAATCTGAAGGCTGAACCTTCCTGGCCAGCTCCTCCTCCTGCATGGACAAGATGTGGGTGAGGCTTTGCACTCGCACCTGCAGCAGCTCCACAGTCGAGTGTAGGCTGTCCCGGTCCTCCTGCAAGTGCTGCACAGTCTCTAAGAGGTCTTGTCGCTCTGACTCCCACATCTGGCTGTGGACCTCGGGGGGACTTGTTCCCCTACGTATCTCCTTAGGTTCTCAACCAACGTCACCTGAACCTCCAAGTCTTCTTGGGTCTTGCTGAGCTGCTTCCGTAGCATCTCAGCCTCCTTCTGGGCCATAGCTAATTCCTTGGCTTCCTCTGCCCTCCTGGTTTCCAAACTGTTCAGAGACTTCTCCAAGCCCTCGGTTTTGTTGGTCAGGCTGGAAAGAGCCTCCTGGCGAGCCCGTGTTAAGGAGGACAGCTGCTCCTTGTGCAGCCTCTGAACTTCCTCCAGCTGCCGCTGGCTCTCCTCTTCCAAGTTCTTCCGGACAACCTCAGCCCCAGTCAAGGCAGCACGCAGGCCCTCGGCCTCAGCTCGGCCAGCCTTCTCTGCCCGTGCCAGAGCCTCCAGCTCCACAGCCTGGGCCTCCAGCCTCATCTTCTGCTGCAATGAGGTCTCCCGCAGGACCCGGACCTCCTCCTCAAACCGCCGCAGCTCCTGCAGCTGCCGAGAGATCAGCTCAGCCTGCTGGCTCAAGGCCTGTGACCCCTGTAGCTCCACGGACCTGCCCCTCTGCCCTGGTTGCTGCCCATCACCAGAAACATCCTGTTCCCATATGATCACTTGAGGTCTTTGGTTGTCTGGCCGCCTCTCTGAGACTTCGTGATGGGCCAGGGGTTGGACCAGAGGAATGTCTAAGACCCAGTTGGGAGCCATTCTTGGCAAGGTTGGAAGGGGCTGAGCTTGGAAGTGGGATGGGGGAATGAGCCCAGTGGAACCTGAAGGTCGAAACATCTCCACATTATTTGAAGTCTCTAGATTCTGTGTCCAGCCATCTATGTTCCCCGAGCACGAGAGCCCCCTTGGCCCTTAGCTCACACCCCTTACACTTCGCCCCAAGCGGGTCTCCGCCTCCAACTGCGCCTCTGCAGAGCGGCCCCGGCAGCGGGCCTGTAGTTGTTAATAACTGTGAGTTTTCTGTCCTTTTACTATACATGTTTTTTTAATCTTCTTTTCTTAGATAAGTCCCTTTAATATTTCATAAAATAAGGGCTTGGTGATGATGAACTCCTTTAACTTGACCTTATCTGAGAAGCACTTTATCTACCCTTCTATTCTAAATGAAAGCTTTGCTGGATAGAGTAATCTGGGAGGTAGGTCCTTGTCTTTCATAATGGAATACTTCTTTCCAGCCCCTTCTTGCCTGTAAGGTCTCTTTTGTGAAATCAGCTGACAGTCTGATAGGAACTCCTTCGTATGTGACTGTCCCGTTATCTCTTGCTGCTTCTAGGATTCTCTCCTTCATTTTTACCTTGGCTAATGTAATTATGATGTGCCTTGGTGTGTTTCTTCTTGGGTCCAACTTCTTTGGGACTCTCTGAGCTTCCTGGATTTCTTTGAAGTCTATTCCCTTTGCCAGAATGGGGAAGTTCTTCTTTATTATTTGTTCAAATACGTGTTCAATCTGTTGCTCTTCCTCTTCCCCTTCCGGTACCCCTATAATTCGGTTGTTGGAATGTTTAAAGATGTCCTGGAGGTTCCTAAGCTTCTCCTCATTTTTTTGAATTCTTATTTCTCCATTCTTTCCTGTTTGGTTGTTTCTTTCTTCCTTCTGGTCCACTCTATTGTTTTGAGTCCCAGTTTCCTTCCCATCACTATTGGTTCCCTATGCATTTTCTGTCATTTCTTTTATGGTAACCTGCATTTGTTCATCTAATTTGAGGCCAAAATCAACCAATTCCATGAGCTTCCTGATCACCAGTGTTTTGAACTATGCATCTGATAGGTTGGCTATTTTTCGGTTGCTAAAAGGATGAGTCCTGGGGCATTGATTTGTTCTTCTGTTTGAGCCATCTCTCTCTCTGTCTCTCTCACTGTGTCTCTCTCTCTCTCTTTTCTTTTCTTTCCTTTTTTTTGGTCTGGTCACTCTGGTTACAGTGAGGGGCGAAGCCTTAGGTGTTCACCAGGGCTGGGCACCCCAGTCGCTAGATTGTGACATTGTATTTGGGGGTGGGGTCAGGAGGGAACAAAGGCAGTAGCTCCGTTCTCTGAGGGACCTCAGTCCCTTTTCTGGGATCCTGGGTTGCGCACTCTGCCCTGCTCCACAATCGCCGCATCACTGGGTTTGCCAGCTGCCCCTTGTGTACTCAGGGTCTTCCCGCTGCGATCGTGCGTGCCCCAGATGCCTTACACGCCCTGGTTGCCTTATGCACCCAACTATCTCTGCTCTCTGCACCTCAACCCGCACCTGGCTGCTCGTTTCCACCTCTCCTACCAGTGTGGATGAACGGGTCTACTTCAACTTCTTGGCTGTCCGACTTCCATTCAGATAAATTCTCTGTCAGTTCTGGGTATTATTCTACCTCTAAATTGTTGTTGTTCCAATCTTAGTTGTGTGTGGAGATATGGTACGTCCACCTATGCCTCCATCTTGGCCAGGAGTCCAGAATTGTTTTTATAAAAGTTACCAGTAGCATTCTGATTTTTCTGCTTTTCTCATAATTTTAAAAATTGAAGTTGGATCCAAATAAGATCCATAAATCACAATTGTTTAATGTGTCTGAAATTTAACTTAATATGTGAGTTTCTACCTTCCCCGTTACTTTCTGGGAAATTTCTCTGAGTAAGAAAGGGGGGATTCCTGTCCAGTAGAATCAGGTGGTGTGTGTTCTGTCGCTTCCATCAAAGGTATCAGCTCACCTGCTCTTCACATTGCAGCATTTGTGTAAATTTACCCCGAAGGGGAAACATGATCAGATTCTAGTTGGTCTGATTTTGGGGGAAATACTTCATAGGTGCAACTGTAAAGTCCTGTCAGAAGGCCCATGACGTCTGGTTGTCAGTCTGTCTGTGACATTAACTGACAATAATGGCGGCCTTAGTCTCATTAAGAGTCACAAGTGATGACACTCAAATGCTGTCATCCCTTCCTCATGTATAGGGTGGAATAATCCTGTGAAAAGAATGCTCCCCTCAAGCTCTCTCTCATCTCCACAAGGAGCAGGTGTGTGAGAGACACAGATGAATGTCTGACTCTTCCCCTTTGTGTGTCCATGTGCAGAGCAGTGAGATGCTTTCTGGCAGATGCCCAATGGAGCGATGGGCCATGTTTAAGAAGGCATTGCTATGACCCTATGGATTTCAACATACTTGATACACTTCAGTGGAATTATTATCGGTGCTCAAACTGTCCCATCCAGGTCCAGCTGGATTCTGCTGCAATGGCACCCAGTCCCTGTAATGAGATGCTAGTGAGTGGTGAGCACACCTGGACTCTCTGGCTGATGAGGGCATGTGGGCCCCACACACTCATGTTTGGCCCGGCCCTGGAATTGGTGCTTTCTCCCCAGAGCCCTGACCTGTGGTGGTGAATGGCCTCTGAAGGCCAGAGCTAGATGCTGAGGGGCCTATTGTCACCAGGGACATTCCCGTCTCTCCCTTTCTAATGAGCTTCAAACTACACATAAACACAACCAAAGTGAGGATTAGTGAAACAGTTGGAGGCTGTTTTCAGGGTTTGGATGTTTTTGTTTTGCTTTTGGCCCTTAAGACACATCTCACTGGAGGTAGACAATGAAATGACTGCATTTCCAAGATTCTTGGACCAGTTCCTTAAGGGGCTCATCTACCTCACAAATTCCAGTTAGATTTGTTTGTTTCATTCGCTCTTGATTTTAGTATTTAAAACATAATTTTTGGTGTGTAATTAGGTAAACTCCCTTCCTGGTTTCAAGATCAAACCTATGAAATTTACCTGCGTGCACCCAGGACACACAACTTTGAGCCCCTGTCCCTGTCCCCCCCACCCTGTCTCTCCCATCTCCACACAAGGAACTTTTGTGTCGGTTTAGTTTTCAGATTATCCTGCTGGTGCCTTTTCATACATGTGAATAGTGTACCTGTTATAGTTTATAGATGATGTTCACACCCCCCTTACTGGAGAGATGGTAGGTGAACTCCACATTATTTCCTTCCCCTGGTGGTAGACACCCTGGCGGTCTCCCCGCTCTGGTACAGGGAGACACTTCTCAGTCCTTTTCACAGCCGGCCAGGCCTTCCTGGTGTGGACACACAGTTCATTCAACCTGTTGTCTACTGGTGACCATTTGATAAGTTTTTGTTTTTTGATCTTACAAATAATGATGCAGTAAATAGTTTTATGCATGATTTTTGCCATAATTTTGGTCAGTGTAGTTCAGGGACATAAGCTGAAATTGGGGATTGGTAGCAGAAGGGAAGGTGTCCGTGGACTCTACAAGGTATTGTGGCTTCTGCTCCGCAGGGTTGGACTGTGGTTCCCTCCTCCCCAGCCGTGCAGGGGAGGACCTGCTGCCCCCACCCCCTCTGGCTGACTCTCAGCACAGTCTGCAGTTCTGCCAGACCTGGAGGGGACAGACAGCATCTCCCCTCAGAAATAGAGGTGTGATTTAAAATTATTTTATTTAGTTATATTATTTTTAGTTTTGATTTATTTTTGTCTATTATGAGTGTATGTCACTGTCTTTTGATATATTCAAGACACATTTAAACTGTTTTTCCTCCAAATGTTTACTTCTATCTTTCGATCCATTTTCCATCAAGTTGTTGGTTATTTGTTTCTGTAGCTTTTAATTTTGTTTGTGTAATAGGGAGATTCACCCCTTTGATTTACGTTGGAAAATGTTTTTTTCCGTAGTTTGACAAGTTTGCTTTGTCTGTGGTGTTTCTTGTCTCACATTATCTGTGAGAGTTTTCTGTAATCAGACTTACTAGTCCTTTTCCTTACTCTGTGTCAAACCTTAGAAATATTTGCCCTACCCCCAGGTTACAAAGGATTTGCAGAGGCTTTTTCTATCATTTCTATGGGTTAGTTTTCTATTTAAACCTGGGAGGTGTTTGAACTCTGATGGCGTGAGGCAGTGGAGGCAGTTTTCTCGTTTTCTATTCGGTTTCACAGTCGCCCCCATGTCACTTTATTCGTCCACCTTTCTCCTCAGTGATGTGAGATGCAGCCTTATTGACTCTATGGTAACATCTAATTAACTGTTTTATAAATGAATATTGTACGATTAATTTGGTCTGTTTCTGAATATTCTATTTCAGTGTCCCTGTTCCCTCTGTTCGTGCACCAACCCCATGACGCTGTAATGACAGAAACTGCTTGTTTGACTCCTGGTAGAGCTGGTCCTCCCTCCTTATTCATTTTCTTGTTGGTGCTGAATAATGTTCTTTTTTTGTCCAAATGAACTTTACCATCCATTATTTTAACTTTAGAGGAGTACCTATTAGTTGAAACTTCATGATATATCTTAAACATGAGTCAGTGTTGAACTGAGACAATTGTTTTTGCATCTAGTTAGTTTCTCCTTTATGTATTAATGGGATGCCTTGAAATAACCAATTTTCTCATATTGAACCATCCTAGCATTTCTGAAATAAGTCATATTTAAGCACGGTGTGTCACTCTTTTTAGTGTCCAATACTTTTTTTAGGATTTTTATATTAGTATTTCCAAATGAGACACATCTATGGCTTTATTTATTGGTGAAATCCTGGTTAGCCTTTGGGATCAATATTATACTTGATTTACAGAAAGGACAGAAACTTTCCCTTCCTTTGTGTGTAATCAGGGACAGATCAGGGAGCACTGAGAGAGCAGAGCTGTGAGGTGCAGGTGCGCTCCCCTGGGAGGGGCCTGGCCCTGGTGCTCTTCTGTGGGAAACTGTTATTTCTTCTGTATGAATTGAACTGTATCATCTCTATTGGTACTGGGTTCAATGTGAATAATAGACTAGTACAAAGTTTCAGGGAGTAAACGAGGGCTGGGAATGGTGCGCACTTGCCTAAGCTGACCCCTTCCCCTCTCCTTCCCCTCCTCAGGGTCTTGTAGGAACCTGCACCCAGAGCCTCTTGAACCAGCATGGCCGGCCTTCAGGACAACACTCTGCGGATCGTTCTGGTGGGAAAAACCATAAATGGGAAAAGTGCGACAGGAAACACCATTCTCGGGAAAAGAGCCTTTGATTCTAGAATTGCTTCCATGTCTGTTACCAAGAGCTGTCAGAGAGAAGAGAGGGCCTGGAATGGGAGGAAGCTTCTCGTGGTGGACACCCCAGGGCTCTTTGACACCAAGGAGACACTGAAGACCACCTGTGAGGAAATCGCTAGATGTGTCATCTTCTCCAGCCCCGGGCCTCACGCCATCATCCTGGTGGTACTGCTGGGCCACTTCACAGAGGAGAGCAGAATACAGTTGAATTGATCAAGGCCATCTTTGGGGAGTGTGCCATGAAGCACATGGTGGTCTTGTTCACTCGCAAAGAGGAATTGGAAGGTCAGGAGCTGAGTAGCTTTTTAGAAACTGCAGACGAACGCCTGAAAACCATTAAGAGGGAGAGTGGGAATTGCCACTGTGCCTTCAGTAACAGCAAAGACACTAAGGAGGCTGAGAAGGAAGCTCAAGTGCAGGAGCTGGTGGGGCTGATTGAGGCAATGGTACAGGAGAACGGAGGGGCTCACTTTTCTGATTGCATGTACAAGGACACAGCAGAAAAGCAGAGACGTCTGGAAGAGGCCTTGAAGAAAATCTCTGCTACTTGTTCAGAAAACAAAAAAGTGCTGGAAGAGAAATATGATAAGAATGAAATAACAAAGCAAGAAAAGGAGAAAGAAATGGAAGTCCTAAATGAGCAACATGTTCAACAAATTGAAAATGCCAAGAAAAAAGCTGAAAAACATATTTGCAGCTGTTTTCAATCAGATTTGGGTTGTGCTTTCAAATGTGTGGCATAAGTTTTGGAAATAATACAAATTCATTTGGATTTTTGGTTAATTTACTATGATTTGTCAATGTGGTAAATTGTATTTTCCAAAGATGGACATAACATCTGCTACCCCAGCTCTGTTTCCTGTACTCTGTGCTGTTGCTCCTTCTGTTGGGTGATAAACTCTATTTAGGAAAATCAAATAAAAAATTCTGCACATGCCACATGTTACCCCTCTAGTGATGCACAGTTTTTCCATCCACGTCTACGACCCGGCGGTCAGTGAAGCAGCAGGCCTCTCCAGCAAGATGGTCTGTGGTGCCCGGAGGTCCAGGAGGTGCTAAATCCTTATTGTTTTTCCCTCTTTTCTTGTTTAGGTACCATCCTAATGTAGAATGTCCCTGACTGTAACTTAAAAATATCTTCTGGGGCAAATAGCTTTCCTTTGTCTCTATAGATCCACACTTTCCCCCCTCACCCTAGCTCTGTGCCCCAGGAGGCTGACCTACATGGGTCACATTGTTACTGAACTCAAGGGGTTCACCCTTGTGGTGCTCTCCTCAAGGACAAGATGTGGTTCTCACAAGGTAGATTTATTTACTTGCAGCCAGTGAAGAACATACAGGGATTTATATTAAGGTTCACTAGTTCACTCTTTGGGATGGAGGTGGAGCCAGTGGTCATGTGTGCTCACTGGTCAGTGCCACATTGGCTTCCTCTTTGCAGTTGGCTGCACTTACCTGGGGAGCCCCTGCCAAGCACCTGCTGCTTTCAGCTGGTCTGCAGACACTGCACTGCTGTGAACATGTGGCAAGAACAGCGCTGAGTGAGAGGGGCCCCGACCTGGAGGCCCCTGTCCTGCCTGTCCACATCAGTGGGGTCCCTGGGTCCCTGAGTCTTGCTGGGCTCCTGCCAGTGGGAAGTCTGAGCAGGAGGCCTCTTCCAGGTAGAAAAATCAGGTCAGGATATTTGTTCTCCTCCCTCCCTCCCTGCAAGGTCATTTCTGACCTGCTGCAACCTGAAGCTGAATGTCACACCTCCTGTACCAACCCCCCTTTCTGGATTCCAGCTCTCCTTCACCCCCTTAGGGTTAGGGTGTTATTTTCTTACTTTTACTAACAGTGTCTCTTGTCTCTTGAATACCCTGTGCCCACCTCTTATAGCAAACTTTTTCTTCCATTCTCGTGTTCCTCTGGCTCCGACACTCCACACTGGGAGCTGTGAACCCTACTGTGTCTGTTTCTCTGGGGAGGTCATAGGGAGGACGTGACCTCTACTTGGCCTAAAAGCTGGACCCAGGCTTCCCCACCCATGCCAACCCATCCTTGGAATGTGTGTTCAGCTGACTGGGTCCCTTCCCAGGAGCTGCCTCAGGGACCTGGCCTGGAGAGAGTGACATGTTGTCGCAGCAGCTGAGGGGTCTGTATACACTTTTCAGACCTGGCAGGCAGACGCACCAAATATTTGTTTGGGGACCACCCACGACCAGCCTTGTAAGTAAGTTCTCAGGCTCATTAAACTGCCACCTCCCCATGGGCAGTGATCTGCTGCTGTCTCTCCAGGCTCCATATGAGGGCTGGTGTCAGACTGACTCCCAGGAGGTGAATTGCCAACATGTGCTGATAAAGGAGCAGTCTTGTCTGTGGTTAGAGACAAAGATGAAAGATGGGGTGCCTAAAGCAACTGTTCTCAGGTCCTTTCTTCCTGTTAGAAGTATCTTTATGTTCCAAAATTCTTCTTAAATTCTTTAATTTCTTTGTGTCCTCTTCAATTTCACTTAGTAATGACTTGTAGTTTTCAGTGTACAAGTCCCTCACATGCTTTTGATGTTTATTCCTAGGTGTTCTATACTGTTTCTGCAATAGCAAAAGGAATTGGTGTTTTAAAATATTTTTTTCTGAAATTTCATTGTTGGTTTTTGGAACACAATAAATTTTTGTACACTGATTTTGTGTACTGCAAATTTACTTGTTTCTAAAAAGCATACTAACAGGTGAAATTTGATGTATAAATACTGTTTTACCTGCATCTCATAAACTTTAAAATACAGTATTCACTTATGCTCTTGCTTTAAATATTTATCAATTTTGATTACTTGGTCTGATTTGATCCATGGGTTATTTGATCAAGGCATTGCCTGAGAGAGTTTGGCAGCTGGGTGGAGGGCAAAATTGGGTCAACTGTGATAGCACAAGTAATAAGTAAATAAGTGAATAAATAAATAAATAAATAAATAAAACTATGTCCACCAACTGACTAACATATGGTATTTTATTTATTTACCTTTTTCATTACCTTGTAGACTAGAAATATATTCTATGCTATTTCAATCCAATACCATTTGAAAGCATTTCTTGAGAACAACATTGGTCAGTGTTCCCTATGTATTTGAAAACAAGGGACTGAATTTGAGGAAGTATCTACACATGTACATGAGGTCAAGTCCATGAAACTGGTTGCTTCAATCTTCTGTGTCCTTTTTGCATCTTTATTTGCCTGCTCTGGTGAGGACTGAGAAATGTGTGTGGCACCTGTCACCCTAAGTGCAGGTTTGCCCATTTTCTCTGTGACTGAATCACTCCCCTTACAAAGTGAGGACTCCAAGTGCGGCAGGTGGAAATGCAAAGCCGTGTCTGAGCTGGTGTGCAGGGCTCTGTGGCTGTGCCCCCACCACACTGCTGAGGTCCCACCTGCCGCCTGCACTCCTCACCCATCTTACTATACTCGCTGGTTTTCTTACCAACATAAATGAGTATGTCATACATTTTATAACTTACAAATTTATTCCTTTATTGTTTATTTTCTGTCCCTTGGAGGAACACTGAGAGATCCAAACCAAGAATTGTTACCTGCGATTATTTGATGTATCCAAGTGCCTAGGACACTGCCTGGCACATAACGTGCTTTCAATAAAAATTGAATGGAAAGTCTAATTCATTTGGTAGCTTGGTCTTCTTGGTTCTGAATTTAATTATTTTTAAAGATTTTATTTATTTACTTTTGGAGAGAGGGGAAGGGAAGGAGAAAGAGAGGGAGAGAAACTTCAATATGTGGTTGACTCTCACACCTCCCCATACTGGGGACCTGGCCCACCACCCAGGCATATGCCCTGATTGGGAATCAAACCAGCAACCCTTTGGTTCACAGTACTCAATCCACAGAGCTACACCAGCCAGGGCTGGTTCTAATTTGATTGCTCTGTTTACCTAAACTTCTGCTTTCAACCCTTCTCTGGTTTCATATTTTAGATGCAAATTCCTTTTGCAATCCACTGAAAAAAAAAGTTTATTTTTTCAACTGAAATCTTTGGTTCATTTATCATAATTATAATTTCTGATCTATGTGAATGCATATGAAATTTTTATTTTTGCCTTCAATGTGTCCAACCTATTCCAAAACTCATCCTTTAAGGGTTTTTTTTTTGTTGTTGTTGCTGATTAATTTGAATTATATGGGTATTTTTTCACATTCTACCATTTACTACTTTGGAAATTACATACATTTTTCTGAATTTTTCAATATCCACCTAGTGATTATAATATATATTCTTACTTATCATGGACTAAAGTTAATCTATACTTTTATCTTCCTCTTATTCAACAAATTACCTTGGACATTTTAATTCCATTCCCACCTCCATCCCAACCTAAATATTACTGTGTATTTTATTTTAATTTCTTTCCTTTCAGAATCTAGAGGCTGGTTCTATTATTTTGCACTGTTCCCGTTTGTTTAACTTAGTCTTTCTTTTCCCCTCTGAGTCACTGATGGGATTGCTTTCCACTCGTGTCCAGCGCAATCTGTAGAAATCCCTCCAGGGAGGAAGTGCTGGGGGCAGGAGCGCTCCCCTCTCTTGTCTGAAATGCACGTGTGTTGCCCTGACTCCTGACAGCTGTCCCCTGAGTGTGCAGTTCTGAGTCAGCTGTCATCTTCTCTGAGCTCATTGCAGGTCTGCTGGCACTGTTTCCGGCTGCTCTGTTACCGGGCAGGGGTCAGTGCAGTTCCAGCATCTCCTCCTGGAAGGTCATGGGTCTGTCTTTCTGGCTCCTTTGAGGAATTCTCTTTGCTTTCATGTCCTGCAGCTTCGTCTTATGTGTCAAAGTGTGAATTCCTTCTTCATGATCGTTTTTGGGATTTGTTGGGTGGTCTGAATTTTGGGTCGGTGTGTTTCCTCAGCTCCACCATCGCAGCTTTAAAGATTTCCTCTGTCGTCTTCCCTTCTGTTTTCTTTCCACAAGCATCTTCTACCTGTTTGCAGTGCACCCTGGCCTTTTCTTTCTCAACCCTCCCTGCACTCACCAGGTACCACTCACTGACATTTTTGAGGGGTTAGCCCTTTCGGGGCTATGGTCAGAGTTCCCTGTGAGACCCTGTGGAATCTGCCCTTGCCTTTGGCTCCCATGTAGTGGGGTTGGAGATGCACAGTCGAAGTTCTCCCAATTGGTGAATATCCTCAGAGTGGCTGTGGGCTGCTGTCCTTCGCTTACAGGTCTGGGTTTCCCCTTCCCTGGGCTCCATGTCTGAGCAAGTTCCTTTCCTTGACGATTCTTACATCCTTTTAAGAAAATATAGGTAATATTTTCCGCTATTTTTAGTTGGCTTCAGAGGACTGGTTAATAACCTTGATACCTGATGGGAAAGTTTATTTTTCATTTGTTTGGTTAGGTGTCTTCCCATAGGTTTCCTGAGTTCATGGCTCTCTTAGGGTTAATTGTTGTGTTATCTGTGCCCCTTCTGTGTCTCTTTCAGTTGTGTGTTTTTCTTGATTGTTTTTCCTGTTTGAGAACAAATCCTTAGAGCAGCTTAGTGAGTGTCAGGAGTGGGGGATATCCTGTAGGCTGTCCCTGACTTCACCTGGGGCTCTCAGGTCAGCCCCTGTGGCCACCTAAGCCTCAGCCTCTGCCTCTCTGGGATGGGGTGACTGAGTGGTCACTTCAGTTCATCCTCATCTCTGCCTGCCTTCCAGAGATGGGTTGAGACCTCTCATCCTCAAGGCTCAGACTCCTAAGTCTGGGAGAAGACCCTGAGAGATGGGCTGACAGCGGTGGTCGACCCCAGGCTTCCTGGGACTGGAGTGTGATGGGTGTGAAGACAGGTTTGTGGTCTCTTCACCATGTAATTTCCACTGCAGTGGTGCAGACCTGTTTATGTGCATAAGAAGGTGAGACCTGTGTTGGCAAAGATGTCAAACTGTGAAAAACAGGAAATGTGTACAAGATCGAAACTTGTTGAGACCACAATTGCAAAGCCTTTGAGGCTTTGAGCTTGAAGAGGTGCAGAAATAGCCCCTGGAGCTCAGCTGGCTGGAGCATGTTCCCTGTGTGCTGACTTGCAGTTTCTACCTCTGGTCAGGTAACATACAAAATGTATAAGTACATGGAACACCCAATCGATGTTTCTCTGTCTTTGTCTCTGCCTGTCTTCCTCTCTCCCTCAATCAATAAATTGAGAAAAAAGAACAATAACCCAGGCTCAGTACCTCAGTTGGTTGGAGGCCCATCCCATGCCCAGAGGGTTGTGGGTGCACTTCTGGTTCTGCAGTGTGCGGGAGGTGACCAGTGGAATCTCTCTCTCACAGTGATTTCTCTCTCTCTCCACCACATCCCTTCCTCTCTCTCTAAAATCAATGAAATGTCCTTGGGTGAAAATTATGAATAACTGTGCATACATGGACTCTGTCCCTAGATAGGAGCAGGTACAAAATCACATGTAAAAGGCACCGACACAAGCCCATGTGACACCTCATGGCCTGTTTTATCATCAGTCTTCCACCACTGAGTCTCCTGGTCATACCCAGTGGTACCTAAATACCTGCCATTCCCATCTTTATTGCATTCTGGTTTACATAAAATAAAATTAATTTCTTCTTTATAGCAGGTTTAATAACCAATTCTGTAAACTCATTTCTAACAAGTTCTAGTACTTCCCATTACCTTGTATACATGTTATCATGTGACAGGGTGCACTCAGTTTGTTTTATTTGTAATTCATTTTTACTTTTACCTTAGACCCCTCACAACCACGCCTCTCACCCCTCGCCTCTGGGAACCACCAGTCCACTCTCTGGATCTTGAGCTTGTTTTTTCGTTTGTTCATTTGTTTTTGATCCCACACAGGAGATCATACAATATTTGTGTTTCTCTGTCTGATTTAGTGTCACTTAGGAAATGCTCTTGCATCCATGTGTGTCATTGCAAATGGCAAGATTTGGGGTGTTTTATGGCTGAACACTGTTCTGCATACATCACCATTTCCCTTTCCGTTTGTCCACATACAGACTCTTCGATTGCTCCCTGTCTTATCTATTGTGAATAATGCTGCAAAGTGTTTTTTGCTTTATGCAGCTAAAATCCAGTAGTAGAAATGCTGGATCACGTGGTATTTCAATCTCTAAATTTTTTTGATCCTCACCTGTAGACGTTTGTTTTCATTGCTGTTAGAACAAGGGAGAGAGAGAAACATGAATAAAAGAGAGAAGCATTGATCACCTGCTTACCACGGGTGCCCCGACTACGGGTGGAACCCACAGTCCTTCCTCTGCAGGACGTTGCTCCATCCAAACCAGCTGCGCTGGCCAGGGCAGCTGTTTGTAATGTTTGAGGCCCCTCCATACTCTTTTCCAAAGCAGCTGCACCAGTTTACATTCCCACTAGCAGTGCATGAGGGTTCTCTTTTCTCCACATCCTCACCAATGTTTGTTATTTCTGTCTTTTTGATAACAGCCATTCTAAAAGGTGTGAGGTGACATCTCTCTGTGGTGTTGATTTCCATTTCCCTGATGGGTAGTGAAGCTGAGCATCTTTTCATGTACCTCTTAGTTGTCCCTATGTCTTTTTAAAAATATCTCAACAGATTGAATTGCTTGATTTTTTGCAGTTGTGTTGTATGGATGCTTAATATAGTTTGAATATTTGCATCTTTCAGCTCTGTGATTTGCAAATATTCTCAAATTCATATGGATGCCTTTGCATATTGTTGATGGTTCTATTGCTTTCTTTCATTTGCATGAATATCTTCTTTCATCCCCTCACTTTCAGTCTCTGTGTGCCTTCTGTCCTGAGGTGGGTCTCCTGTAGACAGGGTGTATATGGGTCAGGTTTTCTTGTCCATTCAGCTTCCCCATGTCTTTAGATTGGAGCAGTTAATCCATTTACATTTAAATTGGTTATTGATGATTACTTGTTTATTGCCATTTCAATATTTGTAACTCTTCCTTCCTTTGATTGTTTTTTCTTACATAAGTCCCTTTAAGATATCTTGTAACTCTGGGTTCGTGACAAAGAACTCCTTTAGCTTTTTCTTGTCTGGTAAACTCTTTTTTTTCTTTTTCTAATTTTATTTTAATCATTGTTCCAGTACAGTTTTCTGTCCTTTACTCCCATCCCAGCCCACCCACCCCGCCCTCCCCACCTCCCCCCCTTTTCCACCCCTCCTTAGTTTTTGTCCATGTGTCCTTTATATTTGTTCCTGTAAACCCTTCCCATTCTCCCCTGAAATTTCCCTGAAATTCCCTCCCCTGTCCCCTGTGGTCACTGTCAGTGTCTTTGGCTATATTTTGTTTATTTGTTTTGTTGTTTACATTCCTTTTAAAGGTGAGATCATATGGTATTTGTCTTTCACCGCTTGGCTTGTTTCACTTAGCATAATGCTTTCCAGCTCCATCCACGCTGTTCAAAGGGTATGAGCTCCTTCTTTCTTTCTGCTGCATAGAATCCCATTGTGTAAATGCACCATAGTTTCTGATCCATTCATTTACTGATGGGCACCTAGGTTGCTTCCAGCACTTGGCTATTATAAATTGTGCTGCTATGAACATTGGGGTGTATAGTTTCTTTTCGGTTGGTGTTTCAGTGTTCTTAGGATATAATCCCAGCAGTGGAATTGCTGGGTCCAAAGGCAGATCCATTTTTAGTTTTCTGAGGAAGTTCCATATTGTTTTCCACAGTGGTTGCACCAGTCTGCATTCCCACTAACCGTGCACTAGGGTCCCCTTTTCTCCACAACCTCTCCAACACTTGTTTGCTGCTTTGTTTATAATGGCTATTCTCACCGGTGTGAAGTGGTATCTCATTGTGGTTTTAATTTGCATCTCTCTGATAGCTAGTGATATTGAGCATCTTTTCATGTGTCTCTGGATCCTCTGTATGTCCTCTTTGGAGAAGTGTCTGTTCAAGTCCTTTGCCCATTTTATAATTGGGTTGCTTGTCTTCTTAGAGTGGAGTCTTGTAAGTTCTTTGTATATTTTGGAGATTAAACCCTTGTCTGAGGTATTATTGGCAAATATGTTTTCCCATACATTTGGTTCTCTTTTTATTTTAATACTGTTTTCTTTAGCTGTGCAGAAGCTTTTTATTTTGATGAGATTGCATTTGTTTATTCTTTCCTTTATGTCCCTTGCTCTAGGGGACATGTCAATAAAATGTTTCTGTGTGAAATACCTGAGATTTTCTTGCCTATGTTCTCCTCTAGGACTTTAATGGTGTCACGGTTTTATTTTAATCTTTTATCCACCTTCAATTTATTTTGTGTATGGTGTAAGTTGGTGCTCGAGTTTCATTTTTTTGCATTTAGCTGTCCAGTCTCCCCACACCATTTGTTGAAGAGGCTATTTTTACTCCATTTTATGTTGCTGCCTCCTTTGTCAAATATTAATTGATCATAGAGACTTGGGTTTATTTCTGGGCTCTCTGTTCTGTTCCATTGGTCCATGTGCCTATTTTCATGCCAGTACCAGACTGTTTTGATTACAGTGGCCTATAATACAGTTTAGTATCAGGTATTATTATCCCTCCTACTTTACTCTTCTTTCTCAAAATTGCAGCAGCTATTTATGGTTCCATATAAATTTTTGAAATGTTTGTCCTATGTCTGTGAAATATGTCATTGGTACTTTAATAGGTATTGCATTGAATGTGTAAATTGCTTTGGGTAGTATGGACATTTTAATAATGTTAATTCTTCCGATCCATGAACACGGTATATGTTTCCATTTGTTTGTGTCTTTCTTGATTTCTTTCTTCAGTGTTATGCAGTTTTCTGAATACAGGTCTTTTACCTCTTTGGTTAGGTTTATTCCTAGGTATTTTATCTTTATTTTTGCTATATTGAATGGGATTTTTTTCTTGATTTCTGCTTCTGTTTCATTGTTGGTGTACAGAAATGCCTTTGATTTCTGGATATTGACTTTGTATCCTGCTGTTTTTCCAAATTCATTTATTAGGTCAAGCAGTTTTTTGGCTGAGTCTATAGGATTTTCTATGTACACTATCATGTCATTTGCAAACAGTGACAGTTTGGTTTCCTCCTTTCCAATTTGGATGCCTTTTATTTCCTTTTCTTATCTGATTACTGTAGCAAAAACTTCCAATACTATATTGAATAGAAGTGGTAAGAATGGACAGCCTTGTTTTGTTCCTGATCTTAGTGGAAAAGATTTTAGATTTTTCCCATTGAGTATGATGTTGGCTATAGGTCTCTCATATACAGCCTTTATTATGTTGAGGAATGCTCCCTATATTCTCACTTGCTGAGTGTTTTTATCATAAATGGGTGTTTTACTTTATCAAATGCCTTTTCTGCATCTATTGATATGATCATGTGATTTTTGTCTTTGATTTTGTTTAGGTGTTGTATTACATTTACTGATATGCGAATATTGTACCATCCTCGCATCCCTGGGATGAATCCCACTTGGCCATAGTGTATGATCTTTTTAATGTATTGTTGGATGCGGTTTGCCAATATTTTGTTGAGGATTTTAGCATCTATGTTCATCAGTGATATTGGCCTGAAGTTTTCTTTCTTTGTTGCATCTTTGTCTGGTTTTGGGATTAGGATGGTGCTGGCCTCATAAAAAAAGTTTGGGAGTCTTCCATTATTTTGGATTTTTTGGAATAGTCTGTGAAGGACAGGTGTTAGCTCTTCCTTAAACGCTTTGTAGAATTCTCCTGTGAAACTATCTGGTTCAGGGCTTTTGTATGCTGGGAGTTTTTTGATTACTGCTTCAATTTCATTTGCTGTTATTGGTCTGTTCAGGCTTTCTGCTTCTTCTTCATTGAGCCTTGGAAGATTATATTTTCTAGAAATTTGTCCATTTCACCTAGGTTTTCAAATTTCTTGGCATACAGTTCTTCGCAGTAATTTCCTACAATCCTTTGCATTTCTGTGATGTCAGTTATAATCTCTCCTCTTTCATTTCTGACTGTGTTTATTTGGGTCTTCTGTCTTTTTTTTCTTGATGAGTCTGCTCAAAGGTTTGTCAATTTTGTTTATCTTCTCAAAGAACCAGCTCTTGGATTCATTGATCCTTAGAATTGTGCTTTTAGTCTCTATGTCATTTAATTCTGCTCTGATCTTGGTTATTTCCTTCCTTCTACTTGCTCTAGGATGTCTTTTTGTTGTTCCTTGAGTTCTTGTAGATGTAGGGTTAGGTTGTTTGTTTGAAATGTTTCTGTCTTTTTTAGGTAGGACAGTATCGCTATAAACTCCCCTCTCAGGATTGCCTTCACTGTGTCCCATAAGTTTTGGGTTGTTGTGAGTTCATTTTCATGTTTGCAGAAACTTTTTGATTTCTTCCCTAATTTCATTCTTGACCCATTCATTGTTTAATAGCATGCTATTTAATCTCCATGATTTCGAGTGTTTTGGGTTTTTTCCCTTAGGGTTGGTTTCTAGTTTCAGTCCCTTGAGGTCTGAGAAAATGGTCGGTATGATTTTAATTTTCTTGAAATTGTTGAGGCTTGTTTTGTGTCCTGTCATGTGGTCTATCTTGAAAATGTTCCATGTACATTTGAAAGGAATGTGTATTTAGCTTCTTTGGGATGGAGGGTTCTGTATATATCAGTAATGCCCATTTCATCTAGGGTATTGTTCAATGCCACAATATCTTTGTTGATATTTTGTTTGGAAGATCTGTCCATTTTTGATAGTGGGGTGTTAAAGTCCCCCACTATAATTGTGTTGCTGTCAATATCTTTCTTGAAGTCCTCTAAGATTTTCTTTATGTACTTGGGTGCTCCTATGTTGGGTGCATATTTATTTACAATGTTTATGTCTTCTTGGTGGATTCTTCCCTTGAATATTATGAAGTGACCTTTTGAGTCTCTCTTTATGGCCCTTTTTTGGAAGTCTATTTTGTCAGATATGAGTATTGCTAACCCAGCTTTTTCCTGTCTGTTTGCTTGGAAAATTTGATTCCAGCCCTTCACTTTCAGCCTGTGTAGGTCTTTTATCCTGAGGTGGGTCTCTTGGAGGCAGCATATGTGTGGGTCATGTTTTCTTATCCATTCAGCTATTCTATGTCTTTGAGCATTTAATCCATTTACGTTTAAGGTTATTCTTGATAGGTACTTATTCATTGCCATTTACATATCTGTGTTTCTCTCTCTCTCTTTTCCTTCCTTTCCTTAAAGAGGTCCCTTTAGAATCTCTTGCAGAGCTGGTTTGGTGGAGGTGTATTCTTTTAGACTTCTTTTGTCTGGGAAGCTTCTTATTTGGCCATCTATCTTGATTGAGAGCCTTGCTGGGTAAAGTAGCCTTGGTTGCAGACCTCTGGTTCTCATTACTTGGGATATTTCTTGCCATTTTCTTCTGGCTTATAGTGTTTCCATTGAGAAGTCAGCTGCTAGCCTTATTGGGGCTCCATTGTATGTTACTTCCTGTTTCTCCCTTGCTGCCTTTAAGATTCTCTGTTTGTCTTGAATTTTTGCCATTTTAATTATGATGTGTCTTGAGGTGGGCCTCTTAGGGTTCCTCTTGATTGGGACCCTCTGTGTTTTCTGAATTTGTGTGACTTTTTCTGTCATCAAATTAGTAAAGTTTTCCATTATTACTTTTTCAAATTGGTTTTCTATCCCTTGCTTTTCTCCTTCTTCTTCCAGTATCCCTATTATATGGATGTTATTATGTTCCATATTGTCTTGCATTTCTCTTAATCCCTCTTCATTCTTTCTGAGCCTCTTTTCCTTTTCTTGATCTTTCTGGGTGGGTGTTTTTTTTCTACTTTGTCCTCCAGCTTGCTGATCTGATCTTCTGCTTCATTGATCCTGCTTTTCATTCCTTCTACTGTGTTCCTCAGTTCAGAAATTGTATTCTTCATTTCCTCTTGGCCCTTGTTGAGAGTTTCTATTTCCTTTTTCATGTTGATATAGTTTGCAGTGAGTTCGTTGTAGTTTCCCTATAGTTTCTGGTAGCTCATTGTGAGCTCATTGAGTGTCCTAAAATTCATTTCTTTGAACTCAATATCTGATAGTTGAGTTGCCTCTACTTCATTTATCATTCTTTCTGAGGCTTCCTCCTTTCCCTTTATTTGGGGACTGTTTCTTTGTCTTCTCATTGTTTGTGAGACTCTTCTTGTTAGCCTCTGTTTCTTAAATTGATCTGTTCTGGTTCCCTGGGTTTATGGTGTGAACTTCTGTCATAGAATACCTGTGAGATTCAGTGGTGAAGTCTCCTTCGGGTATCCTGGTATTCATTCACAGCTTCCCCCTACTCTTTTTTTGTGATCAGTTGGAGGGTTAAGACAAAATGGTTTAAGATAGCAAGAGAGTATTGTTTGATATTTACAGTAGCAGCCAGTAGAGAAGAGATAGGAGATCCTTTGGCTACATATAGTGTTAACCGTGATCTTCGTCTCCACTAGCCACTTTTCAGAAAGGATGGAAAGTAGATAAGACTCTTATTGGGGAGGAAAGGATTTTGAATTGGATCTAGAAAGCTGTGAGGCTGTGGGAGGTGAGATTCTGATGTAGGGTGAGAGTAAAGAATAGTAAATAGGTGTAGTGTGTGAGAGAATAGAGTTAACCACTACAGTAATAGAGTTCGGGAAACCGTGAAGTGGGCTAAGGTCTGGGAGGGGTGTTGTGTAGTGTTTACAATTGTATAGAATAGCTACTATTTATGGTAGTATTAGAGCAACAGTGATATGACAGAATCTATGAGAGCTAGATAACAAGAATAGGGAGTATAGAACCTTGAGTAGTGTACTAATGGAACACAAATGAAGAACAGTAAATTAGGAATATACTATGAATGACATAACAGGGGAAACCTGTCAAATGATACAATATAACCATCCAAGCAAAGAAGACTATACATAAAGAAGAGGAATACCAAAATACTATTAAAATAAAAAATGTAAGAATAATGAAAAAAATGATAATACAAATATGCAGTAATTTGTGGTTCAAAAGAAAAGAAAAAAAGAAGGAAAAAGAGCAGAAGATGGAAGGAAGAAGAGATAAATTTGGAAAGGAAGAAGGAATAACACTAGAAAGAAAGAGAAGCATAGGGAATTGAGAGGTATAAAACTAATAAGAATTAAAAAATAAAAAGTTACTTAAAAAAAAGACAAAATAACAAAAAAACCTCTTGTTGGTTTCCAACTGGCCAAACCATTTTTTCTGGACTTGCCTTCAGCAGGCTGAGGGGCAACTGGTATCTCTTTTCCTACTTCCAGTTCAGCACTCAGTCAGCCTCTCGAGTACAGTCCCCAGGGCTAGCCGCACGTTCTCCCCAGAGCCAGTCTGGTGCCTCTCCACAGGGCCCTGGGTGTGGGACCTGGGTCTTCCTAAGGACACTCTCCTGAGCTTACTGCTGTTGTCTCCTGGATCCTGCGGAGTGTGGAGTGTGGAGTGCGCTCACCTTCCCCGTGTTCACGGCTGTGTGCTCTGGGGATCCTGCGGAGCACCCGCGCCTTTTCCTTGTTCACGGCTGTGGGCTCCGGGTCTTCCACAGAACCACACTCTCTGGGTTGCGGGCGTGGGCATAGCGCATGGCCAGGCCGCCCTTTGTCCCACAGTCTCCAGCTCACACTCTTCCCAGGGCTATGCGTGGGTGCTCACAGCCCGTGTGTGATTGTCTTTCAGTTCTCACTCCCCTCTCTCTGTCTTCAAGCAACCAGGCCTCCCCTGGTGCTGCTCAATCCTTGTTTGGCTGGGGTGGGAGCTGTTGACCTCGCTCTCTCCCAAGTGGCCTGAGGCAGACCCAGGAGCACAGGGCCTGGGGCTGCAACCTAGTCCGGGCGCTGCTCCCTGGGCCCTTATTATTCTTAAGCACTCTCCTTACCGTCTGGTTTTTCAATGTCCACTACAATTTTTGATCTCCAATTTTCATGTATGTTGTGATATTGTTGGCTGTTTGCTCTGTTCCTCTGCTGATTGGCTAGGTTTTTCTTCTGTGTGTAAGGGGAGTGGAATCTGCTCTCTCCTACCACGCCGCCATCCTCCTGGAACCGGTACTCTTTATCAGTCCTTGCATTTATTTACTTACTTACTTACTTACTTATTTATTTATTAAACCCTCACCCAAAGTTACATTTTATTGATTTTTTAGAGGGAGAGGAAGAGAGAGAGAGAAAGTGAGATAGAGGGAAACATCCATGTGAGAGAAACATTGACTGGTTGCTTCCCTGACCAGGAATGGAACCGGCAATCTAGGAAGGTGTTCCGACTGGGAACTGACCCTGCAAACTTTTGGTGTATGGTGCCACCTTCCAACTAATGGAGCTGCACCAGCCAGGGCATTTCTCCAGTTTAAACAAATTTTTAAAAAAAGATTATATTCATTCATTTTTAGAGGGGGAGGAAGGGAGAAAGGGAGAGAAACATCAATGAATGGTTGCCTCTCCCATGCCCCCCACTGAAGACCAGGCCAGAAACCCAATATGACAGTCTGTCTGGGCAGAGGCCTCTTAACTCAGCCAGTGTGGACAGCTCCTCCCCTCACAGGCTCTCTCCTCCTCTTGGTCCTCAGTGTCCTCACTTAGCACTGCTTCAAAGTCAGAGACCAGAGCAGGATGCATATTTTCCAGGGAGAGGAACATGGGTGATCCTATGTGTGCTGGGGGGAACGGCAGAGAAATGTGGGATGTGGTGCATTGGAGTCCCCACCCCTGGGATCCACGTTAAATCTCCCGGCAAACTTGCTCTCAGTGTAGATTTCTCCTTGCTTCTGGTTTCCTATCTCTGCTGACTGAATTTGGGCTGCAATCTGCTGTAAAGTCTGAGCTTTGCAAATTCACACATCGTACAGGTTTGCTGCTCAGGGGATATTGTACAGATACATGATTCCTTTCACCACTTAACAGACACTATAAATAAACTTGAAGCTTTCTGGGGCAGAGCTGGGTGAGCTGGCAGAATTGGCTCTGAGGGCAGCTGGTGGGCAGGGAGCACTAGGAAGGGTCAGAAGCAGGGCTCTGACTGCCATGCATTGTGGCCAAAGCTGAGTTGCAAAATTCCTGGATTCTTCTTCTCAGTTTACAAGAAAGGGTTTTCTACTCCCTAGCTTTAAGGCATGAAGACATAAGTCTTCTTTCCAAAGGAGCGTCTGTCTTTCTGACAGTGTTTCAAGTGTGTATTTGACGGCTCCTATCAGAGGAGCCTGCCCTTCCCAACTCGCATTTTCAGCCTGTCCCAGGCAAAGTCCCCTCCACTCCTAGTTTTTCTAAAGGCTCTCCCCACTGCGAAACGTGCGTAGGCAGTGAGGAGACAAAGTATTTACAATGAAATACCATGCTCCTGTGACACTGAGCATTGATGAATAAGGAAAGGGTAACCTTTTTCACAATGTAGGCTGAACATCAAGGTCAGAGGGAAGCAACAAGCAGAGGGAGTTTTGATCAATTTATTTATTTAACAACGTGTTGTGAAGAACTCTGTGTTCAGCAATGTGCTTGTCCCAGATAATAAGGGAATACAAGACTGGACACTGCCCTGGAGGGTCCATTGTTACGAAGCTTCCAACTGACCAGGGCAGAGTAGAGAGAGCAGATGCAGAACTCCCGACTGAGATCTGTGCTCCATGGGAACCCCTGAGGACACTGGCAGAGCCAATAGTGAGGGGACCTCAGCACAGCTGTACTGTGGGTGGTGACGGTGTTGGGAGGAGAGGCTTTGGAGAAAATAATGAAATTTGAGTTTTAACAAACTGTCTGATTGTAGCGGTGAAGAGAGACTGAGGATGAGAGGACCAGTTAGGGGCTGTGACAGGGAAACCAGTCCCAGGGGCCTGGATCAGCCTGAAGGTGGGAGCAGGGACACTTCTGCATGTTTTGGAGATCGAGTCCGTGGGACAGATGAGCAAAACTGAGGAGTGATGCACAGTAGGCGACTCCATGACTCCACAGGAGCCCTGGGCTGAAGGCTGAGGCCATTCACTGAAGGGGAGTGGGGGGGAATGGGATCATCCCTGTGACCTGAACTCTTTCTCAGTCACACAGAAAGGGATGCAGGAGACCAAACATTGGTGACATCAAGCTTGCTCAGTAGAGCAACTTTCTCCACCAGATTCTAGATTGGCAGATAATTTCCACCTGTGGCGTCTATTTCTTATTTTTGCCGCTATGACTTCAAAAGCTGTTTTACTCATGTGGTTAGTGAAATCAACTCTTTGTGTTAAGTAATCTATAGATAGAGATGCTTATAGAATCCTTTCTTGATAAACATAAATTTGTTGAATTACAGTTTTACAAAGGGACTCATTCTTTCTTTCTTTTTTTTATTATTATTCTAGTTTTATTTTATTTTTTTAATATATTTTATTGATTATGCTATTACAGTTGTCCCATTTCCCCCTTCACTCCCCTCCACCCTGTGCCCCCTCTCCCATCCACCTTCCCTCCCTTTAGTCCATGTCCATATGTCATACTTATGAGTTCTTTAGCTTCTACATTTCCCGTACTATTCTTGCCCTCCCCCTATCTATTTTCAACCTACATTCTATGCTACTTATTCTCTATACCTTTTCCCCCTCTCTCCTCCTCCCACCCCTACTGCTAGCCCCCCCTTGTGCCCTCTATTTCTGTGGTTCTGTTCCTATTCTAGTTGTTTACTTAGTTTCTTTTGGTTTCACTTTAGGTGTGGTTGTTAATAATTGTGAGTTTGCTGTCCTTTTACTATACGTGTCTTTTCTTTATCTTCTTTTCTTAGATAAGTCCCTTTAGCATTTCATAAAGTAAGGGCTTGGTGATGATAAACTCCTTTAATTTGACCTTATCTGAAAAGCATTTTATCTTCTCTTCCATTCTAAATGAGAGCTTTGCTGGATAGAGCAATCTGGGATGTAGGTCCTTGTCCTTCATGACTTGGAATATTTCTTTCCAGCCCCCCCCTTTTTTTTTTTAAAGATTTTATTTATTTATTTTTAGGGAGGGAAGGAAGGGGGGGGGAGAGAGAGAGAGAGAGAGAGAGAGACACACACACACACACATCAATGTGCAGTTGCTGGGGGTTATGGCCTGCAACCCAGGAATGTACCCTGGCTGGGAATCGAACCTGGGACACTTTGGTTCCCAGCCCGTGCTCAATCCACTGAGCTACGCCAGCCAGGGCTTTTTCCAGCCCCTTCTTGCCTGTAAGGTCTCTTTTGAGAAATCAGCTGACAGTCTGATGGGAACTCCTTTGTAGGTGACTGTCCCCTTATCTCTTGCTGCTTCTAGGATTCTCTCCTTCATTTTTACCTTGGCTAATGTAATGATGATGTGCCTTGGTGTGTTTCTTCTTGGGTCCAACTTCTTTGGGGCTCTCTGAGCTTCTTGGATTTCTTGGAAGACTGTTCCCTTTGCCAGTTTGGGGAAGTTCTCCTTTATTATTTGTTCAAATAACTTTTCCACTTGTTGGTCTTCCCCTTCTGGTACCCCTATAATTCGGATGTTGGAACGTTTAAAGGTGTCCTCGATGGTCTTAAGCTTTTCTTCGATTTTTTGAATTCTTATTTCATCATGCTCTCCTGCTTGGCTGATTCTATCTTCCTTCTGGTCCACTGTGTTGTTTTGAGACTCAGATTCCTTCCTTTCACAATTGGCTCTTCTCCGTGTGTCTTCCTGCATCCCTTTTATGGTAATCTGCATTTTTTCATGTAATTTGGATCCAAAATCCACCAGTTCCGTGAGCTTCCTGATCACCAGTGTTTTGAACTGTGCATCTGATAGATTGGCTATTTCTTGGTCACTCAAAAGGATGAGTCCTGGGGGTCTGATCTGTTCTGCTGGACACATGTCTTACGTCTTTCCCTGTCTCTCCTATTAATTTACTTATTTATTTATTTTTTCTCTGGTCTGGTCGCTCTTGTTACGGTGGGGGGCGGAGCCTTAGGTGTTCACCGGTGCTGGGCGCCCCAGTCGCTAGCTTGTGACGTTATATGTGGGGGCAGGGGCAGGAGCAGGGACAGGAGGGATCAATGGCGACCCTTCCGTTCTCCTGGAGTCAGACACTTCCCTGGGCTTCTGGGCCATGAGCTCTGCCCTGGTCCCCAGTCGCTGCCCCACTGATTCCCCTAGCTGCTGCTTGTGTACTCAGGGATCACCGCTGCACCGCTGCGCTCTTGCGTCCCGGATTGCTGTCGCGCCGATTTTGTGCCAAATTTCCCCCGACCTCCGCGCACCTGCGACCCGCGCCAGCCCCGTGCCCGCTTGCTCGGCTCGTAGTCCCCTACCAGTCTGGATGTACGGGTCTACTTCAACTTCTAGGCTGTCCGACTTCCATTTAGATAAATCCTCTGACAGTTCTGATATTATGACTGCAAATCATTGTTGTAAATTATTGTGGTTCTGTTCTTGGTTGTGCGAGGAGGTACGGTGCGTCCACCTATTCCTCCATCTTGCCGGAAGTCTCAGGGACTCATTCTTTCTTATGCTTGGTCCACTGAAGAACAAAGACCTGTCTGAATAAAGATCTCTGAGAACTCAGAGAAGTGAAATGCCAGAAAGGACAAATGACACAGATTCAACAGGCAAGAGAGCATCATTTGGAGTATTCAGATATTCAGGTAGAAGTTCTTTGACCAGCCACAATGTGAGCATGTTGCTGAATGACTAGCTCTCTCCTTTTCTTGGGAATCAACTGTTGCCACTGCACCTCCATCTCCCCGCGCACCACCATCTCCCGGCTGGGAGGGTGGTCTGCACACTGCTGTCCCACCCCCTAAATTGTTTGCTTGCTGTTAGTATAACAAAATTTTCCTCTTCTTTCATATGTGTGCAAAAGGGGAAACCCTTTACCTCAGGAAAGATCACCAATACTTCCTCTAAGAGCACAGCGATGAATTTCACTTTTTGCTAAAGCTCAGAATGACTTTGGAGCTTGGCTTGTCTACCCCTTAGAAGGTCTCTCCTTGTTCTTAACCCCTCTGCCCATCAACAACCACATTCTTCTTGGATTCACTCATAAGGTGCCCAGAGAAATTACATGTAACCAAGGTTTCTGAGACCTGTGTAGATTTCCTATTTACAAATAAGATCCCTTTAAGATATGGATAACATTAGTTCAAATCTATCCCCTCTTTTCTGGGGACACCTACCTGAGGAACTTCTAGGATTGCCCAAAGCACATTTCCATGTTCAACCAGCATGTCCTGGTGGTCACACGCCCAAAGGGAACTTCGGTGGTCTTCCCAGAGAATGAACCAAGGGACCACAGTGCAGGTCAGGTCCAGTTACCACTGGCCAAAATGGAGAGAGGATGGTTTCATTCTTTTTTTGTGAAAATAAACAAAATAGTTAGAAATGATTTCACATCCTGAAAGATACCAACTGCTTTGCCTTTGGCAGAAGGGGATAATTTATGAAGTGTCTCTCCCTCTTGGGTTGTAGGATAAGCCCTTCCTGCTTCCAGATGGAAAGCCATCAGCTTGGTACAGTAATGCCTGGTGCTGCCTGGGGGACCCCTCCCTGTGACTTCCAAAATCTCAGTGATGAAGAGGCTAAAGCCTACAGAAAGTTCCATACATGCTGTTACTGTGGGACCAGAGACAGAACTGAGTTGCAGGTCTGCATGACCTGGACACAACGGACAGAGGACAGTGGCACATGACTGAGAGCCCAGAGGGAAGCACCAGGGGACAGGAGCTCAGAAAGTTCTTCTAAGAGTAGCAAGGACTTGGGGCTGTCCATGCTGTGGAAGTGTTCCTTGAGCCAAGGTTCACCAACTCTCCAAAGGGTGAGGGGAGAAATATTTTGTGAGGGTATCTTGGACACCAGGGACTTGGTGCAAACTGGGGAGTAAAGAAAATGGACACTTTGTTCCAATCACACCGGTGTCAAACAGGTGAGTCCTGCTGGTGTCTTGGATGAGATGGAAACGTTTCCATAGGAAGGTCAGCTAGGAAGAGAATTCTCACATGGACTATCCAGCTGTGCTGAATCCTCTGTCCTACACATGGCACCACAGGTGGTCCTGCTGTGTTCTCTGCATCACAGGGAAGGGGCCAGGGAATGTTCTTCATCAGCCTGAATGGTGATCGGTCGCCATCAGGGTCTGCCCCTGCAATCTGAAGCAGATGCTCCCACAGTGAGGGACTGGTGCCAAAGGGCGATTCAATTTCTCATCTGACAGGTTCAAAAGATTTGAATAAACCTATAGCACACATTGAATTTTCCTCCCCGAGTTTACAACGTTCTTCATAGATTTTGGGAATTCTTTAGGAAATACAATATTATTTGGGCAGATGTCTTATAGCTCAGTTCCCCCACAGTTCTAAAGAAAATCATTTGGGAAGGGTTGGCAGGTGGCAGGGGAGGGAGAGGGTTGCCCCGAGGAAAGAGGAGGAAGAGGTGGAATATGATGGAGACTTGCTGGAGCAGGGCTGGACCACCAGATTTACCCCAAGTCCTCCCGGGAGCGGTGTCACAGCTTGTGGGGGTCCGGTGGGGACAGCATCAAAGGGAGGAAGTGAAAACTGACAACACTGGGAGAAGAGGAAGCTGAAATGAAACAAATCCCTGGCAGAATCGAATTGGGAGAGAAAAGGAAGAGAAGAAGGTCGATCATGCGATCCCCCTAGAGTCCCCAGGACATACATCCTGTCCAGATACCTCCTGGGGCATTGGGGCTCCTTAGAGCACTGAGACAGAAAATGTAATTTCCTCAGTCCTCTTGTTTGCTTTGTCTGTGTACCTCATTTCAGTCAATGAAGGGACACTGTTTACCTCTTCTTTCTCATTTTTTTTCTTTTTTTTTTCCCTCCCTGATGGAAAGCAGTAATGTTGGATTCTCAGCAGGGAGGGGAAACCTATATAGATGTTTCAGCCATTACCTCCCTGTGACTTAGGAGTCAGACCATTAAAAATAAAATTCCTCACCTGATGATATGCTTATTGATTTTAGAGAGGGCAGATGTTAGGGAGAGAGAGAGAGAAAGAGAGAAAGCATCCATCTGTTGCCTCCCCTATGTGCCCGCTGGGGACCAAACCCAAAATCTTCTGGCGTACAGGACAATGCTCCAACCCATGAAGCCACCGGGCAAATCCAGAGGTTTGTTTATTTTTCTTCTGTCATTGGAGAGAACCAGGTGCTCTGGGGTCAGCATTGTGGGGAAGCTGACGTTCTGCTGGATGTTGCCAGTGGACGCTGGTCAGTGCGGTCTTCCCTCTTTGTTGGGCCTTTCAGCGTTTATGGTTGAAACTTTATACATAGCATTCAACTACATACTGTCAATTGTAAAAAAACCTTGCAAAATTGCAAATTTTAAATCAGTTATTCTTTCATATTATTAAACTGTCTTTCTTCTATGGGCAACTGTTTGATGCCTTCATGCAAGATCTTTCACATTCAGTATGCTGTAAAAGTGTTTTGTTTTTTTTTAAATATATTTTATTGATTATGCTATTACAGTTGTCCTGTTTTCCCGCCTTCACTCCCCTACACCCTGTACACCCTCTCCCACCCATATCCCCCCCTTTAGTTCATGTCCATGTGTCATACTTATTTCTTTAGCTTCTACATTTCCCTTACTATTCTTACCCTCCCCCTATCTATTTTCAACTTACATTCTATGCTACTTATTCTCTGTACCTTTTCCCCCTCTCTCCTTCTCCCACTCCCCTGTTGCTAACCCTCCATGATCTCCATTTCTGTGGTTCTGCTCCTGTTCTAGTTGCTTGCTTAGTTTCTTTTGGTTTTGCTTTAGGTGTGGTTGTTAATAATTGTGAGTTTGCTGACCTTTTACTATACATGTTTTTTCTTTATCTTCTTTTCTTAGATAAGTCCCTTTAACATTTCATAAAATAAGGGCTTGGTGGTGATGAACTCCTTTAACTTGACCTTATCTGAGAAGCACTTTATCTGCCCTTCCATTCTAAATGAGAGCTTTGCTGGATAGAGCAATCTGGGATGCAAGTCCTTGCCTTTCGTGACTTGGAATGCTTCTTTCCAGCCCCTTCTTGCCTGTAAGGTCTCTTTTGAGAAATCAGCTGACAGTCTGATGGGAACTCCTTTGTAGGTGACTGTCCCCTTATCTCTTGCTGCTTCTAGGATTCTCTCCTTCATTTTTACCTTGGCTAATGTAATTATGATGTGCCTTGGTGTGTTTCTTCTTGGGTCCAACTTCTTTGGGGCTCTCTGTGCTTCCTGGATTTCTTGGAAGTTTATTCCCTTTGCAAGATTGGGGAAGTTCTCCTTTATTATTTGTTCAAATAAGTTTTCCACTTGTTGCTCTTCCTCTTTTCCTTCTGGTACCCCTATAATTCGGATGTTGGAACGTTTAAAGATGTCCTGGAAGCTCCTAAGCTTCTTCTCGTTTTTTTGAATTCTCATTTCTTCATGTTTTCCTGCTTGGTTGTTTTTTGCTTCCTTCTGGTCCACTCTATTGTTTTGAGACCCAGTTTCCTTCCCATCACTATTAGCTCTCCGTGCACCTTCCTTCATCTCTTTTATGGTAACATGCATTTTTTCATCTAATTTGTGCCCCCAAATCAACCAATTCTGTGAGCTTCCTGATCACCAGTGTTTTGAACTGTGCATCTGGTAGATTGGCTATTTCTTGGTCGCTCAAAAGGATAGGTCCTGGGGGGCTGATCTGTTCTTCTGTTGGAGACATATCTCTTCCTGTCCTTCCTTCCCCCCGCCCCCCGCCCCCTGTCTGGCTGCTCTTGTTATGGTGAGGGGCGGAGCCTTAGGTGTTTACCTGGGCTGGGCACCCCAATCGCTAGATTGTGATGCTGTATGTGGGGACAGGTGCGGGGGAGGGAGGGAACAATGGCAGTAGTTCCGTTCTCCTGGGATCACAGTCCCTTCTCTGGGATCCTGGGTTGTGCGCTCTGCCCTCGTTCACAATCGCTGCGTCACTGGGTCCGCCAGCCATTGCTTGCGTACTCAGAGTCCACCGCTGCGATCTTGCGTGCCCCGGATGGCTTACGCACCGAGTTCACAACGGGTTTGCGCCGAGTTCTCCCCAATCACCTCGAACTGCTGCCGGCCTGCACCCGCCCAGCTCCACCCCTCCTACCAGTCTGGATGAACGGGTCTACTTCAACTTCTTGGCTGTCTGACTTCCATTCAGATAAATCCTCTATCAGTTCTGGGTGTTATTCTACCAAGAAATTGTTGTTATTCTAATCTTGGTTGTGCGTGGAGATACGGTGCGTCCACCTATGCCTCCATCTTGCCAGAAGTCCCTAGTCTTTTCTTAACATTATCCTACAAAGCTTTCCATGACCAAAGAAATGATTTATTTTACCATCTCCTGATTTAAAAGTGTTTTTTAAAGATTTTATTTATTTATTTTTAGAGAGAGGGGAAGGGAGGGAGAAAGAGAGGGAGAGAAACATGAATGTGTGGCTGCTTCTCACATGCTCCAACTGTGGACCTGGCCAGAAACCCAGGCACGTGCCCTGACTGGGAACTGAACCAGTGACCCTTTGCTTCTCAGGCCAGCACTCAAGGGCTGGTTGAGGTTATATTTTATGTAACTGTAAAAGGTACGACAACAATAGTGCATAAATGGGGAAGGAGGAAGCAATGGTAGAATGTTGCAGAGATCTCACAGGACTTGTGCTGTGATGGACTATTCACTGGAGGTAGAATGTAGGTTAAAGGTGCATACTGTCAATCACGGAGCAACCACTGGGAAAAATCACATGAGGGGCAGCTCATAAAGCAGTAGATGAAATAAAGTGAAATTTAAAAATTTACCAAAAAGGCTGAAAGAGGAAAACAAAGGACAGATGGGACAACAGGAACAAGTAGCAAAATGATGAATTGAAACTGAACCATATCAATAGTTGTGTTAGATGGAAATCATCAAATGCTCCAGTTATAAGATAGTCAGTCTCAGTTTAAGGCAAGACCAGACTGTACACTGTGTAAGGAAACCCCTGGGGGCTCCTCCCTACATCCCAGCAGCTGTATCGCTGTCCCTGGGGGGCCTCTGGGCTCATCCCTCCCCAACCAAAGGGCAAGAATCACATGTTTTGTTGCTCCCCCTGGACACTTTTCTTTTCTTTCTCATTTGTTTACCACTGACCATCTCCCACCTCAGCAAAGGGACAACAGTAGCCTTTTCCTGTTTGTTCCTTTGAAAGGATATTGGAAACTGGACAAGAGCAGAATCTGGATTTCCCATCAGGGCCCCCGAGGGCATCTGTGCAGGACCCTGGAAGCAGAGTGATGGTAGCAGCAGAGGAAGTGTGAGTTTCGGCCTTGGCATTGGGTTCCCGTTTGTGTTTGCTGTGGCACCAGGTGGGGCATGTGGGCCTCTGGCTTCACTGGGTGCTCCGGTGTTGCTGATTATTTCCCCTTTAACCTGTCTCCTCAGTGATGTGAGGCCATCGGTGACCTGGGACTCCCTGTCTGTAAAGCACCGAGCAGAGGACACCATAGGGACCCAGCAGGATCCGGGGTGAGCTTGAGTTTGTGTTTCAGGGTGAAGACCCCAAGGACAGAGCAAGTGTGGGTGCAGAGATGAGCAGGCTAACCTGGCTCATTTTACCTGGGCCTGGAGCTGACCCTCCCGGATCTGCATGGCACAGAGGGACAGATGCTTTGCCCACCATGGCGTCACCAGTGCTCAGACCACCAAGGCCTGTCTGCCCTTTATTATGAGATCAGAATAAAAATCTCCAACCCTCTTAATTTTTTTGGCTTTACCCCTGAGTGGAAAAGCACACTCCCACCCTATGAGTGTGCCAGCCAGTGAGAAAAGTCCTCTGGAGAAGCAGACTTTCTACAGAGTCTCTGTGGCTCCCAGGGACTTGAGTCTGTAGTTCAAGTTTCCTTGGGCTTCAGCAACCTCTGCATTCAGGTTTCTAAGGGTATGATGGTGACACAGACTCCCCTGGGGAGATGTCCCCTGCAGTGACAGAGGGACAGTTTCTTCAGGGTGTTTTCTTCCTGTGGGCACACACCCTAGTGGGTGTGTGTGTCTTTCTGAACTTGGGTGTGAGTGTGGTTTTGCAGGTGGGGGCAGGGACGACAGAGCAGCGCCTTTGTTCAATTTGAGTGTCAGGCGGATGAACTGACACCTACAAATACTAATGTCGGACAACACAAGGTGAATGTCCAGTGCATTTATTCATTCAATTCATGGTCAACTGAAACAAATGGGAATGGGCTGAGGGTTTATGTGGGGCCTAACCTTGGTCTGGTGGGGAGATGGGGGCAGATTCAATAACATGTGACAGCAGCTTGAGGTCAGTGGGAACCAGGCAAAGCAACAACAGTTACTTGGCTGAAGTATGAAAGGAGCCCAGAGAGGCCAGGTCACAGGGCCAGGGTTTGCAGGGAGGCGGTCAATGGGCTCTGGTAGCATCTTGTCATTGGTAGATTACTGCCAGGTGAGGGACATGGGCAAAGCCTGCAGATTCTGGAGGGACAGACACCAGAGATGAGTATGACTGTCAGCTGGCGGGACTAGGTCCTGTTTACAGCCTGTCACTCAGGACCAACTTGGGCCTCAGGCTGGTGTCTGGTGAGCAGCAGCCAGACCTTGACCAGGGCACCCAGCAGCAGGGCTCGGATCATCTTCTCTGCCACCCTGCGCCCCTGCTCCTCCTCATCCTCACTAGCCAGTTTCTGCACCAGGCTGTACACTTTGTTGGTGAAGTAGTTGGGGGGGGGTTGTCCCCCACCAGGTACTCCAGCAGCTTCTGCACCTGGGCTTCCTGCTCTGTGCCCACCGCCCAGTTGTTGAAGGCGCACACTCCGCCCCTGCACTTGGCCACTAACTTCCGCAGTGCACGGTTGTGCGTGTTTTGCACAAACTCCTGCAAGGAGCCCCCCTCCAGGTTCTCCTTGTGCATGAAAAGCATGATGGTGCGTGCCATCACGCTGTCCCCGAACAGGTCCTTGAGTTCGCTCAAGGCCTGCTGGTCCTGCTCTGTGAAGCAGCCCAACTGAGTCACCAGGATCACTGCGTGGGGCCCTGGTGCCGACAGCAGGTAGCAGCGCGTCCGCTCCTGGAATCCTGGATCTGTCTTGGGGACTTGGGAGCTGAAAAGGTCTGGGGTGTCCATGATTTCCATGTGCCACCGACCCCGCCTGCAGCTCACCACCTCGCAGGTTCTGGTCGCTGAGGTGGCTGCCAGCCTGGAGAGGAAGACCTCTGGCCCAGGATGCTGTTCCCAGTGGCACTCTTCCCCGCCCCGGTCCTCCCTGCCAGGATGAGCCTCAGCTTGCGCTCCTGCCAGTCCCGCGTGCTGTCTTCGGAACCTGGAGGACAGGTGGTCTGTGAGCTTCCAAACCCTAAAGCAACTAGGTATCCTGGTTACCTGGACCCCCACCCCCAACACCCAGAGCCCTTGTAACAAAGGAGAACAACAGGGTTTCAGCTCTGCTTTCCAAACAAACCCATACTGTGGTCATCGGTCAGAGCTGACCCTGCCCCAGGGGACCTTCACCATCCACCCCTGTCCACTCAGCTTCACCACCAGCACCTGTAGATGCTCACCACCTGGTGGGTATTCCTCTAGAGGGCGTCCCTCTCTAGTCCCAGTCACGGCCTCCCCTGCATTATCGCCGGTCGTCTCCATGGTGCAGAGCTGTCCCTGCTGGGCAGCATCAGTGGCCTCTGCCACATTCTCCTAGGGTCCAGCCCAGGGAAGAGGGCAGGAGGGGGCAGTGGGTCTGGGTGTGAAAAGCTGTGTGGAGTCCCAGATACCTCGGGCTTGCCTCACAGCCATGCCACGGGCCAGCTGTGCCACCTTGGAAGTTGCTTCATGTTAGTGTTGAAACTTTGTGCAAAATTGGGAATAATAGTGTGGTGTTGTTTCCTCCTGGTGGTGTTGGGGGTTAGATGATATCACTTCTTTCCTTCCTGCTCCTCTCCCTCTCTCCCTCCTCTCCCCTCTCCCCATCCCTCTCTCTTAACCCTGCTGCCTACTAATAAGACACCTGTCTGCCTCTCCACCCTGGGTCTCTAACCCTGTACCTGGTACGTGACCCCCTCCAGTGCAGGAGCCAATGCCCTCTCCACCATCCTCTGTGGGGTCAGGGTGGGTTTAATGTTATCATTTGACACTTTGGCATCGGGGTGTGTATGTGGTGCAGGTCATTGGAAGAAGATAGTACCTCCCAGCTGGGCAGGGGCAGGGACGCAGCTACAATAAATGTCTCAGGACTCTTACTATGTTGGCCCTGACACCTAAGGGTGCCCTTAGGGCTTGTCTGTTCAGTCCTGAGGTTTCCCATTTCCATCATCACCCAGAGCTTCAAGACACCTGAAGTCAAGTTCCCAGTGAGAGACGGGCTCTTACCGCAGGCATTTTCCCCATCTTGTGCCAGCTTCCGTATTTCCATGCTTAGCTGGAAGAGTCCCAAACACAGTTGGTTCATTAAAATGGTACAACTACCTCCGAGAGCTGCTGACAGCACAGTGACACAGTCGTGGTCCCCGCCCCCCCGCCACCCCCCCCCCGAACATGGGACCTGAGGGAGCAACACTGGAAGGGCTGGGCAGCGGGGCTGACGCTGGGAGAGGTTTGCTGAGCTCGGTCTGTCTGTTCAGGGCCGACAAGGGCGAAAGGCCGAGGGGAGGTTGTGACAGTGACTCAGGTCAGTGACCAGGCTTCAGATGCTAATTTCTCCCAGGTAGCTCTGTGTTGGGGACCAAAGTTGTGGATGCTACATTTTCCCAGGAGTCTTTGGGAAACTGGGAGACCAGACGAGAGGCTCAGTGACTGCGGGAACCACTTAGTGGGGTTGGCTGGGAGACACACAGGATGGGAGTTGGAATTGGGGTTTTGGAAACTGGAAAAGAATTGTATGTCCCAGGTGACCTGGAGAGCCTGTGACTCTGGGGAGTCAAATCTTTGTCCTGCCTCAGTGTGTCTGGTGGGATCGGTGTCCCTGAGAGCCTGGGCCACTGGCCTCCGACTCCTGACATCCTGCCCCCAAAGACGTGGCTTCTTCATGTCAGGTGGTTCCAGCCACTCAGGCATCATTAACTCGACGGAACCTTCTGGGATCACCGAGTCCCCAAGCACAGAGCCCCCTCTGTCCTCAGTCTGCTCTCCAGCCTCAGGACAGTGACCCCCTCAGTGGGCTGCTGCCCCCTTTGAGAGCAGATGTCAGGCTTTTCCCAGCCTCCTTGTGTTCTCAGAATTGTGACCCTTCAGTGTCCCCCACACCCTGTCTGAGCCCTGTCCTCACTGCATGATCACTGTCTAATTCCACCTGGTGAGCGCAGGTGACTCCATTCACTCCTGGTGGCACCACATCAGGAAAAGCCAAGAGTAGGAGGGCCTGTCTCTGGGGAAAGGACTTTGATGACCAATAGCCTGGTCCTGAGTCCAAAGGCGCTGGCATTTCTGCCGGTACACAGCTCCCCTCCCCCTCCAAGCCGACACTACTGTTCACACCCCCCACCCCTGGCCCCACCTTATGAATCAACACACTCCCATGGATGGCAGCAGAGCAGAACTGGAGAAAGAGCCACAGATTCAGAGCAAAGACCAGGAATTTAGTGAAAGCAAAGGGTCCTGGTCCAAGATGGAGAAGAGAAGGTACAGGGGCCCAGGACCCGAGGGTGGGCCCTTCAGAACTTCCCAGAGTCTGGGGTGGGATTTGGAAAGTTCTCTGCAGTTCCAGACACCCGGCCTCTGGGCTGCAGGACACACGGGGTCCCTGGAGAACGGAAAGCACGCAGGGCCCTGTATGTCAGACCTCCGTGGGGCAGGTGTGCTCGCCTCGTCCAGGGCTTCTGACCCCCCATGTTTGGGCGTTATCCAGGGGACTCTGGGAAAGGTGCATTTCTCAGCGGGTTTGGTTGACGTGTCTGTACTGTCAGAACATAAGCAGCCCCGCGCCCTCACCTGCCGGTGATTCCGAGGCGCTCAGTCTGGACCTGGGTCTCTGTGTCGGTCTCCCCAGTCCAGCCCCTTGTCCTGCTGGGAGCGGGGGCGGGGGGAGCTCAGGGGCTCAGCTGCCCACACAGCCTGGCAGCTCAGGTTGGGAGCAGTGACTAGGGGCAGAGTTAGGGCAAGGGTGTGAAGACCAGGTTCACGTCCTTGGCTGCCTCGTCCAGCAAGACCCTGTGTGGACACCTGGGAGCAGAGTGCAGTGTTTTGGGCGGTTCAGCCCGGGGCCCACACCACTGTCCCTTTGTCTCCTGTTCTCAGGGCAGACTTGTTGCCTTGTCCTCAGAAATCTCTTGCCTGTGCGAATACGCCTGTGGGGAGAGTGTGCTGCCCTCTAAAGGGAGGTTTGGTCCCTGCAGGAGAGCGAGCCGACCCCCTCCCTCCTTGGCAGGGGAGCCCTTGGGAGAGGGTTGGTCCTGAGGTCATCTGGGCTGGGGGATCTGGGCCATAACCTGCTCTGTGTGGGACTCAGGGCGTCCTGAATGTCTCCTTCTAGGTCCCGAGCTCCTTCCCACTGCCCTCTGGCCCAGAACCACCCACTCAGGGAGCCTCCTGCCCACACTGCATTCCTCCCCATCCTCACAGCCCTCCTCCCCTGGAGCACCATCCCCCTGGGGGCTCACCTTTCCTGCAGGGAGGCAACAGTCCAAGAAGCCCCAGACCAATAGCTGTCCTCTGGTTTGAGCGCAGCAGGCTGTTCCTCCTGGTACCAGGGGAAGTGTCCTGCCTCTCAGATCTCAGAGAGCAGGAAGCCCAGGGGTGGGGTGGGGGTGGGGCCCGGGGTGACAACTTAAAGGGACAGCAACACTCCTAACTGAGAGAGTGAGGATGCTGAGTTTCCACTGGGAAATTATGCTGTGGTCCATGGTGGTGTTCTCTGAAGGTCCCTGTGACACCAACAGCTTGTCCCCCAGAGGCAGTAACCTCAGGGGACAAGAGCATGTGAGGTTCTGAGGCCTGTATTCACTTCTAGACTTGTCCACAAGTCTTAACTGCTTTGCTTGCTAGGCATTTTCCTATAAAATGCCCTCTCCAGAGCCTCCTTCCTTGGGCCAGTGCCACAAAGGCAACCCTGTCTGCCAGGAACGCCCTGGACAGGGTCTCTGGATTCTCAGCAGAAAGGAAGGCTTTTCCGAGTGTCCAGCACAGAGCCGCAGGGAGGGAAGGAGCACTCCCACCCAGGGCCGCCCCAGCCCCTCTGCAGGTGTCTGCCGCCAGGGGGCCAGGAGACCTGAGGAAGGTGAGGAAGCAGACAGGTTTGGTGTAGAGGGAGGAGGCTGCCCCAGGGTTATGGGGGTATGGGGCCTGGGCCTGGGCAGGTCAGGGACAACACGTGACAGGACCAGATTCACTGAGACTCCCTGGAGGTGACATTGCCCATAGATGGTGAGGGCTTTACCTTCATCTGAAGCTCATGGGCTGGAGTCTGATTTCGGCCCATTATTGCCAGCTCATCATTGATAATGAAGAACCCAACGCCCACTGAACCCCACCTATTGTCCCCCCCACTCCCCCCAGCTCTACTGAGATGTGATTGACATGTAACGTTGTGGAAGTGTAAAGTACAGAGTGTGCTGGTTTGAGCATTTACCTGTCGGCAGAGACAGTCACCACCGTAGCATTCATTGGGGTGCTACCACCTGCACCACTCCCCATGACTCCTGTGTCTGTTCTGTGGTGACAACACTGGAGATCTGCTCTCTTGGCAACTTCCAGGGACAGAACACAGTGTCATTAACTCCAGCCACCGTGCGGTGCATTTCATCCCCAGAACTAACTCATCGCTAAGTGACCGATGTGCAGTCTGACCACCGTCCCCCCATTCCCCCTCTGCCTGCCCCTGCTAGCAGCCAGACTGCTCTCGTCTCTGAGAGTTTGGGATTTTAAAATCCGGCATTGAAAGTGATGTCATACAGTGTTTATTACCGTGTCTGAGTAACTTCACTTAGCAAATGCCCTCCAGGTCCGTCTGCAAGTGGAAGGATGTCCTTCTGATTCTCATGGCTGATCACACACACATACACGGGTGGGCAAAAGTAGGTTTACTTTTTTTTGTGAGTACACAAAATAGAGGTTAATCCTGTGTCATTATTCATTAATTACTGTTTCTGTACTCACCACCCTAAACCCACTTCTGCCCCCTCCTGCACACTGCGTCCATTATAGCTCTCACATGACCTTTGTCCATGGGTCCCTACACAGGACCTTAGGTGGCTCCCACACCCGGCTGCTGTGAGTAACGCTGCAGTGAGCAGGGAGGTGCCGAGGCCTCTGTGGGGTCCTGTGCTCGTTCCCTGTGGATGGCGTCCTTGTGGAGCAGCTGGTGGTGATTTTCTTAGTTGTTTGGTGACTCTTATGCTGTTTTCCAGAGTGGCTGCCCCACTTTCCATTCCCACCAACAGTGCACAAGGGTTCCCTTCCCCCCACATCCTCACCAACACTTGTTATTTCTTGTGTTTTTGACAATAGGCGTTCAAACAGGAGTGAGGTGCTGTCTCCTTGTGGTTTTGATTTGCATTTCCCTGATAATCAGTGATGTCGGGCAGCCCTTTCTGTTGGCCATTTACATGTCTTTTTTGAAAAGATGTCTATTCAGTCTGTCTGCCCATTTTTATAAAAGGGATTGTTTGGTTTCTGCTACTGAGATATAAGGGTTCCCCATATATTTTGCATGTTAATCCCGGATCAGATACATGACTGGCCAATGTTTTCTGCCGTTCTGTAGATTGCCTTTTCATTGTGTGGGTGGCTTCCTTTGCTCTGCAGAAGCTTATTAATTTGATGTTGTCCCACTTACTTATTTTTGCTTCTGTTTCCTTGCTTTTCGGGTCAGATCCAAACACTGATGACCAAGACTGATGTCAAGGAGCTTATACCCCTTGTTTTCTCTTAGGAGTTTTATAGTTTCAGGTGATACGTTCAGATCTTAGTCCACTGGAGTTGATCTTTGTGTATGGTGTCAGACTGGAGTCCAGCTTCCTTCTTTTTCACGTGGTTGTCCCGTTTCACAGCATCGTTCATCGAACAGACTCTCCTTTTCCCCTTGTATGTTCTCGACTCATTTGTTGTAATTTAATTGACCATTGATTTCTGAGTCTCTGTTTTCCCCCTGTTGATGTATGTATCTGTTTTTGTGACAATAGCATCATGTTTTGATTAGTATAAGTTTGTAATATAGTTTGAAACCAGGATATGTGATACCTCTAGTTTTCTTATTCTGTCTTAAGGCTGCTTTGGCTATTTAGGATCTTCTGAGTTTCTATAAAAATTTTAGGATTTTTTTCTATTTCTGTGGAAAATGCCATTGGAATTTTGACAGAAATTGTGTTGAATCTGTAGATTGTTCTGAGTCATGTGGACATTTGAAAAATATTAATTTTTCCAATCCATAAGCACAAAATTGCTTTCCATTTATTGTGTCTTCTCCAATTTCTTTTAGCAATATATAATAGTTTTCAATATACAAATCTTTCAGCTCCTCTTTCAACTTAAATTTACTTCTTGGTATTTTATTTTTATGATGTTATTGTGTGGGGGATTATTTTCTTAGTTTCTCTCTCTGATAAATCATTATTAGTGTATGAAAATGCAACTGAATTTTTGTATTTGTATATTGATTTTGTGTCCTGCAAATTTACTGAATTTGCTTATTATTTCTCACAGTTTCTTTTTGGTGGATTTTTTAGGATTTTACCCACATAACATTATGTCATTTGCAAATAGAGACCATTTTACTTTTTCATCCTTGATTTGGATGCCTTTTATTTCCCTCATGCCTAATTGCTCCAACCAGGACTTCCAGCAGGATGTGGAAGAAAAGTGGTGAGAGTGGGCATCCTTGTGTTGTTCCTGAACTTGGAGGAAAAGCTTTCAGCTTTTTACTTTCAATGATCTTAGCTGTGGGCTTCTCACATGTGGGCTTTGTTATGTGGAGGTACATTTCCTTTGTGCCCAGTGTGTTAAGAGTTTTTATTATGAAAGGATGTTGGATTTTGTGCAATGCTTTTTCTTTATTTATTGAGGTGATGAAATAACTTGTATCTTTCACATTGTGAATGCGATGCATCCCTTGGACTGACTGAGGGATGCCGACCCCTTCTTGTCTGGAACAGTGTCTTTTCTGCCTGATGGCCCTGGTCAGACCTTGCTGTGCAGAGTGGGAATGAAGTGGCAGGAGCAGGCCTCTCTGTCTTATTCCTCATCTTCCGGGAGAGCTTTCCCTCCGTCATCACTGAGTAGGTACCAGCTGTGGGATCTTCATAGATGCCTTTTAGCAGGTTGTGGAAGTTTCTCTCTCTTCCTAGACTGTTGCGTGTTTTTATTTTGAAAGGGTGTTCAGCTTTGTCACGTGCTTTTCTAAATCTACAAGATTATCATGCATTTTTCTTCTCTATTTTGTTGGTATGGTTTACTACACTGATTGATTTCTGAATGTGAACCTGGTATTGCATTCTTGGGATAGAATCTACTTGGTCATGGTGTATATGCCCTTTTACATATTGCTGGATTTTTTTTTTTGTATTTTGTGAAGGACTTTTCCATCCACAATCATAGGAGATATATTATCTGTATAAGGAAGCCATCAAGGCCTGGGTTTTTCTTGGTAGGTAATATTTTTTATTAGTAATTTAATCTTTTTATTTATTATAGGCCTAATTAGATGTTCTATTTTTTCCTTGAGTCAACTTTGGTAGTTCATGAATATTTTTCCACTTCATCTGTGCTATCTAATTTGGGGGCATAAAATTGTTTATGATATGTCTTTATAATTGTTTTATTTTGATAAACTTGGGAATAATATCTCCGTTTTTATTCCCGATTTAGTAATTTTCTATATGTTTTTAGTCATACTAGCTGAAGATCTGTCAATTTGTTGATATTTCCAAAGGACCTAGCTTTGGTTCTGCTAGTTTTCTGTAGTGTTTCTCTATTCTCTAGCTCATTAATTTCCATGCTACTCTTTACTATATTGTTCTTGTAATTGATTTAGGTATAGACTGCTGCCTCAATCACTCTTTAATGTGGAATAGTAGATTATTGGTTTGAGATCATTGTTCTCTATTCAGTGTAGCTCCATATGAATTTCCATCTACAAATTTTCCTCTAAGTGTTGTTTTAGCTGCCCTTAACAGCCTCTAGTCTCTCACCTCGCCCCTCCCAGCAGGGATCCTCTGTCTTATGTGGGAACTGGAGTGTGGGCAGCCAGGGTCCCCTCATTCTTAGCCCCTCACTCTTCTTCCCTCTGCTGGGCCTGGACTGGAGCCTGTGAGCTATGAGTAGAGCAGCAGAGAGCTGCTGGCTGCACTCACTGGACTCGTCCTGCAGCTCAGATCGGAAGGGGTGAGACATGCCGTCTTTGTCCCCATTGGTGAGGGACGCGCTCTACAGGAACTCAGGGAAGAGGGCCCTGTGTGCTCGGCCACACTGCCCAGAATGGGTTTCCTTTTTCATCTGGAGTCCTTGTCTTTCCACCTGATACTGACACTGGACCCGCAGAGGATCAGACAGACACATGCTGGTGTCTCCTTATTTTCCTACAGAGTCCTTTGTGGTTGTGCACAGCTCAGATACGAGCTCTGTATTCTGATTTTCAAGTGATGTCGCTTCATGACCATCAACATTAGAAAACTATGAGGCTCTTCAGCTGCTTATTCACCACCCAGCTCAGAGAGCCTTGTTGTTGGAGGTTGAAAGACAGAAACGTCTGGGAGCACTTGTTCCAACGTGGAGCAGAGGGCACACTCTCAGGCTCCCGTCAGAGTCCAAGTGCTTGGGGTCATGCCAGCTCAGCATGAGGACCCGGTTTGGTGTGAGACCCCTGGGAAAACTCCTGTGCCCCACCTCAGGGGGCTCAAAACCTGGAAGGGTCCCAGTTGGTCCTGAGCACAGGTCAGTATGGTGTCCACAGGGAGGGCTCTTCTTGGCTCAATCTGTCTCCTCTTACCCCTCTGAACATACCACAGCAAATACAAATATAGGGCATGAGCTCTGTCACCGAGCTCTCTAGCCTGTGTTGTGACCACAACTCGAAGTGACGAGTCAAACTGCATCGGGAGGAGGTGAGGCAGGAAAGGGCTGTGGCTGAGGCAGGGAGGACGCTTTCCTGTGCACAAGTGAATTCAGGAGAAACCCCCCTGTAGCTCGTTTCTTTGAAAAAGGAGGGATTATGAGAAACAATAAAACTTTTTCTGCTGTATATGCTGAGGTATACATTAAAAGTGTCCCTTTATTCCTTGTTACAGTTGTATTTATAGCATTTGTCATTAGTAATAAAGTACTTTAGAACATCTGTTTCACTCAGGCCAGGTAACTCAGTTGTTTAGAGCACCAGCCCTGTGCACCAAGGTTGTGGGTTCAACCCGATGTCAGGGTGCACACAGGTCACCCAGCGAATGCATGGATACATGGGCAACAAAAGGATGTTTATTTCTGTAACCCCCTCTCTCAAATCAATAAATGAAAATTTAGAAATCAATAAATAAAAATTTAGAGATATAACATGTGTTTATGGTAGTATTGCAATAAAGCAACCAAAGATGTCATAATAGACTGAAAAAGAATCTCAGATATGGTTAGAAATTGTGGAAACCACTGAAAACCCCAGAAAGAGGGCAAGTGCCTGATGCTACCAGATGGATCAGGCCGCCTCTGAATTCTCCCCCGGTGCCTCTCCCTCTGCCCCTGGTATCATGGGATGGTGAAGATTCAGGGTGGGTGCACAGAGACATGTGTGCTCTGGAGGGAGGGGATGCACCAGCCCAGGCCTATGAGTAAGGAAGGGAGCTGATCCCAGGCTGAGAGTGGCAGCAACTGGGGAAGCTCTCTTCCTTAGTCATAGACCTAGGCTGGTGCATCCCCTCCCAGGGGATGGTGAGCCCGGGCTGAGAGTGGCAGGTCACCTGCGTCCCTGCTTCCTGCTTTCTTGGGTGCTGGTGCCAAGTGGTGAATGGACAGTGACTGACACCTATCACTGTCTGTCACTCTTCTTCCCTCTGATGATCCCTGGGACTCAAAGCATGGGAGAAGGGGGCCCATAGTAATACTACTCCCTCACACCAGAGCCCTGAGACCAAGAGTCCCAGGATGGGTCCCTCCACGTGGGATTCTTGGTGGACCCTGTTTGTTGTCACAGGTTTATCATTACAACCAACTGACATCTGAGAAGAAGTGAAGGTGTGCAGCCAGGACTCAGGATTCGCACCCCTGGAAGGGTCTGGGCCCTTGTCCTCATGGGGCAGGGACCAGACATTGTCATGTGATGTCACTCTCTGGGAGGCATGGAACTTAGTTATCTCACACCCCCTGTCTTCCATCTGTGAAGACACCTGGGCTCGGAGGGGAGTGGTTGTGCCCAACCTCAGATCCTGAGAGTGGCTGGTCAGAGCCACTCACCTCTCCTGACTGCAGTTCACAGGTTAATGGCAGACACCTGCACTGATGTGCTCATAGGACAGGTGACTCTGAAGCCCAGGGAACAAAGCAGTGTCACTGGTACAGGCATCCTGTGCTGTCAGGTGAGGCTAGTGTCTCCTGAGTGTTTCAATGCATGAAAGCTCGTGTTGTCTTGTTTTGTAAGGGATAGTGCCCTCATTTATGTTTTAGATGAAATTTTTACTCTTTTTATAAAAATTAAGCTTATTGGGGTACACTGTTTAATAACATTGTACAGATTTCCAGTGTAGGATTCTGACACATCATCTGTGTGTTGCACTGTGTGCCTACCACCCACAGTCAGGTCTCCTTCTGTCACCACACATTTGACCCCCTTTACCCTTTACTGCTCCTCCCTCCTTCCCCCTGAGAGCACCCCACTGTGGTCTGTGTCTGTGGAATTTTGTCCGACTCCTCCTTCTGGCCAGTGAGTGGGCCTGGAGCTGCTCTCATGCAGATGGGGGCTCTCAGGACCTGCTGATCCCACTGCAGCCTGGCTGACAGCCCATGCACTTAAGGGTTCAGGAGCCCCTCACTTCCTCTGTCTCTCTCAAAACAAAACTATTTTTTGGTTTTGTTTTCAAGTTGTATAACTTGAGGACAACCACAGACGTCTTTGCAGGGGGCCTGAGATCTGAAAGGGTAGAAGTCCAGAGGATGTGGAAGGGGAAGCACAGGTCAGGCAGAGTTCAAGGCCTTTCTGAGAAAAACACTTCCTGGTCCACAGGCCCCCAGGTCCTCCTGGTCCAGATGTGTGGTTGCCATTGGCAGGGACACCATCGAGTCACAGCACACTCACACAGAGAGGGGATCCCTAGTTATGCTGAGGAAGAAACAGTAGGAAGCAGGAGAGATGGGGAGGAAAGGAGGAAGGCATCTTCCGAGATTCCGAGGGTGACTGAAACACTGTTCCACACACTGTGTCGCTGGAAGCCACAGAAAGTTCTAGTCCCATAGTCCTAGGAGTCCCGCATCAAAAGGTTGGCTCAGTCCTATTCACTCTGAAGGCTCTGGGGAGGGTCCTTCCTGTCTGGTTCCCAGTTTCTCGATGCAGCTTGCAGCCCTTGGAGGTCCTTGGCTGGAGGCTGCCAAGATCAGACCTCTTGCCTTCCACCTCTGACAAGGAGAAACCAGGCTGCACCCCCCACGGTGAGTTTGGACACTCCTCAGCTGAACACTCCAAGTCCATCACTTACAAGCCCTTCCTTCCACCCAGCAGCAGACAGGACTCTCTGACTCTCCCCCTCCCCGACTCTGGAACCCCTCCCCCTTTCTTCAGGGGTCCAATGGCAGGGTCCTCACTCTCATTTGAGATCTCACCTTTAGCATTCAAATTCCCAGGTAAGTCCCTCCAAGGCCACCTCCACTCCTGCCCCCATGTTCCCCGGAGTTCCCCCAGTGCCTGTCCACCCCCAAGTCCACAGCCACTGCCACACGGGAGGTATTGTTTACAGCAGCACCCACTTCCTGGAACCAATGCCAACCCAGTGAAGGAAAAGCTCCATGTTCTACATTTTGTTTTTTTTTTCGGTCCCCTTATTGGCTTTATTGTGTGTGGCACTGGGAACCACAATGATACAGGGATCAGGTACACAATTCTACAACACATCATCTGTACCCTGTATTGTGTGATCACCACCCCAAGTCAGGTCTCCATCCATCACCCTTTATCCCCACTACACCTGCCTCCACATGCCCATCCCCCATCCTCTGGGAATCACCACACTGTTGTCTGTGTCCATGAGTTTTTTGCTTATTTTTTATTTTTGGTTCAATCCATCCACCCCAGCACCCACTCAGCTCTACCCCTACTTCAAATGGCTGTCAGTGTGCTCTGTCGTACATTCCTCATTGTACCATCGGGAATGGGAGCTAAGAGAGGTTAGCTTATGCTCCCTGAGGGAAGCCGTGTCCAGTCCCCAGAGCCTGTGAATGTCACCTTATTGGTAAAGGGTCTTTGCAGATGAGGATCATTCATGATGGGGTGACAGGGAGATTGTCCTGGACTCTCTGAGTGGGTCCCACATGGAACCACAAAGGCCCTGAGAGGAGGAGGCAGGACGATCTAAGGAGGAAGAAGCCATGTGATGACAGCAGCCCAGACTGGAGTGATGCGGTCACAAGCCAAGGAACTCTGGCAGCTTCTAGAAGGGGGAGAGGTGAGAGGGATTCTCCCCTGGAGCCTCCAGAGAGACCAGCCCTGATGACACCTTCATTTTATCTCTGTGAGACTAATTTGAGGCTCTTGCCCTCCAAAGCTGTAAGAGAATGTATTCACTTTGTCCTAGGCCACTAGGTTATCAGTGCTTTGTTGTGGCAGCAATACGGAACTGACACACCAGGGCTGACTGTTCATTCGTGGGGGAGTCAGGACAGTGTGAGGACTGGTCCTTTCACCTCCTGTTGTTATTTCTGTGATGCTGTAGTAGGTTTGAGCTTTGAATTTATCTAGGTCACAGCAGCAGAAAACGTCCTGAGTTCCACAAGCAGACCCTGATAAAACGTGAAGAAATTTTTTTCATAACCCAACCTTTGAAAAATTCATATACATCCACTGTGTGTACGTATGATATAAATAATAAAAAGGGGAAAAGGATAAAGGCAACTGTATGGAAGGAAGCTGTGACTTTCTACAAAATTCATGTTCTTGCTTCTGACGGTGTGGAAGGAGCAGCATAGAAGGAGTGGAAGGAACAGCTTCAGGAATCGCAGGTGGGGGCCAGCAGCAGGAGGACAGGCGGCTCACCTCAGAGCTGGAAGTGGACAGGAGCCCTCATGATGAGGAACGTGGCCACATGAACAGTCAGGAAAGAGGTGAAACGATCTTCCTTCTGTCACAGTCTCCTAGAAGGAGAACTCCGCTGTGTCTGGGTCCGGATGGGGCTGCCGTGTTCCAAGTGCTCCTCTCTGGCCAATGGCCTCAAGGCTGTTCCCATCCAAGACCCGTGTCCCACCCCTGAAGCATCTGTGGATTCTCTCAACCTCTTCCCTCTTCCCATTGGGGAACTGAACTGTGCACCTGAGCGTCATGCCTGCAGAAGCAAGAAGTTCACCAGGAAAACACGCCAAGGCAGCTTCTGGCAGGACAGGGTTCACTCAAGGACTGTGGAGAGTGACCTGAGACTGGGCCATGGGGGGACGGGTTGAGCAGGAGATGAGGTCCTGGCTGTGCTGCCGAGTCACACCCATGCAGCAGGGTCAGGGTCAGCCCCCTGGGGAGTGACCTGTGGGGCTGCACATGGCCCTGTGCTGAGAGGGGCCCCTCACATGGGATGGTGGGCTGTCAATGGCTTCTTGCAATCTTTAGACGTTGGAACAATGGGCTTGGCGTGTGTGTGTGTGTGTGTGTGTGTGTGTGTGTGTGTGTGTGTGTTTTGGGCAGGCCTTGTGAAATTTATAGCTGTTCATGGTCATTGTTTGTACTGGAAGTCAGGACTGTTACCTGGCCCTTCCTGGTGACCCTAGTCATTAGCACCAATAATTGGTTTGATGCTACTGAACAATAATATGGTCCTGAACTCCATCATTTCCAAATCTTGTTGCTTCCCTCCATGGGTAGCCACCCCAATTGTCCTCAACTTCCTGCTGCATCTGGTCTTCTTATTGCTTCCCCCAAAGCTTAAGCATTGATCAAATTTCTCAATCTAGTGAACCAAGTATGTAATAAAAACTCAATGCTTTAATGGTGATGCAGCAGACAACAAGAGCATCGCATCCGCTGTGAGAGCTTTGGCAGCATGCCTGACACCTGAAAATCATTTCCAGAGCCTGTGGCAACCATCTCCTGGTTGGATCTCAGAGAGGCTGCTTCTGTCTGGGCCTGGGGTAGGGGAGGCAGAAAGGGTGGGAGGGGAACTGTGTCTGCTGCCTGGGAGCATCTTCACCTGCCAGACCCTGGGGCATGTTCAAGCTGGCAAGGACCATATGAAAAAACCACAGAGGCTGTGTGGTCACAGAGACTTTTCCCCAACCCCCCCTCCTCTGTTCCCTGTGGCTCTCAATGGTGTAGACTCCTTCAGGTCTGCAACTGAGCCCTGCAGTTTCTGAATAAGGAACTGAGACCCTCCTGAAAGACTGGACTCAAAGCCCACAGCAGAGAATCACTAGCAGCACCCAAGGACACCCCAAGTCCCCTGCCTGACTTCCTCCTTCCAGAATTACTCTGCTGTCTCCCAGTACACAGGCGTGGGCAAGACTTGGGTCATTTAATAAGGGCCTTTGGGACCCACTGCCATCATCCAAAATCCTGAACATAGCTTGGAAATTCTGGTGCACATCAACACAAGTTTGGAATTTGGCAAAACTATAGCACCACCAAACTATGGGACACTGTTTCTGTCTCTTTAAAGGCAAACAGGTCCTCCACTGGCCCCACCCAACCTCAGCTTCCTGGGTCAGCGCTTTCAGGGCTGCTAACTCTCTCCTCACAGTTAAAGCACAAGCAGCAGCTAAAAGAGCTTCATTGGAGAAGACCCGGGAACTCCTCAGTGGGTTGAAGGGAAGGTGAGCCTGGCTGAGACCCAACTGAGCCATAGGGCTGGGAGGGCAGTGGGGCTAGGGCAGGTGCAGGAGGTGCTATTGGCCCAAGGAGGAACCAGGGACACTGCCAACCCCACAGTGAGAGGAGGGTGCTGTCACAGGGTAGTGGTGGGGGGTAGGAAGGGGAGGAAGGGGCTGCGTTATGGGCACAATGTCCTGAGTCTCATACTGACAGGACTCACGTGTGCTGACAGGGGTGCTCCCTGCGTTTGCTGGTGCAGCAGACACTGATGCTGCTGCTGAGCCTTCCTCCTCCCTTGATGGGAAACTGGTGTCCCCAGGGCAGGTGTTCAGGGCTGACAGTGACATAGAGTCCAGGCTGTCCAAGTGCCTCTGTCCACTGCCAAGATCAGGATCCTAGGCAGTGCAGTTCTCCCTCTGGGAGACAACCTGTCCCATTCGTTCCTTGTCCAGCTCTGACTGGTGAGGTTTCAGAGTCAGGGGCTGAGGAGGAGCTGGGCAGAGGACTGTGGGCCGTTGTCAGGAGGGAGGGCAGGAGTAGAATGGACTTTCAGTTGGGTCCCTGCTCTGCCTTGTAGCTGTGAGCTCGGTGGCCCTGGGCAAGTATCTCAGCATTTTCAGCCACATCAATGCCCTTATTTTAAACGTTAGCACAATAACCCTGGCTGGGTGGCTCCATTGGTTGGAATGTTGTCCCATACACAAATATTTGTGGGTTCCATCCTGGCCAGGGTGCACAATTAGGTTGTGGGTTCAATCTGCAGTTGGGGTGTGTATGGGAGGCAAGCAATTGATGTTTCTCTTGCACGTGGTTGTTTCTCTCTCTCTTCCTTTTTTTCTCTCTAAAATCAATAAACATATCCTTGGATGTAGATTTAAAATGTGAGAATAATAAAAGGAGCTTCCTCACAGGCTATTTTTTGGGAGTAAATGAGATGATGTAAAAATATTTATCAGAATGCTTGGTACAGAGTATTCAGTAGAGGTTATACTACACCCAGGTTAAATTTTTTATTGTGGAAAAATTTTAACTTATCCCAAGGTAAAGAGAGTAATACAGGGAACTTCCATGGACCCAGACCAAGCTTCACCAATTATCAATGGATGCCAATCTGCTTCATTCGTAAATCAGTACTCCCTCCCACCTGGAATTATTTGGAGGCAGGCATTGGACATTGTTTCAGTTTATCAATAAATATTTGAAACCACTGAAAATTATTGCTATCATCAGACTTTAAAAAGCAAGTAGAATTGTTTTTATAAAAGTTACCAGTAGCATTCAGATTTTTCTGCTTTTCTCATAATTTTAAAAATTGAAGTTGGATCGAAATAAGATCCATAAATCACAATTGTTGTCTCTTAAATTTAAATTAATATGTTGGTTTCCACCTTCTCTGTTGCTGTCTGGGAGATTTCTCTGGGTAAGAAAGGGGGGTCTCTTGTCCAGTAGAATCAGACAGTGTGTATTCTGTGGGTTCCATCAAAGGTGTCAGCTCACCTGCTCCTCCCGTTCCAGTGTCCGTGTGAATTTCTGTCTAAGGAGAGGCTTGGTCAGGTTCAAGGTGGACTGATTTTGGTGGGAACACTTCACAGGTGCAGCAGTGAACTCCTGTCATAAGGCACATGACAGCTGGTTGCCAGTCTGTCTGTGACATTAACCGACACTAATGGCTGCCTTACTCTCATTAAAGGTCACAAGTGATGACCCTCAAATGCTGTCATTACTTCCTCATGTATTGGATGGAATAATCCTGTGAAAAGAACGCTCCCCTCAAGCTCTCTCTCATCTCCACAAGGAGCAGGTGTATGAGAGACACAGATGAACACCTGACTCTTCCCCTTTGTGTGTCGACGTGCAGAGCAGGGAGATGCTTTCCAGCAGATGCCCGAGGGAGCGATGGGCCACTTTGAAGAAGGCATTGCTATGACCCCATGGGTTTCAACATATTTGATGCATTTCATTTCACTGGAATTATTATCAGTGCTCAAATTATCCGAGCCCTGTTGGATTCTTAGTCCCTGTGACCCTGCAGTGGCCCCCAGTCCCTGTGATGAGATGCTAGTGAGTGGTGAGCACACCCGGGCTCTCTGGCTGACAAGGGTGTGTGGGCCCCACGCACACGTGTCCAGCCTGGCCCTGGAATTGGTGCTTTCTCCTCAGAGCCCTGACCTTTGGTGGGAAATGGCCTTTGAAGGCTAGAACTGGGTGCTGAGGGGGCCCATTATCACTGGGGTCATCCCGGTCCCTGTGCCTTTCCAATGGGCTTCACACTGCACACAGACACACACTTTTAAGGTGAGGATTTGTGAAAATGATTGGAGATATTTTTTCAGGTTTTGGATTTTTTGTTGTTGTTGTATAGACACATCTCACTGGAGATGGATGATGAAATGACTGCATTTCCAAGTCTCTTGGACCAGCTCCTTATGGGGTTTATCCACCTCACAAAATACAGTCGAATTTATTTGTCTCATTCGCTCTTGATTTTAGTATTTTAAACATAATTTTTGGTGTGTAAGTAGGTAAACTCCCTACCTGGTTTCAAGATCAAACCTATGAAATCTACGTGCACCCAGGATACCCGACTTCCAGCCCCTGCCCCTGTCCCCCCCCACCCTGTCTCTCCCATCCCCACACAGGGAACTTCTGTGTTGGTTTAGTTTTCAGATTATCCTGCTGTTGCCTTTTCATGTATGTGAATAGTGTACCTGTTATAGTTTATAGATGATGTTCACATCCCCCTTACTGGAGAGATGGTAGGTGAACTCCACATTATTTCCTTCCCCTGGTGGTAGACACCCTGGCGGTCTCCCCGCTCTGGTGCAGGGAGACACTTCTCAGTCCTTTTCACAGCTGGCCAGTCCTTCCCGGTGTGAACACACCTTCATTCATTCAACCGTCATCTACTGGTGGCTATTGGATAGGTTTTTGGTTTTTGCAGTTACAAATAATGATGCAATAAATAGCTTTTTGCATGATTTTTGCCATAATTTTGGTCAGGGTAGTTCAGGCACATAAGCTGAAATTGGAGATTGGTAGCAGAAGGGAAGGTGCCCGTGGACTCTACAAGGTATTGTGGCTTCTGCTCTTCGGGGTTGGACTGTGGTTCTCTCCTCACCAGCGTGCAGGGGAGGACCTGCTGCCCCCACCCCCTCTGGCTGACTCTCAGCACAGTCTGCAGTTCTGCCAGACCTGGAGGGGACAAACAGCATCTTACCTCAGAAATAGAGGTGTGATTTAAAATTATTTTATTAACATATTATTTTTGTGTTTTGATTTATTTTTGTCTATTATGAGTGTATGTTACTGTCTTTTGATATATTCAAGACACATTGAAACTGTTTTTCCTCTGAATGTTTACTTCTATCTTTTGATCCATTTTCCATCAAGTTGTTGGTTATTTGTTTCTGTAGCTTTTAATTTTGTTTGTGTAATAGGGAGATTCACCCCCTTGATGTACGTGGGAAAATGCTTTTTCCATAATTTGACAATTTTGCTTTAATTTGTGTGTGGTGTTTCTTGTCTCACATCATCTGTGATATTTGTATGTAATCAAACTTACTAGTCCTTTTCCTTACTCTGTGTCCAACCTTAGAAATATTTCCCCTACTCCCAGGTTACAAAGAATTTGCCGAGGCTTTTTCTATCATTTCTATGGGTTAGTTTTCTATTTAAACCTGGGAGGTGTTTGAACTCTAGTGGCATGAGGCAGTGGAGGCAGTTTTCTCCTTTTCTATTCGGTTTCACAGTCAACCCCACGTCGCTTTATTCATCCACCTTTCTCCTCAGTGATGTGAGATGCAGCCTTATTGACGCTATGGTAACATCTAATTAACTGTTTTATAAATGAATATTGTACAATTAATTTGGTCTGTTTCTGAATATTCTATTTCAGTTTCTCTGTTCCCTCTGTTCGTGCACCAAGCCCATGAGGCTGTAATGACAGAAACTGCGTGTTTGACTCCTGGTAGAGCTGGTCCTCCCTCCTTATTCTTTTTCTTGTCGGTGCTGAATAATTTCCTTTGTGTACAAATGAACTTTATAATCCATTATTTTAACTTTAGAGGAGTACCCATTAGTTTCAATTTCATAATAATTCTTAAGCATGAGTCAGTGTTGAATTGAATCAATTGTTTTTTGCATCTAGTTAGTTTCTTCTTCATCTATTAATGGGATGCCTTGAAATAACCAATTTTCTTATATTGAACCACCCCAGCTTTTTCTGAAATCAGTCATATTTAAACATGGTGTATCACTCTTTTCAGTGTCCAATAATTTTTTTAGGATTTTTATATTAGTACTTCCAAATGAGACACATCTGTGGCTTTATTTATTGGTGAAATCTTGGTTAGCCTTTAGGATCAATATTATACTTGATTCTCAGGAAGGACTGAAACTTTCCCTTCCTTTGTGTGTGATCAGGGACAGCTCAGGGAGCACTGAGAGAGCAGAGCTGTAAGGTGTGGTGTGCTCCCCTGGGAGTGGCCTGGCCCTGGTGCTCTTCTGTGGGAAACTGTTATTTCTTCTGTATGAATTGAACTGTATCATCTCTCTATTGGTACTGGGTTTCAATGTGAATAATAGACTAGTACAAAGTTTCAGGGAGGAAGGGAGGGCTGGGAATGGTCCCTACTTGCCTAAGCTGACCCCTCCCCCTCTCCTTCCCCTCCTCAGGGTCTTGCAGGAACCTGCACCCAGAGCCTCTTGAACCAGCATGGCCGGCCTTCAGGATAACATTCTGCGGATCGTTCTGGTGGGAAAAACCGGAAGTGGGAAAAGTGCAACAGCAAACACCATCCTTGGGAAAAAAGCATTTGACTCTAGAATTGCTGCTGTGTCTGTTACCAAGAGCTGTCAGAAAGATGAGAGGGCCTGGGAGGGGAGGAAGCTTCTCGTGGTGGACACCCCAGGGCTCTTTGACACCAAGGAGAAACTGAAGACCACCTGTGAGGAAATCGCTAAATGTGTCATCCTCTCCAGCCCCGGGCCTCACGCCATCATCCTCGTTGTACCTCTGGGCCGCTTCACGACAGAGGAGCACAACACAGTGGAATTGATCAAGGCCATCTTTGGGAAGCAGGCCATGAAGCACATGGTGGTCTTGTTCACTGGCAAAGATGCATTGGATGGTCAGGAGCTCATTTCGTTTATAGCAAAGTCAGACAAGCCCCTAGAAACTGTTATCAAGGAGTGTGAGTTACACTGCTGTGCCTTCAACAACAGAAGTACAGACGAGGATGAGAAGGAAGATCAAGTGCAGGAGCTGGTGGGGCTGATCGAGGCAGTGGTGCAGGAGAACGGAGGGGCTCACTTTTCTGATTCCATATACAAGGACACAGCAGAAAAGCAGAGACGTCTGGAAGAGGCCTTGAAGAAAATCTCTGCTACTTGTTCAGAAAACAAAAAACTACTGGAAGAGAAATATGCTAAGAATGAAATAACAAAGCAAGAAAAGGAGAAACAAATGAAAGTCCTAGATAAGCAACTTGTTCAAAAAATTGAAAATGCCAAGAAAGAAGCTGAAAAAAACATATTTGCAGCTGTTTTCGATCGGATTTTGAGTGTGCTTTCAAATGTGTGGCATATGTTTTGGAAATAATACAAATTCATTTGGATTTTTGGTTAATTTACTATGATTTGTCAATGTGGTAGATTGTATTTTCCAAAGATGGCTATAAAGATATCCACTACCCCAGCTCTGCTTCTTGTACTCTGCTCTGTTGCTCCTTCTGTTTGGTGATGGGGACTGTGTCCCCTCCTTGAAATTCCGTGGACTCTGTGACTGCTTTGATGCGTAGTGGCTGGTCTGACTTCTGAGGGTGACAGGGACAGTGCTGCCTTGCTCTCTACGGTAGGTGCCCTCAGAACGTGGCCCCTGTGCTGTGAGGAAGCCCACGTTGCCCACTGAAAGGCCCCAGGAAGAGGACTGGAATCCCGGCCCCGTCCCCTGCCTGCTCTTCCATCTGCCAGTGAGACCACCTGCCAGCCGTGCAAGTGTGGCCACAGGGCAGTGGGCTCTCCAGTTGCCAGCAGAGCTGCCTCAGGGAAAGCTGCAGAGAGCAAATATGGGCCATCCCCACCACGTCCCCCACAGTTTGCAGATTCATAAGAAAAATGAATGCTGTTGTTTCAAACTACTAAGCTTTGGGCTGGTCTGTTGTGCATCAACAGCTCCCCAGAGCATCCTCCCAGCTCGTTCCCCCACCCCCACAGTGCCAGCACAGCTAAGGAGTGACTGAATGGGCACAATCAGGCCAGAATACACTGTGTAGAGTTCAAAAACTAAATTTAGGAAAATCAAATGAAAAGCCTGTGTGTGCCATGTGTCAGCCCCGTCTGGTGGTGCTCGTTTTCTCCATCCATGTGTATGATGCCCGAGGTCAGGGAAGAGCAGGCCTCTCCAGCAAGACGGTTCTGTGGTCCAGGGAGGTCTGGGAGGTGGTAAAAATCCTCATATTGTTTTTCTCTGTGTTCTTGTTAAGGGACCATCCTAACATGAAATGTCCCTGACTGTAACTTTACAATACATTCTGTGCCAGTTCTTTTCCATTGCCTCTATAGATCCACACTTTGCCCCCCTCACTCTAGCTCTGTGCCCCAGGAGGCTGACCCACATGGATCACATTGTTACTGATCTCAGGATTGTGCCATTTGGCGTGTTCTGTTCAAGGACGAGACGTGGTGGCCCTCACACACGTGGCTCAGTTGGGTGGTCGTCATCTCAGAAGTTTGACTCCTGGTCAGGGCACAGGACTGGGTTGTGGGTTCTGTCCCTGGTCAGGGTGTGTATGAGAGGCCATGGTCAAAGTGTTTCTCTCACATTGATGTTTCTCTCCCCATCTTTCTCCCTCCATTCCCCTTTATCTAAAAATAAATAAGTAAAATAATAAAAAATTCGACATGGTTGTCAGAAGGTAGATTTATTTACTTGCAGCCAGTGAAGAACATGCAGGGATTCATATCAAAGTTCACTCTTTGGGATGGAGGTGGAGCCCGTGCTCATGTGCGCTCACTGGTCAGCAGCACATGGGCTTCCTCTTTGCAGTTGGCTGCACTTACCTGGGGGGGCTCCTGCCAAGCACGTCCTGCTTACAGCTGGTCTGCAGACACTGCGTTGCTGTGAACATGTGGCAAGAACAGCGCTGAGTGAGAGGGGCCCCGACCTGAGGCCCCTGTCCTGTCTGTCCATGTCAGCGGGCTCCCTGGTCTCTGAGTCTTGCTTGGCTCCTGCCAGTGGGAAGTCTGAGCAGGAGGCCTCTTTGGGTTAGAAAAGAGAGGCTGGGGTATTTGTTCTCCTCCCTCCCTCCCTGCAAGGTCATCTCTGACCTGCTGCGACCTGAAGTTGAATGTCATACCTCCTGTACTGAACCCCCCTTTGTGGATTCCAGTTCTCCTTCATCCCTTCAGTGTTAGAGTATCATTTCCTCACTGTTATCAGCATTGCCCCTTGTCATTTGCATACCCTGTGCCACCCCCATATGAAACCCTTGCACCTGACTCTCCCCCAAGTACATCATTAGAGCGATTGATCCATCTTAGCAATACCCACAGTTGGTTCTCTTTCAGACACACCCCAATCTTTATTATTGTATTTAAAAAATATTCTCTCCAGTGCTTTCTGACACCAGAAACATTCTTCCCGAGAGCTAAAATCTCTGTCATTGTCCAACCAGAATACTTTGCATTCATACCTGATGAGTGTGCTAATGTAAGATCTTCACTAAATCACATGAGGATACAAGTCAACACTGTGAGGGACCCAACCCCCTGACCGGGGAACTTGCTAAGTCAGTGGTTCCAGTCATGGGGTTATGGGTGTAAAATGACATACCTGATTTTGGGACCTCTAGTCCTCACCTGTGTTTTCTCTCTCAAGGGACTGCAGTGTCACTGTGGCATCTAGGAGAGAGCAGCCACCAAATGAGCCACCTCCGAGCTTGTGAAGCCCCTTGCTGCCCTCTCAGGGCCCACTGCAGAAGAACGGGAGCATGTGAAGATGTAAGGGCTGTCAGCAAGGGTGGAGTATGGGTGACAGATGGGACAAGGGTCTCAGCCTGGGCACTTCCTCCTAAATGCTTAATTGTCACACTGTGTTGAGCAGAGGAGCTGAAACAGGATGACTTGGCCTGGCACATGACTGATGGGTGAGCCCGCTGCAAAGAGGGGCTCAGCATGGAACTGCCAGGACGGTGGGTGTGAGTGAAGGTGGAGCCTCCCCTGGGAGAGGTGGGGCTTGGAAACATTCCCCTGTGTCCCCCACTGTCCCTCGTGAAAGGAGACCTGTTTCTTCCACCAAGGCTGGTGTCCCTTTGGCTCCCACACTCAGAGTGGTGAACCCACTGTGTTCTGTTACTCTGGGGAGGTCATGGGGAGGATGTGACCTCCAGTTGACCTGAAAGCTGGACCCAGCTCCCTACCCCAGCCCTTCCTTGTCCTCAGAATGTGCATTCAGCTCACCCTGTCATGATCCAGGAGCTGCCTCAGGGACTCGGCCTTGAGAGAGTGACATGTTGTTGAGACCTCCTGTGTGGTGCATGTGACTGAGCCCAGCTGAGGGGTCTATATACACTCATCAGACCTGGAAGGTGCACCACACATTTGTCTTGGAGACCAGTCAAGACCAGCCTTGTAAGCTCCTTGCTCATTAAACTGCCAGGTCCCCATCTGTGGTGATCTACTGTGGTCCGAGGTGTCTCCCGGCTCCATATGAGGGCTGGTGTCACCTTACTCCAGGGAGGTGAACTACCTACATCAGCTTTGAAAAGAGCAGTCTCCTCTACAGCTATAAACAAATATGAAAAACGGAGTGCCTAAAGCAACTGTTCTCAGGTTCTTCTTCCTGTTAAAAAGCATGCTGATTTTCCAAAACTCTTCCTAAACTGGGATTTGGAATCAAGAAATGGCCATGCTGCAGAAAATCATCATCATCCCCTGTTCCGGATCTGAGCCCTCAGCTCTGAGTCTGGGTCTCTGCCCCTCAAGTGTTCACATCAGGAACACTGGGGAGCATGTCCCCGAACAGCACAGAAGTGGGTGGGGAGGTGGGGGGGAGGGTGGGGGTGGGCAGGGGTGACTGCAGGACATGAGGAGCAGACTCAGGTCTGGTTGTGGTGATGGCGCCCCTGGTGGAGACACATGGGAAACTCAGGCTGCTCTCTGCTCTCACTGCAGGCTGTGTGTTATGGGTCAAAAATGCTCACTCCTATTGTTTTCTATTTTAAATTGGGTCATTTAATGGCATGTAAGTATTCTTTATATATTCTGTCCTTTATTTTCTTTTATAGCATTTTATTTTATTGATGAACATGCCTTTACAGTTGTCCTGAATTTTCCCTCTTTGCCCCCCTCCACCCAGCATCCCCACACCTTCAGGCCATGCCCACTCCATTGTTCATGTCCATGGGTCATATGTGTAAGTTCCCTGGATACTCCAATTCCTCTACTGCACTTTATACCCCCATGGCTGTTCTGTAAGTACCCATTTGTACTTCTCCATCCCCTCACCTCGTCACCCATTATTCGACACCACTCTCCCATCTGGCAACCATCAAACTGTTGTCTGTGTCCATGATTATCTCTCTCTGTTTTTCTTGTTTGCTTCATTTGTTTTTTAGATCAATTTTTGATAGGTATTTTTTGCCATATTATTGTTCATAGTTTTGATGTTCTCCTTTTTCTTAAATAACTCCCTTTAGTATTTCATATAATAATGGTTTGGTGATGATGAAGTCCTTTAGTTTTTTCTTGGCTGGGAAAATATTTATCTGCTCTTCCATTCTAAAAGATAGCTTTGTTTAATATAGCAGCCTTGTATGCATGACTCTGAATATTTCTGGCCAGTCCCTTCCAGCCGGCAAAGTTTCTCTTGAGAAATCAGCTGAAAGTCTTAGGGGAACTCCCTGTGGGTCACTAACTTCTTTTCTCTTTCTGCTTTTAAGATTCTCTATCTTTACCCTTTGGCATTTTGATTATGGAGTGGGCATCTTTGCATCCATCTTGTTTGGGACTCTCTGTGCTTCCTGGACTTGCATGTCTATTTTCTTCACCAAATTAGGGAAGTCCCTAATTGTCTGGCAGAAACATAAGATCAATATTAGTAAGAGTTCCCTGTGGACTCAAAAACAATGGACTGAAATTTGATGAAGCTTCTATACATGTGCATTAGATCAAGTACATTTCTTAGGTTACTTCAGTCTTCTGGTTTGTTTTTCTTTTTTGCATTCTTATTTGTCTGCCCTAGCAAGACTGAGAAATGTGTGTTAAACTTGTCATCAAAAATGTAGATTGTTTCTTTCCTGGTGTGATTGAATCACTCCCTTTATAAAAGTGATGAATCTTTAGGTGGTACATGTAAGTAAGTATAAAGCCATATTTGACCTTGGTGGGCGGGGCTTTGTAGTTCTGCTCCACTGAAGTTCACCACCACTACTACTGAGGTTCAACCTGCCTTCTCTTCTCACCATCCTTTGAATGCACTCCTTGGTTTTCTTTCTAACTTAAAGGAATATCTCAGATATTTTATAAGTTACAGATTTATTCCTCTTTAGTTTGTTTTCTCCCTCTTCAAGGAACACTGGAAGATCCAAACCAAGAATCTGTACCTGTGGTTATTTGAGGTACCCACATGCCGAGAATGGTGCCTGGCACATGACGTCCTCTCAGTAAATGTGGCATGGAAACTGATTCGCTTGGCAGTTTGTTCTCATTGGTTCAGAATTTCATTGCTGTTTTGCCTAAACTTCTGCTTTCTACCTTTCTCTGGTTTCATGCTTTAGATTCAAATTTCTTTTGCAAGTCACTAAAAAGAACTCATTTTTTAAACTAAAACCTTTGGTGCATTTATCATAATGTAATGAGGTGTTGAGCTGGAGGTCTCTGAAATAGAGATGTCCCCCACAAACCTTTGCTTGGAGATGGAGGTGGTAGAGGACCGCCACTGAGAGGTACTTTGCAAATCTGTGACAACTTGGCCAGTTTAGTAGCTATGTTAACAGCTATGCTTACACCCAGGGCAAGGGAGCTGGACGTGACTTTCTGGATGTGTCCTGGGATCTTACAGCACTGGGAGGAGGTCCCTGTCACAGTGCCTGTGTGAGAGGCCTGGGCTGATAATGGCACCAGAGAGACTGCACACCGCACAGAGGACTGGCAGAATGTAGCCCATCATGCGTCAGGGTTTAAACGAAGGTGGGCATCCATGAGGAGAGATTCAGCCCTGTGGGGGGGAGTAGTGAGGGAGGAGGCATGCTGCCTGCGGTGAGGGATGAGGCCATGTGTCCTGTGCTCATCAGAAGTAAGCCACCAGCTGTGTAGTTTGCTGTAGCTGACTCCAGAGACTCCTCCTTGCAAGTCGCTGGCTGACCTGCTGCCTTGCTGCACTTGGACTCTATGGGGATTCTTGGAACTTGTGCCTTTCCTGGACTCCACCACGATCCAGTGCATGGTGGCATGTGCTTTTCTGGACCATTACAAGGAGGCTGATGACAATGTACCCCAGATCCTGAAGGGCAGCTGCTGTGAAAGGATGGTGACTAAGAGGCAGAGAGGATGGAGAACTGTTTGTGTATTCGGCTTAACATAAGAGCATGAGGAACTTCGGGGGTCTTTGGCTTTAGCCTTTTAGGGATCATGGGGAATCCTGGGTTTCATGGAAAAGGACAGCTCTGGGCTGAGGTGTTCTAAATGCCCCCAAGGTTGGAGTGTTGTAAGTAAAGACCTGTTTCTTCCAGTATTAATTGTTGGTTATTCACCAAAATGCCACATGGATAGCCCCTATCTATCAAGTTACAATAATGATAATTTCTGATCTATTTGGATGTGTATAAAAATTTTATTTTTTGCCTTCTACTTGTCTAAACTGTTTCAGAATTTATATTTTAATTCATTGTCAAATTTGAATTATTTAAGTATTATTTCACATTCTACATTTTCTCTACTAGTTTGGAAATTACAAGCACTTTTCCTCATTTTTCAGTATCCACTCAGTGATCATAACACACATTCTTTTTCTTTTTTAAAATACATTTTATTTATTATGCTATTACAATTGTCTCATGTGCCCCCCTTTATTCCCCTCCACCCTGCACACCCCCTTCCACCCACATTTTCCTCCTTTAGTTCATGTCCATGGGTCATACATACAAGTTCTTTGGCTTCTACATATCCTATGCTACTCTTAATCTCCCCCTATCTATTTTCTACCTACCATCTATGCTACTTATTCTCTGTACCTTTTTTCCTTCTCTCCCCTTCCGACTCCCCACTGATAACCCTCCACATGATCTCCATTTCTGTGATTCTGTTCCTCTTCTAGTTGTTTGCTTAGTTTGTTTTTGTTTAGGTTTGGTTGTTAATAGCTGTGAGTTTGTTGTCATTTTACTGTTCATGTTTTTGATCTTCTTTTTCTTAGATAAATACCTTTAACATTTCATATAATAAGGGTTTGGTGATGATGGACTCCTTTAACTTGACCTTATCTGAGAAACACTTTATCTGTCCTTCCATTCTAAATGAAAGCTTTGCTGGATAGAGCAATCGTGGATGTAGGTCCTTGCCTTTCATGACTTGAAATACTTCTTTCCAGTCCCTTCTTGCCTGCAAGATTTCTTTTGAGAAATCAGCTGACAGTCTCATGGGAACCCGTTTGTGGGTGACCCTCTCCTTATCTCTTGCTGCTTTTAAGATTCTCTCCTTATCTTTAATCTTGGCTAATGTAATTGTGATGTGCCTTGGTGTGTTCCTCCTTGGGTCCAACTTCTTTGGGACTCCCTGAGCTTCCTGGACTTCCTGGAAATCTATTTCTTTTGCCAGATTGGGGAAGTTCTCCTTCATTATTTGTTCAAATAAGTTTTCAATTTCTTGTTCTTCCTCCTCTCTTCTCTCCTCTTTGGCACCCCTATGATTAGGATGTTGGGACGTTTAAAGATGTCCTGAAGGTTTCCAAGCATCTCCTCTTGTTTTGGAATTCTTGTTTCTTCATTCTGTTCTGGTTGAATGTTTCTTTCTTCCTGGTGGTCCACACTGTTGCTTTGAGTCCCCATTTCCTTCCCATGACTGTTGGTTCTCTGTACATTTTCCTTTATTTCACCAAGCATAGCCTTCATTTTTCCATCTAATATACAACTATATTCAACCAATTCTGTGAGCATACTGATTAAAAGTGTTTTGAACTGTACATCTGATACATTGGCTATCTCTTCATCACTTAGTTGAATTTTTTCTGGAGCTTTGATCTGTTCTTTCATTTGGGCTATTTTTTTTTTTTTTTTTTTTTTTTGGTCTCAGAGTGCCTGTTTTGTAGTAAGGGGTGGATCCTTAGGTGCTCACCAGGGTGGGGCAACCCATGTCACTGCCTTGTGATGCTGTATGTGGGGGAGGGGTCTGAGAGGAAACAATGCCACTTACTCCATTCTCTGCTAGTTTTCAGTCACTTCCCCTGCTACCAATAATCAATTGGGCCTTTCTGATGCTGATTCCTAGGTGGGCGGGTTTGTGTTCATTCTAGGACCTGTGGGTCTCTCCAAGGAACTCTCTGGTGAGGCTGGGAGTTTCTCCTGCTGCCACCTCAACCCCCACAGGTGTTTTCAGTCAGAGGTTTGGGGCTCTATTTCCCTGCACTGGAACCCTGGGTTGCTCAGTCTGTCTCGTGCCTCAGTTGTTCCTCCCAGTTTATCTGCACTTGAATGTGGGACAGCCCAGTCTGCCAGCCTCCACCTTGTTGGGTCCACCAGCTGCTGCCTGGCCTTGAGTCCTCTCTGCCTAGCTGCCTGTCTCCACCCCTCCTACTGTTTCGGACGAATGCTTCTTCTTTAACTCCTTGGTTGTCAGACTTCCATACAGTTCAATTTTCTGTCACATCTAGTATTTTGTTTTTAAACTTGTTGTTTTCCTTCTTTTGGTTGTGTGAGGAGGCACATTGTGTCTATCTATGCCTCCATCTTGGCCAGAAGTCAATACACACATTCTTAACTAATGAAAGTCTAAAGGTAATCTATCCTTTTATCTTTCTCTTATACAACAAATTACCTTGAACATTTTATTCAATTGCCATCCCCATTCCAATCTAAATGTTACTGTGTATTTTATTTTTATTTTTTTCCTTTTTAAATCTAGAAAACTTTTCTATTATTTGGCACTGTTCGTGTTAGTTTAACTTAGTCTTTGTTTTCCCCTCTGAGTCACTAATGGGATTGCTTTCCACTCGTGTCCAGAACACTCTGTAGAAATCCCTCCAGTGAGGAAGTGCTGAGGGCAGGAGCGCTCCCCTTCCTTGTCTGAAATGCACATGTGTTGTCCTGACTCCTGACAGCTGTTCCCTGAGTAGGATTTGTAAGTCAACTGTCATTTTTTCTCAGCTCATTGCAGGTCTGTTTCCACTCTGTTTCTGGCTGCTCTGTTACTGGGCAGGAATCAGCACAGTTCGAGCACCTCCTCCTAGAAGGTCATCCGTCTGTGTGTCTGGCTCCTTTTAAGAATTCTCTTTGCTTTGATGTTCTACCACTTTGTTCTTATGTGTCAAAACATGAAATCCTTGTTCTTTATCTCCTTTGGGATTCGTTATGTCTTCCTTTCTGTTTTCTCTCTACAAGCATCTTTTTTGCTGTTTACAGCATGTTCTGGCCTTTTTCTTTGTAAATCTGTCCTCTCCTCACCCTTTACAAGTCACTGAGATTTGTGAGGGTTGAGCCCTTTTGGGTTTATGGTCAAAGTTACCTGTGAGACCCCTGTTGAATGCACCCTTGTCTTTGGCTCTCATGTCAGTGGGGTTGGAGAAGCACAGCTGATGTTCTTCCAGTCTGTAAATACCCTCAGAGTGGCAGCGGGATGCTGTCCTTTGCTTATGGGTCTGGGTTTCCCTTATTGCTGGGCTGTGCACATGGGCAAGCTCCTTTTCTTGACAGTTCTTGCATCCTTCTAAGAAAATGTATGTAATGTTTTTCAATATTTTCAGTCTACTTCTCTGGGCCTTCTAATAACCATGGTACCTGGAAGGAAAGTTTAGTTTTCATTTGCTTAGTGTTTCCCCCCAGTTTTGTTTCTGTGTCCTGAGTTAATGGCTCCCTTCCGTGTTTCTTTCAGATGTTCGCTCTCCCCAGTGCCTTTTTCTGTTTAAGATCAAAACATTAAGAGAGGCGACCTGGTCTTCAGGAGTGGGGTTTGCAAGTGCAGGCTCCTCCACAGGGGACCTATCAGTCAGGCTCGTAGGCCAGAAAGCAGAGGTGATCCTTTGGAGCTGGTCTCAGCTTTAGGGAGGACCCCCTTCTCATGTGGGCATCTGACAGAGGGGGAAGTAGGGGACCATGGAGCTGCTGTCTCACTTCACATCTTCATCTCACCCTTACTGTCAGCCCAGGGACCCCATGGCTCTGGGCCAACATGCCTGGAACCGACCTCACCCGGGTGCTCTGATCAGGCCCTGTGGCCACCTCAGCTCAGCCTCTCTGGGGCTGGGGTGTCTGACAGTTGAGACCTTTTGTCACCGAGGCTCACACTCTCAAGTCTGAGAGAAGACCCTGAGAGATGGGCTGACAGTGACAGTGGATCCCAGACTTCCTGGGACTGGGGTGTGATATGTGTGAAGATAGTCATGTGGTCTCCTCTCCATGTAATTTCCACTTTAGTGGTTCAGACCTGTTCATGTGCATGAGAAAGGAAGACATGGGTTAGAAAAGGTGTCAAGTTGTGAAGAAAGAAGGAAATGCTTGCAACCAGAAATTGTTGAGAAGAAAACTGCAAAGCCTTTGAAGCTTTGAGCTTGAAAATGTGCAGAAGTAGCCTGGGCTGGGAGCTCAGCTGGCTGGAGTTGTGGCCTGAGGGATGCAGGTTTCATTCCCTGTGGGGCTGTGTGTGGAAGGTGACCGATGGTGTGTGTCTCTCATACTGAAGTTTCTCTCTCTCTTTCTCTCTCTGTACTCCCTTCCTCTCTCTGTACCCCCTTCCTCTCTCTGTAAAATCAATAAATACATCCTTGGATAAAGCTTAAATAAAATAGGTGCAAAGGAAAGACCCCATGTGTAGACAGGAACAGACACAAATTCATATTGGAAAAGGCTACCAAACACGAGCCTGAGTGACATCTTGTTGCCTTTTTTATAATCAGCCCACCACAACCAAGTCTCCTGGGTACAGCCAGTGGTACTGGGATACCTGCCACTTCCCAGGTTTATCTACATAAAATAAAACTCAGTACTTTCTTTAGTAGATTTAATAATCAGTTTTGTAAACATATTTCTAACAACTTTTGATATGTCCCCTTGCCTTGCATCCGTGTAAATATGATGCAATGTGTATTCATTGGCTTTTATATTTTATTGTATTTTAATTTAATTTTAGTGTTAACTTTTTGATGCCCTTCATTAATTCTCTCACCTGTCTCCTCTGGGAACCACTAGTCCATTCTCTGGGTCTATGAGCTTGGTGTTTGTTTGTTTGTTTGTTTGTTGTAGACTCCCCACATCAGAGAGCTCACACAGTATTTGTGTTTCTCTGACTCACTTCACTTAGCAAATGCCTTTGAGATCCTTCCATGTTGTTGCAAATGATGACACTGTGGGATTTTTATGGATGAACACTATCCCGTATCTGCATGGTCCACGGTTCCTTTATCCATTCATCCTTCACGGACGCTTCCATTGCTTCCATGTCTCGGCTGTTGTAAGTAATGCTGTGAAGTGTTTTATTTTTTCTTCAGCTAAATATCCGGTAGTGGAATTTCTGGATCATATTGTAGTTCTACCTTTAATTTTTTTTAAATCTGCACCCAAAGACATTTTTTCATTGCTTTTAGAGAGAGAAGGGAGAGAGAGACCATTGATGTGAGAGAGAAGCATTGACCTGCTTTTCATTTTGTTGATGGTTTCCTTAGCTGTCTAGAAGCTTTTCAGTTTGATGTGGTTCCCCTTAGCTTCTTTGCCTTTGGTCCTGGTGTCAGCTTCCAAAAGTCATCAGCAAGACCAGGGTCTAGGGGCTGACTGCCATTGTTTCCTTCTAGGAGTTTCAGAGTCAGGTCTTACGTTCCTCAAGTCTTAGGTCCACTTCGAGTTAATTTTTGTGTGTGGTGTAAGACAGTGGTCAGCTTCTATTCTTTTGCCTGTGACTGTCCAGTTCTCCCAACACCTTTTATTGAAGGGACTATTCTTTTCCCATGGTTTATTCCTGGCTTTTTTGTTGCTGTTATAAATGAATTGATGATATATGAGTGGGTTTTTTCCTGGGCCCTTTTCTTCCAATGATCTATGTATCTGTTTCTATGCCAATGCCACACTGCCTTAATTATCATAATTTTGCAATACAGCTTGAAATCAGGGGTCATGATGCCTCCAACTCTGTTCTTTCTCCAGATTGCTTTGGCTACATGGGGGCTTTGTGGCTCCATACTAGGGTTAGGATTCTTTGTCCTAGTTCTGTGAAAAATACTTTCTGTGTCTATAGTTTTGCCTTTCCTAGAATTTTAAAGTATTGTAATCTAAAAGACATGGTCACTCATAGTTGATGCCTTTCACTTAGCACGTCTTTTAAGGTTCACCCATGCTGTGGCATGTGTAGTTTTTTGTTCTTTTTCATTGCTGACTAGATTTCACACTGTGGGTATCAGATTCCTAGGGCTGCTGTAACAAAGGACCATGAGCTGGGTGACCTAAACCAACAGAACCCTATTGTCTCACACACAGTTCTGGAGGCTACAAGTCCTGAACCGAGGTGTCCTCAGGCCCACGCTCTCACTGTGGCTCCAGGAGGCAATCTGTTCTCAGTCTCTTTCTTTGTTGTGGCTCCTGGTGTTGCCAGGAACCCTAAGGGCTCACTGACTCTGTACCCATCACTCAGGTCTCTACCTCTGTTGTCACGTGGCATTCTCCTCTTCTCGTGGGACACCGGTCATATCAGATAAGGGACCAGGCAGCTCCAGTACAACCTCATCTTAACTACTTACTTCTCCAAAGGGCCTATTTTCAAATGAGGGCACATCTGACCCCCCAGTACTTTCAATAAAAGGGGGAAAGAACACATGCTGAAGTTTCAGGTGTTAAAGCTTCACTGTTTTTTGGGGAAAAGTTTAACCCACAACAGTTTGGATATGCCAGAATCTGTTTATTCCTTCACCAATGAAGAATATCTGGGTGTTTCTGGTGTGGGCCATTATAAATATTTTAATAAGGAGGCATTCACACACATATCTGTGTTTGTTATTTCTCTTGAGAAAATCCCTAGTGGTGGGAGAGCTGGTTTGTCTGCTTCCCTGGAAGAGACCCTATTGATTCCCCCCAAATGCATTTCCGTGCCGGGTCGAGGTCTGGGACAGCGATCCCCCCAGCACTTGGCACCGTCAGTGTCTGCACCTTCAGTCTGGCTGACGGGTCTGCAGCGGGAGCTTGTTAGGGACTTAACATGCACATCCCCGAAGACTGGTCTCATTGAGCGTTTATTCGTGTGCTTGTTGGTCACTTGTGGTTCTTCTTTTCATCAACATCTTTTGCCCATTTTATTATTGGGTTGTTTTGTTTTATTATTATTATTATTATTTTATTACTTTGTCTGAATTCTGTCTATGCTTCCTGATGTATGTGTATGTCTGATATGTTTGGCAAATAGTTTCTCCCAGCCTGTGGTTTGCTTTTTTCATTTTCTTTTGTGTGTCTTTAGCAGAACAAAAACGTTAATTTTGATGTTCATGTTTCAGCTTTTTCTTTATGTGTTATACTTTTTTGTCCTATTTAAGGAATGTTTGTTTAACACAGTGTCACCAAGATTTTCCTTTATATATACTCCTCTAGAAGTAGAATTGTGTCAGCTCTTATATTTAGGTGTCAACCCATTTTGATGTAATGTTTTTTGGACAGTGACTAACTCTTTATTTTTTATAACCTATATTTTTTCATGTTAAACACTTTTACACTGAATGACACCAAAGGAAACTTTCATTACCAATAGTCGCACAGAAGTTTGAGTCCAGTGTTAATGAGAAGAATAGAAGTAGAACAAAATCCCTGAAGATAGCTCCCACATCACACTCCTGTTGTGAAAGGAAACATCCATCTGTTGCCTCCCCTATGTGCCCACTGGGGACCAAACCCAAAATCTTCTGGTGTACAGGACGATGCTCCAACCAATGAAGCCACCGGGCATATCCACAGGTTTTATTTCTTTTTTCTCTGTGGTTGGAGAAAACCAGGTGCTCTGGAGTCAGCATCGTGGGGAAGCTGACGTTCTGCTGGATGTTGCCAGTGGACGCTGGTCAGTGTGGCCCTCCCTCTTTGTTGGCCCTTTCAGTGTTTATGGTTCAAACTATATACGTAGTACTCAAATACATATTGTCAATTGTAAAAAACGCTTCCAGTTTTGCAAATTATTAAAACTGTCTTGCCTTCTATGGGCAACTGTTTGATGTCTTCATGAGAGATCTTTCATGGTCAGTATGCTGTAAAGTGTTTTGGTCTTTTCTTAATATTTTTCCACAAAGCTTTCCATGACCAAAGTAATAATTTCTTTTACTATCTCCCCACTTAAAAGTGTTTTTTAAAAAGATTTTATTTATTTATTTTCAGAGAGAGGGGAAGGGAGGGAGAAAGAGAGGGAGAGAAACATGAATGTGTGGGTACCTCTTGTGTCCCCCCAAATGGGGACCTGACCAGAAACCCAGGCATGTGCCCTGACTGGGAATTGAATCAGTGACCCTTTGCTTCTCAGGCCAGCTCTCAATCCACTGAGCCACACCGGCCAGGGCTGGTTGACGTTATATTTTATGTAACTATAAAAGGTATGAAAATGATAATGTATAAAAGGGGAGGGAAGAAGCAATGGTAGAATGTTGCAGAGATCTCACAGGACTTGTGCTGTGATGGACTGTTCACTGGAGGTAGAATGTAGGTTAAAGGTGCATATTGTCAATCACAGAGCAACCACTGGGAAAATAACATGAGGTACACCTAATAAAGCAGTAGATGAAATAAAGCAAAATTTTAAAATTCACTAAAAAGGTTGAAAAAAGGCGGGGAGGACAGGTGGGACAATAGAAACAAGTAGCAAAATGATGAATTGAAACCCAACCATATCAGTAGTCGTGTTAGGTGGAAATCATGAAATGCTCCAGTTATAAGGCAGTCAGTTTTGGTTTAAGGCAAGACCCAACTGTACGCTGTGTAAGGAAACCCCTGGGGGCTCCTCCCTGCACCCCAGCAGCTCCATCACTGTCCCTGGGGGACCACTGGGCTCCATCCCTCCCCAACCAAAGGACAAGAATCTCATGTTTCATTGCTCACACTGGACTCTTTACTTTTCTTTCTTTCTCATTTGTTTACCACTGACCATCTCCCATCTCAGCAAAGGGACAGTGGTAGCCTTTTCCTGTTTGTTCCTTTGAAAGGATACTGGAAAGTGGACAAGACCAGAATCCAGATTCCCCATCAGGATCCCCGCTGGGATCTGTGCATTAACCCTCAAAGCAGGGTGACAGTGGCAGCAGAGGAGTGTGAGTCTCGGCCTTGGTGTTGGATTCCAGGTGGGGCATGTGGGCCTCTGGCTCCACTGCGTGCTCAGCTGTTGCAGATTATTTCCCTTTTGATATGTCTCTTCAATGATGTGAGGGCACCAGTGACCTAGAACTCTGTCTGTGAAGCACCTGGCAAAGAACACCATAAGGACCCAGCGGGATCCTGGGTGAGCTTGAGTTTGTGTGTGAGGGTGGAGACTCTGGGGCACAGCAAGAATGGGTGCAGAGATGAGCTGACTAACCTGGCTCATTTTACTTGGGCCCAGAGCTACCTTCCTGGATCTGCATGGCACAGCAGGGCAGGCACTTTGCCCACCATGGTGTCACCAGTGCTTAGCCCACCAAAGCCTATTTACCCTTTATTATGAGATTGGAATAAAAATATCAACCCTCTTAATTCTTTTGGATTTATCCCTGAGTGAAAAAGCAGACCCCCACCATATGAGTGTGCCAGGCAGTGAGAAAAGTCCTCTGGAGAAGCAGACTCTCCTCAGGGTCTCTGTGGCTCCTAAGGACTTGAGTCTGTAGTTCAAGTTTCCTTGGGCTTCAGCAGCCTCTGCATTCAGGTTGCTAAGGGGTCTGATAGCAACACAGACTCCCCCAGGGAGATGTCCCTGCAGTGACAGAGGGACATTTCTTCAGGGTCTTCTTTTCCTGTGGGCACAAACCCTAGTGGGTGTGTGTGTCTTTCTGCACTTGGGTGTGAGTGTGGTTTTGCAGGAGGGGTCGGGAACGACAGAGCAGTGCCTTTGTTCAATGTGAGTGTCAAGTAGATGAACTGACATCTACAAATAGTGATGTCAGACAACACGATATGAACGTCCAGTGCATTTATTCACTCAATTCATGGTCAACTGAAACAAATGGGAATGGACTGAGGGTTTGTGTGGGTTCCCATCCTTGGTTTGGTGGGGACACTGGGGCTGATTCAATGACAGGGGGCACAGCCTGAGGTCAGTGGAAATCAGAAAAAAGCAGCAACAGTTATTTGGCTTAAGTAAGAAAGGAGCTCAGAGAGGGCCAGGTGAAAGGGGCAAGCTTTGGGGAGGGGGTGCATGGTGGTGGGCCCTGGTAGGACTTTGTCATTGGTAGATTACTGTCAGGTGATGGACACAAGGAAAGCTTGTGGACCCTGGAGGCAGATAGCAAGGATGAGTGTGATGGTTAGCTGACTGGTCAAAGTCCTGTTCCTGTTTATAATCTGTCACTGAGGATTCAGACATGGCTTTCTTTGGGATGGATAACTTAACCTTTCTGTAGCTCCCATTTCTAATGGTAAAATGAGGTATTCACTGCAGAGCAGTATGGCAGCCATGGGGGGTTGTGGTAGAGCTTCATGGGGTTGGGATGGAGGGATTAAAAATAAAGAAGAAAAAGAGGAAAACCTTAGGGACACAGACAACAGTGTAGTGATTGCCCAGGGGAGTGGGAAGAGGAGGTGGAAGAGAGCAGAAGGGGGTTAAAAAGTGATGGACATAGACATGACTTGGGTGGTGAACACAGTTCAGGGTACAGATGATGTGCTGTGGAATTGGGCACCTGGTACCCATATCATTATGTTTCCCAAGGTCACCGCCAATATATTCAATAAAGAGAACGATAATGATACCAAAATATATAACATGAAGTATTTAATTCACTGGGTTGGGGTCAGTACTTGGAAGTGGGTCCTGCTGTAAACAATACTTACCTGTGGCAGTGGCTGTGGATTTGGGGGTGGAAAGGCCCTGGAGGATCTCTGAGGCACATGGGAGCAAAGGCAAAGGTGGTCTTGGAGGGACTTTGCTAAGAATTTGAATGTTAAAGGTGAGACCTCAGATCAAGGTGAGAACGCTGTCATTGGACCCCAGAGGAAAGGGAGGAGGTATTCCAGAGTGGGGGAGAGTCATGGAGTCCTGTGTGCTGCTGGGTGGATGGAAGAGCTTGAAAGTGATAGACTGGAGTGTTCAGCTGAGGGGTGTCCAAGCTCAGAATGGAGGGTACTGCCTGATTTTGTCAGAGGTGGAAGACAAGACACCTGATCAATGCTGCCAGAAGCCAAGGTCCTTCAAGGACTGACAGCTGCTATGAAGGGCTGGGAACCAGCCAGGAAGGACCCTTTGCAGATCCTTCAGGGGGAGCCTGTCTTTGTCCACCTTTTGATGCAGAACTCCTGGGGTTGTGAGACCAGAAGTTTCTGCAGCTTTCAGGGACACAGTGTGTGGGACAGTGTTTCAGCCGCCCTCGGAATCTCATACAACACCTTCCTCCTTTCCTCCCCATCTCTCCGGCCTCCTCCCACTCCTTCCTCGGCACAACCAGGGACCCCCTCTCTGTGTGAGTGCTCCGTGACTCCAGGGCATCCTTTCCAGCCACACCTGCAGGCCTGGGCCAGGGGAGCCCAGGGCCCAGGAAGTTCTGACTTTCTCAGAAAGGTTATGAACTCTACCTGACCCTGTGCTTGGCCCTGTCTCCCAGCCCAGGCTGCCAGAACCCTAGAGGTGCCCCACCACTTCCTCTTTACTGTTTCGTTTTCTGATCTCAGGCCCCCTACAGAGAAGTTCATGTTGTCTTCAGTTTATACAACATGAAAACAAAACCAGAAATAGTTTTGTTTTGAGAGAGACAGAGGAAATGAGGAGCTCCTAAACTCTTAAGTGGATGGGCTGTCAGCCAGGCTGCAGTGGGCTCAGCAGGTCCCAAGAACCCCTCTGCATGACAGCAGCTCCAGGCCCACCAGCCAGAAGGAGGAGTCGGACCAAATCCCACAGACACAGATACAGTGGGGTGCTCTCAGGGGGAAGGAGGGAGTACGGTAAAGAGTAAAGGGGATCAGATATGTGGTGACAGAAAGAAACTTGACTGTTGGTGGCGAGCACACAGTACAATATACAGATGATGTGTCAGGGAATCGTACACTTGAAATCTGTGTAATGTTATTAATCAATGTCATCCCAATAATGTTTTTTAATGAAAAGAATAAAGAGCTTTATCTAAAACACAGAGGAAGGCATTATCCCATAAACATGTCTACTTAGGCCTCCATCTTGACCAGAAGTTGCCTTGCCCATTCTGTTTATTGGATTGTTTGCTTTTTGTTGTTGAATTGTATATATTCTTTATATATTTTTAATATTAACCCCTTGTCAGAGTTGTTGCTTGCAAATGTATCTCCCATTTGTTGAATTTCTTTCTTTTTCAGTGGTTGTCTCTTTGGCAGTGCAGAAGCTTTTTAGTTTGACACAGTGCCTTTCATTTATTTTTGCTTTTACTTCTCTTTCTTTTGGGGCCAAATTCATAAAACCTCTCTAGACCAAGGCCATAAGCTTTGAACATACATTTTTTTCTATTAATTTATTGTTTAAGGCCTTGTATATAGACCTTTGGTCCATTTTGAAGTAATTTTTGTAAAGGGTAACAAATAGCAGCCTAGTCTAATTTTGTTCTTTTACATGGGGTTTTCCATTTCTCCCAGCACCATTTATTGAAGAGGATTTCTTTTCTCATTTCTTTTCTGTATGTTTTTGGATCTTTTGTTGAAAATTATTTTTCAATATAATATGTGGGTTTATTTTCGGGCCCTCAGTCTGTTCCATGGGTCAGTGTGTCTGTATTTCTGCCAATACAGATGCTGTTTTGATTGTCACTTTGTAGTACAATATGAAATCATGAGGTGATACCTCTCTTTGTTCTTTGTTCTCAGGATTACTTTAGTCATTTAGGGTATTACTGTGGTTACATTCAAATCTGATAATTTTTTGTTCTTCTCCTTTATAAAATGTCATTAGGATTCCTATAGGGATTGCATTCATCTGTATGTTCCTTTGGGTACTGTGGCCATTTTAACCAGCTGGATCCTTCCAATCTATGAACATGGAATGTTTTTCATTTCTTTGTGTCTTATTCAATTCTGTTAATAATGACTTACAGTTTTCAGTGTACAGTGATCCCTCACCTATCTTGGGAGTTACCTTCCAGAGACTCCTGTGACAGGAGAAAATCCGCAAAGTAGCGGCATTATATTTATTTTATTATTTATATATATTTTAAGACTTTATAAACCCCACACTCTTATAAACCTTTCCCATTCTCTTATTAACCTTTCCCACTCTCTTATTAACCTTTCACACACTCTTATAAACACTTCATATGCTCTTAAACACTTTCTACACTCTTAAACCTACGTAATTTTAACAACATATAAAATTCTATATGATACTCACCAGTGAAGTATACTACAACTTGAATGATGAAGATCATGAATCATGTAGCTGTGCAGTACTGATGCCGATGAAGGTGATGGCAATGAGATGAATGTACTGCACAGCCAAGAAGAGCATTATAGCTCTTCTGAAGGCACCACTTCATCAGTGTTTCATCAGGTGGTGCAGTACCTTCGCCCTGGGTCGTAACTTCTTTTTCCACTAAAGGTTCAGGCATAAGTGATTTCTTGGTCTGAGTGACGAACATAGTTATGGGGAGTTGCTGGTGCTGCTTTTTATCCACAGAGGCAGCTTCTCCATGTAGAGAAATGCTCTTGAGTCCAAAGCATCTCTGAAATTTGTCAAACAGGCCCTTGCTGGCACTGAATGGGGTTGGTCTGGTGGGAGAAGCACTCGATGGTCCTGCTTCTGCATTGTTGTCCTCGTTTTCATCCTCATCACCGTCATGAACATCCTTGCTTTCTGCAAAAGTATCATAAAGTTTCTTGGACTTTGTCTGGATGGTGTTGGTATCCAGTGAGATATTCTTCTTCCTGCAGTCGTTTATCCACAGGGCCCATGCAGACTCCATCCTCACAATGGTCTTATTGCAGGAAGTGACCGCCCTTTTTGCAGTATTGTTAAAAGTAATTGTTACCATAGACCTAATATGCTTCTTATCTTTCTCTATGCAGCAAACAGTAGATTCATTGATCCTATAACGGCGGCCCACAGCCACGTAGCTTTTGCCCTCATTTAACATGTCAAGAAGTTCCACCTTTACTCTTTTTTAAAGACTGTATTTATTTATTTATTTATTTATTTGTTATTTTTTTAGAGAGGGAAGAGAGGGAGAAAGAGAGAGAGAGAAACATCAATGTACGGTTGCTGGGGGCCATGGCCTGCAACCCAGGCATGTGCCCTGACTGGGAATCGAACCTGCGATGCTTTGGTTCGCAGCCCGTGCTCAATCCACTGAGCTACACCAGCCAGGGCGCACCTTTACTTTGATGGTAAGCATATTCCTCTGGTGTTTGGGTTCATTGCCAGAAGGCTTAGAAAGTGCAGAATGTTTATGGAAAGCAGTATGGAACTTCCTCAGAAAACTAAAAATGGATCTGCCTTTTGACCCAGCAATTCCATTGCTGGGACTCTATCCTAAGAACACTAAAACACCAATATAAAAGAACCTTTGCACCCCGATGTTCATAGCAGCACAATTTACAATAACTAGGTGCTGGAAGCAACCTAGATGCCCATCAGTAAATGAATGGATCAAAAAGCTATGGTACATTTACACAATGGAATTCTATGCAGCAGAAAGAAAGAAGGAGCTCATACCCTTTGCAACAGCATGGATGGAGCTGGAAAGCATTATGCTAAGTGAAACAAACCAAGCAGTGAAAGACAAATACCACATGATATCACCTTTAACAGGAATCTAAACAACAAAACAAAACAAAACAAAAAACTAGCAAAATATAACCAAAGACACTGAAATAGGGGATAGTCTGACAGTGGCCAGAGGGGAGAGAAGAGGGAATTTCAGGGGGGAATGGGTAGGGATTACAGGAACAAATTTGGAGGACACATGGACAAAAACTAGGGGTGGGGGGTAATGGGGGGAAGGGGGGAGGGTTGGGTGGATGGGCTGGAATGGGAGTAGGGGGGAGAAAACTGTACTTGAACAATGATTGAAATAAAAATTAAAAAAAAAGAAAGTGCAGAATGTTAGGGTGGCATCACAGGGCTTGAAATAAATTCAAACTTTTATGAAAATTTCGCAAAAACACAACACCTCAGGGCAACATTACACGCAGCTATCAGAGGTTGATGTGAAGTGGACAAGGAGAGACTCTGAACGTATGGGCACTATGTGGGAGAGCAAACAGACCTATGCTACAGTCATTGAGCCAATCAGTGCCCAGGATACAGAACACAGTGCTGTGGTTGGTCGCTTTCCATTCCATCAGCCAATAGTGTGCGTGTACAATCTCACTGTGGCAAACTTGCGCAAGTGGTAGTGGCATACTGCATTTCCATTGTGTAGAGTAGTGTTCATCCTTTGATGAAATACATACTGTATTTATTTCAATTTAATATTCTTTTAATATGTTTGAATTAACATATTTTATTTTTTATATTGATTTTAATTTTTTAGGGAAAAATAATTAAAATCATAAATATTATATAAATACCTATGTAGTGCAAAATCCCACAATATAGCGAAAACGCCATGGTACAGAATTAGATATACATATATATATATTTAAAACCTCTGATACAGCAAAGCTGCAATAAGTGAACCACAATATAGTGAGGGACTACTGTATACGTCCTTCACATGCTTTTTGGTGTTTATTCTTAGGTATTTTACTTTTTTCTTCAATTACAAAAGCAATTGGTTTTTTAATTTTTTCCTGAAATTTCATTGTTGGCTTTTTGGAACACAGGAAACTTTTGTGCACTGACTTTGTGTCCTGCAACTCACTGTACGTTTTCCTAAAAAATATACTTAAAGCTAGAATTGAGTGTGTGATCACTGTGTAGCTGCATCTCATAAACTTGAAAATACAGCATTCAGTTATGCTCTTATTCTAAACATTTCTCAATTTTGATTACTTGGTCTGATTTGATCCATGGGTTATTTGACCCAGGCATTGCCTGAGGGAGTGTGAGGATGGCTGGGGGGAAACTAGGACAACTGTGATGGCAGAGGCCATAAATAAATACATAAAAATACAACTATGCCCTCCAATTGATGAACATATGGTATTTTATTACTTATCTTTTAATTATGTTGTGGTCAGGAAATATGCCCTATGTTATTTCAATACTATACAGTTTCAAAGCACTCTTTGAGACCAGTGTTGGTCAGTGTTCCCTATGTATTTGAAAACAACGGACTGAATTTGAGGAAGTGTCTACACATGTGCATGAGGTCAAGTCCATGGAACTGGTTGCTTTGATCTCCTGTGTCCTTTTTGCATCTTTACTTGCCTGCTCTGGTGAGGACTGAGAAATGTGTGTTACACCTGTCACCCTAAGTGCTTCACCCCAGGTTTGCCCATTTTCTCTGTGACTGAATCACTCCCTTTACAAAGTGAGGACTCCGTGTGCAGCAGGTGGAAATGCAAAGCCATGTCTGAGCTGGTGCACAGGGCTGTGTGGCTGTGCCCCCACCACACTGCTGAGGTCCCACCTGCTGCCTGCACTCCTCACCTGTCTTACTATACTTGCTGTTGTTCTTCTAACATAAGCAAATATGGCATACATTTTATACTTGACACATTTATTCATTATTGTTTATTTTCTGTCCCTTCGAGGAACACTGGAAGATCAAAACCAAGAATCTTTATCTGTGAGTATTTGCTGATATATCCAGGTTCCTAGAATGGTGCCTGGCATATAACATGCGGTCATAAAAATTGAGTGGAAAGCCAGTTTTGTTGGGTAGTTTGTTCTTGTTGGTTTAGAATTTGATTGTTACATTTGCCTAGACCTCTGCTTTCAACCTTTCTCTGGTCATATGCTTTAGATTCAAATTACTTTTGCGATCCACTCTAAAAATGAGTGTGTGGTTTTTTATTTTCACTGAAACCTTTGGTTCATGTCTCATAATTATGATTTCCAATCTATTATGCCACATACAAAATTTTTATTTCTTGCCTTTTACCTATACAACCTGTTCCATGATTCATTTTTATTCGCTCTTGTTGAATTTTAATTATTTGGGATTTCTTTCACAGTCTGCACTTTTCTCTACTAGTCTGGAAGTTATGCACACTTTTCCTCACTTTTTAGTGCCTACCCAGTGAATATAACACATACTGCTAGTGGACCAAAGTCTGAAGTTAATCTATCATTTTATCTTCCTTTTATACAACAAATTACCTTGGACATTTTAATTACATTCCCACCTCCATCCCAATCTAAATATCACTGTGTATTTTGTTTAATTTTTTTCCTTTTAGAATCTAGAGGCTGTTTCTATTATTTTGCACTGTTCCTGTTTGTTTAACTTAGTCTCCATTTTCCCCTGTGAGTCGCTGATGGGATTGCTTTCCACTTGTGTCCGGCACACTCTGTAGAAATCCCTCCAGGGAGGTCATGCTGGGGGCAGGAGCGCTCCCCTTCCTTGTCTGAAATGCACGTGTGTTGCCCTGACTCCTGACAGCTGTCCCCTGCGTGTGCAGTTCTGAGTCAGCTGTCATCTTCTCTGAGCTCATTGCAGGTGTGCTGGCACTGTTTCCGGCTGCTCTGTTACTGGGCAGGGGTCAGTGCAGTTCCAGCATCTCCTCCTGGAAGGTCATGGGTCTGTCTTCCTGGCTCCTTTGAGGAATTCTCTTTGCTTTCATGTCCTACAGCTTCGTCTTATGTGTCAAAGTGCGAATTCCTTCTTCATGATCGTTTTTGGGATTTGTTGGGTGGTCTGAATTTTGGGTTGGTGTGTTTCCTCAGCTCCACCATCACAGCTTTAAAGATTTCCTCTGTGGTCTTCCTTTCTGTTTTCTCTCCACAAGCATCTTCTGCTTGTTTGCAGTGCACCCTGGCCTTTTCTTTCTCAACCCTCCCTGCACTCACCAGGTAGAGCTCACTGACATTCTTGAGGGGTTAGCCCTTTGGGGGTTACGGTCAGAGTTCCCTGTGAGACCCTGTTGAATCCACTCTTGCCTTTGGCTCCCATGTCAGTGGGGTTGGAGATGGACAGTCGAAGTTCTCCCAGTTGGTGAATCTCCTCAGAGAGCCAGGAGGTTGCTGTTCTTTGCTTACGGGTCTGGGTTTCCCCTTCCCTGGGCTCCACGTCTGAGCAAGCTCCTTTCCTTAACAGTTCTTGCATCCTTTTAAGAAAATATAGGTGATATTTTCCAATATTTTTAGTTGACTTCAGCAAAATGGTTAGTAACCTCGATACCTGATGGGAAAGTTTATTTTTCATTTGTTTGGTTAGGTGTCTTCCATAGGTTTCCTGAATTCTTGGCTCTGTCAGGGGTTAATTGTTCTGTTATCCATGTATCTTTCAGATGTCTGCTTTCCCTGATTGTATTTTCCTGTTTGAGAACAAATCCTTACAGCAGTTTCATGGATGTTGGGAGTGGGGGTTGGCCTGTAGGCTGTCCCTGACTTCACCTGGGGCTCTCAGGTCAGCCCCTGTGGCCACCTCAGCCTCAGCCTCTCTGGGATGGGGTGTCTGGACAATCACCCCAGTTCATCCTCATCTCTGTCTGCCTTCCAGAGATGGGTTGAGACCTCTCATCCTTGAGGCTCAGACTCCTAAGTCTGGGAGAAGATCCCAAGAGATGGGCTGACAGCAGTGGTCGACCCTAGGCTTCCTGGGACTGGGGTGTGATAGGTGTGAAGATAAGTTTGTGGTCTCTTCACCATGTAATTTCCACCACAGTGGTGCAGACCTGTTTATGTACATGAGAACATGAGATTTGTGCTGGAAAAAATGTCAAACTGTGAAAAAACAGGAAATGTTTACAAGATCGAAAATTGTTGAGACCACAATTGCCTTTGAGGCTTGAGCTTGGAGAGGTGCAGAAATAGCCCCAGGGAGCTCATCTGGCTGGAACACATTCCCTGTGCACTGAGTTGCAGTTTCTACTTCTGCTCAGGTAACATAGGAGATGTATAAGTAAGTGGAACGACCAATTGATGTTTCTCTGTCTCTGCCTCTCCCTCTCTCCCCCTCAATCAATAAATTGAGACAAAAGAACAACAACCCTGGCTGGGTTGCTCAGTTGCTTGGAGGGCCATCCTGTGAAACAGAGGATTGTGGGTCCATTTCTGGTTCTGCAGTGTGTGGGAGGTGACCAGCAGGAGTCTCTCTCTCATAGTGATTCCTTTCTCTCTCTCTCTCCCCTCACCACACCCTTTCCTCTCTCTCTAAAGTTAATGGAATGTCCTTGGGTGGGAATTATGAACAACTGTACATACATGGACTCTGTCCCTAGACAAGAAAAGGTACAAATTCAAATGTAAAAGGCACCGACACGAGCCCGTGTGACAACCTGCAGCCTGTTTTACCATCGGTCTCCCTCCACTGTCTTCTGGTCACTCCCAACATACCTAAAGACCTGCAATTTCCCAGCTTTATTAAAGTCTAGTTTATGTAAAATAAAATTCATTACTTCTTTACTAGATTTAATAATTGGTTTTGTAAATATTTTTCTAATAATTTTGGGTGTTTCACGTTACCTTACATACATGTTCTCATGTTACACTGTGTGTTCAGTTTATATTTTATTTTATTTTATTTTATTTTATTTTATTTTATTTTATTTTATTTTTTACCTTTTGATCCCCTACAACCATTTCTATCACCTCTCACCTCTGGGAACCACCAATCCCCTCTCTGGATCTTTGAGCTTGGGTTTTTCATTTGTTTGTTTCTTTTATATCCCACATAGGAGATCATACAATATCTGGGTTTCTCAGTCTGACTTAATTTCTCTTAACAAATGCCCTTAAGATCCATCTATGTTGTTGCAAATGGAAATATTTAGGGCATTTTATGGCTGAACACTATTCCACATTCATTACTGTTTCCTTATCCATTCCTCCATATATGGATGCTTTGGTTCCTTCCATTTCTTATTTATTGTAAGTCATGCTGCAGAAATATTTGTTTTCTGTAGCTACATACCCAGTAGTGGAAATGCTGGATCATATGGTAGTTCTATCTTTAATTTTTTAAATCATCACCTGAGGACATTTGTGTTTCTTGTTTTTAGGGAAAGAAGAAGGGAAACATTAAGAAAAGAGAGAGGCATTGATTGATCCCTTTAGGCATTCACCCCACTGCGGGTGGAACCCACAATCCTCTGCTATAGGAGGTGCTCCATCCAACCGAGCCATGCCAACCAGTCCAGTTATTTTTAACTTTTCAGTAACCTCCGTACACAGTAACTGCACCAGCTTGCATTCTCACTACCAGTGCATAACAGTTCTCTTTTCTCCATGTCCTCCCAACACTCATTATTTTTGTCTTTTTGATAACAGCCATTCTAATGGTTGTAAAGTGATATCTCACTGTGGTGTTGATTTGCATTTTCCTGATGATTAGCGATGTTGAGCATCTTTTTTAGACCTCTTGGTCATCTGTATGCCATTTTTTAAAAAAAAAGTCTATTCAGAACTTCTGCCCATTTATTCAAATTGAATTGTGGATTTCTTTTGCAAGTGAATTATATGAATTCTTTATGAAGTTTGGATATTAGCCTCTTATCAGCTCTGGGATTTGTAACCCTGTTCTCCCATTCAGGCGGTGGCCTTTTCATTTTGTTGATGATTCTTTTTTTCCCTTTCATTTGCATGAAATATCTTCTTCTATCCTCCACTTTTTGTCTCTGTGTGCCTTCCATCCTGAGGTGGGTCTCTTGCAGACAGAGTGTGTATGGGTCTTGTTTTCCTGTCCATTCAGCTGCCCCATGTCTTTAGCTTGGAGCACTTAATCCACTGATATTTATATTGATTACAGATGAGTACATGTTTATCGCCATTTGAGTATTTGTAAGAGTTTCTTTTTTTTTTTTTGATTGTTTCTTCTTAAATAAGTCCCTTTAGATTTCTTGCAATTGTGGTTTGGTGGTAATGAACTCCTTTAGCTTTTTCTTGTCTGAGAAGATCTTTATCACTCCTTCAATTTATGTGTTTATTGACCTATTTATTTAAGTCACCACTCAAGGTTATGTTTTCATTTACTTTTTAGAGAGAGAGAAAGGGAGAGAGAATGCTAGATAGAGATAAATATCCATGTGAGAGAAACATCAATTTATTGCCCCTGTGGTCAGGAATAGAACCTGCAGTCTAGGTATGTGCCCCGACAAGGAACTGAAACTGACAAATTTGATGTTCCAGAAAACGCTGCAAGGAACTGAGGGGAAACAGCCAAGATTCTCCTCCAATTTGAAATGAGAGCCTTTCTGTGCAGAGCCCTCTTACAGGAGCCAATTTGGACAGCTCCTCCCCTCACTTCCTCCTCCTCCTCCTCCTTGTCCTCCCTGTCCTCACTCAGCTCAGACTTCGAAGTCACAGACGGGAGCAGGACACAGATTTTGCAGGTAAAGAAACACGGGTGATTGTGTATGTGTAGGGGGGAGCGTCAGGGAAATGTGGGATGTGGAGCATCGGAGTCCCCTCTCCCGGGATCCAAGTTAAACCTCCCATCAGACTTGCTCTCAGTGCAGGTTTCTCCTTGCTTTCTGTTTCCTGTCTCTGCTGACTGACTTTGGGCTGTGACCTGCTGTAAAGGCTGAGCCTTGCAAATTAGCCACTCTTACTGGTTTGCTGCTCAGAGGGTATTTGTACAAATAAGGGATGCACTTCACCACTAAACAGAAATTATCAATAAACTTGAAGCTTTTCAGGACAGACCAGGTGAGTGGGCAGAGTTGGCTCAGGGGGGCACCTGGTGGGTGGAAAGTGCTGGGAGGGGTCAGAAGCAGGGCTCCAGCACCCAGGACCAACAGCCACTTTGTGGCCAAAGCTGATTTGCAAAACACTGGGATTCCTCTTCTCAAGTTACAAGAAGGGGTTTTCTACTCCCTATCCTTAAGGCATGAAGACATGTCTTCTTTCCAAAGGACCATCTGTCTTTCTAACTGTGTTTCAAGTGAGTCTTCAACAGCTCCTGTCAGAGGAGCCTGCCCTTCGCAACTCGCATTTTCAGCCTGTCTCAGGCAAGGTCCCCTCCACTCCCAGTTCTTCTAATGGCTCTGCCCACTGCCAAACGTGCATAGGCAGTGAGGAGACAAAACATTTACAGTGAAATACCATGCTCCTGTGACAGTGAGCATGGGTGAATAAGGAAAGGGTCACCTTTTTCTTAGATGTAGGCTGAACATCAAGGTCAGAGGGAATCAACAAGCAGAGGCAGTTTTGATCAATTTATTTATTTAACAAATATGTGTTGTTAAGAACTCTGTGTCCAGTAATGTGCTTATCTCAGGTCACAAGGGAGTACTGGACAGGATGCCCCCCTGGAGGTTCCATAGTCACTAAGCTTACAACTGACCAGGGCAGAGTAGAGAGAGCAGATGCAGAACTCCCGACTGAGATCTGTGCTCCATGGGAACCCCCGGGAACACTGAGAGCCAGTGGTGAGGGGACTTCAGTACCACTGTACTGTGGGTGGTAATGGTGTTGCAAGAAGAGGCGTTGGAGAAAAATAACCAGGTTTTAGTTAAAAACTGTGTTGAGTTTTTAAAAAATTGTAGAGGTGAGGAGGGACTGAAGATAAGAGGAGCAGTTAGGGGCTGTGACAGGGAAACTAGTCCCAGTGGCCTGGATCTGCCTGAAGGTGGGAGCAGGGACACTTCTGCACGTTTTGGAAGTTGAGTTGGTGGAACAGATGAGCAAAAGTGAAGAGAGACAAGCTGTAGGTGACCCCACCGCTCTGCAGGAGCCCCAGGCTGAAAGGCTGAGGCCATCCATTGAATAGAGGAGGAGTTGGGGGGGTTGGTGAGGAACGGGATGATCCCGTGACTTGAAGTCAGTTCTGGCTGGAGAGCATGGAGGTCAAGGGTTTCCTGTGGGAATTCTATGTGAGATGCCCATGAACTTGCCCAGTAGAGAAACTGAGAGGGATATGAAAATTCAGAGCTCTGGGGAGGGTCTAAGCTACAGATAAAGTTCAAATGGTGGTCAGAGCAACAAGTTACTGAGGGGATGGGGAAGAGCACCTGAAGCTGAGCTGAGGAAGCACCTGAAGCCTGTATGTTTGTGCAGAGGAAGAGCAAGAAGCAAAAAGGAGACTGAACAGGGGAGTGGAGAAGTGCTGGGAAGGAGGAGAAATCAAGTAGCCAGTCTAGGGGAGGAAGGGGCTGCTGGCTATAGGAGGTTCGGTTTATAGTTACTCTCCATTTCCCTGAAATGAGTTGTGTTTCTTACCCACAGGAACTCACACGACAATGGCAGCTCCATTGCACAGCCTGAGTTTCAGCATCAGAGAACCCGGGACCAGCCATGGTGGGAGAGGACTCGGGCTCCCCAGGCCAGGCTGAAGGAGGGGACCTGGTGGGGACTCTCCTGTCCTGTCTTCTAGTCCCCAACTGAGCAAGACCCAAATACCCCCAACCCCATTTCTCATTTTGTCTTCATCGACTCTGCTCTTTCTTTCCCCTCGACCCTCCACCCTGGCCCCTCCTGATGTGGCATCACTGCTCAGAGGAAGAGAGGTTACAGTGTCCTGAGTGATCCAGGATTGATGAGGGATCTTGTCTCCTACTTTCTAACATGTGCACACATCAGGAGGGCTCTAGCCTCTCTGCGTGTTTCTCTGCCCCTCTCTTCAGTCCCTGTGAGGGTGGGAAGGAGGAACATGAGAGTAAATGAGTTTTTATAGTCCCTGTGGTCCCTGCTCCAGGTGGCCTCACTGTAACCAACAAATTTCACAGGCTGGCTCACTCCATTTCTCACATAAACCCCCTTTTACTCCCTTGTCTATAGAAAGTAACTGCATCAGTTGAATTCGTGGTGGTTTTCAAACCACACCACAATGTAGTGGCCTGGAAACAGCCATTTTGTTGGCAGTTCTTGGGTCTGAGCCAGCTGGGCCCCTTTCAGGCAGACTGGCTCATGCACCTGGTGGTAAGTGGTAGTTCAGTGCATAACTGGATAAATTATTTTAGATGAAATGTGTTGGGGTGAGAGTGGTTAATAACACTATATAAGGTTCAGCTGTACAATCCTATCATCCATCATCCTGTACTGCATTGTGTACTCACAACCCAAAGCCTTGTCTCTTTCCATCACCAGGGATTTGACCCCTTTACCCTGTTCCACTTTCTTCTCCTCCCTTTCCTTCTGGTAAATACCATATTGTTGTCTGTGTCCATGAGTTTGTTTTGTTTTTTCCTTTGAGACTTCCTATTTTATATCCCACACAAGAATGAAATCATATGGCTCTTGTCCTTTTTTCATGTAACTTATTTCATCTAACATAATGCTCTCAAGATCCAGCAACTGGATAATTTGGGATTGGACATGTCTCAATCCCAATCCTCAATCCCAGTGTTCATGGATGTGTCTGCTAGTCAGCAGGCCCTTTGGCAGGCCAGGGTGACAGGGATAAGTGGGCCTAGTCCCTCATCACTGAGCAGGCAAGTCCAGCCTCTTCCCAAGGCAGCTGCAGGGCTCTGTGGGGCAGAACGACACAGCCAGCTTTACACATCTGCACATTTAGGACCCATGCTGGCGTCACACTTCTGTTGCCCTCTTGTCCAGAAGGAGTCACCTGGATTCAAGGGGTGGGAAACAGACTCAGCCTATATGGGCAGGGCTGCAGATCCACATCCTAAGAGGCTCATGTCCCAATGGGAACAGTCCATGGCCACAGCAGCACTCTGTCACATAGATCTCCACGTGCCCTCAGCAATGGCAAACTGCTCCAGGGTGGAGCTGGCCTGTGCTGGCCTTTTGTTTCACCTCCCATGATTTTCCTACTCCCTGTGTGGGAAAATCAGCTGATGCCCTCAGGGTGTCCCTAGGTGGAGTCTTTCACAGTGATGCTAATGACACAATGATCTCAACCCCCACTCACATTCCCCTTGTTGGTAGCCATCCTGTACCCTTTGTTCTCAGCTTCTGGAAACTTACCCTCTCATCCCAGGATGCTGGTTATCAAATGTGGGAAACTTGCTCCCAGGGGTGGTTTGGCTACTCCCTGGATTAGCTATAGCTTCCCCACAGAGTGTGTGGAAGATGGGGAATCACTACTGATCTCATGGAAGCCAGAGATGGGGGTTCTGCCAAATCTCTCTTCTGTTTCATGGATATTTTAAAAAATCATTCTCGCTACAGAATAGACAGAAGGGGGCATACTAGAAATAAAGAGACCACTCAGGGGACAGCTGAGGCATGAATGGTGATGTAGGTTGGGCTGGTATGATGGCCTTCTACCTGGAGAGAAGCAGTCAGATTGTGGATGGAGGCAAGAGAACATGCCTATGGGTTGGATCTGGAAAGTAAAGGGAAGAGAGGAATCAAGGGAGATTCCTAGACTTTTGGTCTGAGGGCCTGGGTGATGGTGATGATGTCTGTGAAAGGGAAATGCAGTTATCTTTCCTGTCTGTAATGTCATTGGTGTGACTGTGTGGGCATGGACTCTGAGCAGAGATGATGGCTGTGTGTTATACAGGGTCTTCCCACAGACCACCGTCTCACTCAAGGCCATGCTGGAGGGTCTTCTTTGTCAGAGAGACAGGTGCTCAGGTATGGTTGTCCCTTGTCTTGCCTGGTCCCAGGCTGTGCTCACCAAATCCTAAAGCATTCCTCCATAAGGCACATTAAAGAGAAACAGAGATTTAGTAAAGGGAAATGGGGAAAGAGCTAAACAGATGATTTGGTGTTTAACTGAAGGCACAGTTGCTTTGAAAACATCCTCCAGTTGGTAGGCTATGGTGTTCTGTCATTAACCTTCAACTTTCCCAGGAAGCACATAGGCCTAACCAAGGGAGCCTAAGAAAGTATAATTCTACTGGTGCTAATCTGCATGAGTTGTTGTTGTTGTTGTTGTTGTTGTTGTTGTTGTTGTTTTATTTAAGTGTGAAGGGATTTTACAGTAACTCCAGAGAACTGTCTATACTTTCTGGCTGTAAGTCTTCAACATGTTAATTTAAAATAGGAAAATGTCATTAAATTTCTACACACAGTCATAATTTTAAGTAAGGTGTTTTGTGTTTGTGTGGTTCACAGTCCCTGACAATAGGGCTGCATATGTGATATATAAGAGGACACTCCTTCTTTCTGCCCAGGTGCCCTGCTTACCCCTGCAAAGAGGGAGGGCCCGAATCACCCCCTCTCTGGCTTCTTCATGGGAAGAAGAAAAATTCCCTTGTGACTATGATGTGGGGGTGAGGGGATCTTCTGCTGTGACATCCCACCGTCACCTTTTGTGTCACTTGCTGCCTTGGCTTAGGAGGGACAGCACCTACAGTGGCTCAGAGCTCTCACTTACACCCATGGGTGCCCTCCTCTGGGGCCCTATCTGTCAAAGGTCAGAGTGAGAAGCCCAAGGGACTCTGGAGACGTACCTGGAGTTCTCTAAGTCCTGCAGCAGGAACACGGGGCCCAGGGCTTCCTCAGAGCTCCTGTGAGTGCAGGGGTCACTCACGGAATAGAACCTGATCAGGCAACAGAGATGGGCACAGCTGGGTGTGGGTCCTGCAGGGGAAATGCTGGAGGTCAATCCTCACACTGTGGCTTTTCTTTCCTGATGTCCCAGGGCTTGGAAACCAAGACCCCAGAGAGTCACAACTGAGACTAGTCTTAGTGGGTAAGATCGGAGCCGGAAAAAGTGCCACAGGGAAGAGCATCCTTGGGAAGAAAGCGTTTCATTCCACTCTTGCAGCAAAATCCATCACCAAGGTCTGTGAGAAAGGGAGCTGCATGTGGAGTGGGAGAGAAATAGTGGTCGTGGACACACCTGGCCTTTTTGACACCGAGGTGCCAGATGCTGACACACAGAAGGAGATTGCTCGTTGCATCCTCCTGACATCCCCAGGGCCTCATGCACTGCTCCTGGTGGTCCCACTGGGCCGGTACACAAGGGAAGAGCAAGAGGCCGCACAGAAGGTGCTGACAATGTTTGGTCCAACAGCTAGGAGATACATGATTCTCTTATTCACCCGAAAGGATGACTTGGACGGCGTGGAGTTCTGTGATTACATAAAGGAAGCCCCAAAATTCATTCAGGATCTGAGGAAGGATTTCAAGGATCGCCACTGTTTGTTCAACAATAAGGCAACAGGGGCTGAGCAGGAGAGGGCACAGCTGCTGGACCTGGTCCAGCACATGGTGATGGAGAACGAGGGGGGATTCTACACTAACGAGATGTACCAAAGGGCCAAGGAGGAGATTCAGAAACACATACGACTAGTAGGGGAGCAGTGCAGAGCTGAGCTGGAGAGGGAGAAGAAGCAGATAATAGAGGAGTATGAGAAGAAAATCAGAAACCTGGAGGATAAACTGGAGCAGGAAAGGAGAAAGGCAGAAATGGAGCGGGTGTTGGCAGAGAGGGAAAAGCAGTATGTTTGCAGGCAACGAAATGCCAGGGGTGAAGTTGAGGGTAATAGTGGTATACTTCAGTGCATCGTGCAAATATTCAAGCTTGTCAGTCCTTTGTTACATTTCTTCTTCAAGTAAAATTAAGCTCATTTAAAATCTATGTATTTTCCCATGAATTTTGGCCGCCCATTCCCTATATTATTCATCCCCCAAAGTCAGAGCTCTCTGTTTCTGTCCCTCAGGCTCTCAGGACTAGGGGGGGTGGGAAAGTTCACTGTTGACAATTGGTTGAGTTAACCAGGGACACATCCTCAATTTGTAAAAGTTCAGGGGAAAGTGTGGGTGCTCCCTACCTTCTGAACCCTTTCTCAGACGCACGGGAAAAGGAATGCAGGAGACCAGAAGTCGGTGAGTCCGGGCCTGCTCTACTTATACTTAGTAACCGTTTCTCCTCCAGATTCTTTCTAGATTGGCAGAGAATCTCTACCTGTGGCTTCTACTTTTTATTTTTGCCTTTAAGACCTCTGTGATTATTTTACCCATGTGGTTAGATAATCTATAGATAGAGATGCTTATAGAATTCTTTCTTCATTAACATAAATTTGTTGCATTACATCCTAACACAAGGACTGAAATTGTTCCTTATCATCAGCCCCCTGAAGGACAAAGACCTGTTTGAAAAATGGATCACTCAGAACTCAGCAGAATGAAATGACAGGAAGGGCTAAAGGACATGGATTCAAGAATGTTCAGAATATTCAGATGTTCCTATAGAAATGGTTTGACCAGCCTCAACGTGAGCACGTTGCTATAAGACTAGTTCTCTCTGTTCCTTGGGAAACCAAATGATGCCACCGCACTGCCATCACCCCACACCTTGATGACTCCCTGCTGGGAGGGTGGTCTGCACACTGCTCCCCACCCCCTGAATTGTTTCCTTAGTGTTATTATAATAAACCTTTTCTATTCTTTCGTATCTGTGCAAAACTGGAAATCTTTTACCTTAGGAAAAACCACTGATACTTCTTCTAAGAACACAGGGAAGAATTTCAATTTTTGGTAAAATTTCAAGATGGTTTCTGAGACCTCTGTGGACTTCCTGGGTACAAATGAGATCCCTTTATTGTATGGATAACAGTAGTGCAAATCTATCCCTTCTCTCCTGGGGACTCCTACATGAGTGATTTCTAGTAGCTCCCAAAGCACATTTCTATGTTCTAGCCACAGGTTCTGGTGGTCACATGCCCAAAGTTGGTCACATGCCCAACTTTGGCGGCCTGCCTGGGGAATGAACCAAAGGACCACAGTGAAAGCCAGGTCTAGTCACCACTAGCCAAAAAGGAGAGAGGACAGTCTGGTTCCTTTTTTTTGAAAAGTAAACATAACAGTAAGAAATGGTTTCACATCCTGAAAGAGACCAACCACTTTGCCTTTGTGAGAGGGGGATAATTTATGACGTGTCTCTCCCTCCTGGGTTGTAGGATATGCCCTTCCCTGTTCCAAAAGGAAAGCCATCAGCTTGGTCCTACAATGCCCAGTGCTACCTGGAGGTCCCATCCCTGTGACTTCCAAAATCTGCGGTGACAAAGCCAAAGGCTACAGAAAGTTCTGCGTGTGTTGTTACTGAGGAACCAGGTAGAGAACTGAATTGCAGGTTGCAGGGCATGGACACGACGGACAGAAGACAGTGGCACATGACTGAGAGCACAGAGGGATGCAGGAGGGGGCAGCTCAGAATGTTCCTCTAAGAGCAACAAGGACTTGGGACTGTCCATGCTGCGGAAGTGTTCCTTGAGCCAAGGTTCACCAACTCTTCAAAGGGTGGGGTAAGAAATATTTTGGGAGGGCCTCATGCACACCAGGCACTTGGTACACAGTGGTGAGTCAAGAGACTAATACTTTGTCCCAAGCACAGCAGCATCAAATCCGTGTGAGCCCTGTGGTGTCTTGGATGAGATGGAAACCTTTCCATAGGAAGGTCAGGTAGAAGGTAAATTTGCACATGGACTATCCAGCTGTGCTCAATCTTCTGTCCTACACATGGCACCATGGGCTGTCCTGCTGTGTCCTCTACATCACAGGGAAGGGGTGGGGGACATTCCTCATTGTTTTGCCCTGATAGGTCCCGTTAGGGTCTGCCCCTGCAGTCTGAAGCACATGCTTCAAGGAGGAAGGACTGGTGCCAAATAGCAATTCAACTTCTCATCTGAGAGATTCAAAAGATTTGAAAATATCTGCACCACCATTTTGAATTCCCCGCCCCCCGAGTTTACGCCATTCTTCATAGATTTGGGAATTCTTTAAGACATGATATTATTTGACCAAATGTCTTATATCTCACTTCCCCTCTTCTCTGAAGAAAAACAGTTGGGAAGGATTGGCAGGTGGTGGGGAGGGGAGGGAGAGGGTTACCCTGAGGAAAGAGGAAGAATATGATGGAGACTTGCTGGAGCAGGACTGGACCACCAGATTCACCCCAAGCACTCCCTGTGAGCAGAGTCACTGCTTGTGGGAGTCTGGAGGGGACAACATCAGAGGGAGGAAGTGAAAAAAAGTGAACAATGGGAGATGAGGAATCTGAAATGGATCAACCCCCTGGCATAATTGGTTTGGGAGGAGAAGGGAAGGTCAGTCAAGGTGGTACCTCCATAGGGTCCCCCGGACACACACCCTGTCCAACTGCATCCTGGGGCACTGGGGCTCCTTAGAGCACTGAGACAGAAAGTATTTTAACATATAATCCACTTAGTCCTGTTGTTTGCTTTGTCTGTGCCCCTCCTTTCAGAGAACAAAGGGACATTATTTACCTTTGCCTTCTGTTTTTTCTTTGTTTTCTGACCCGAGGCAGCCATGCTTGGGTTCTCAGCAGGCAGGGGAAATGTATACAGAATTTATTTTTCAGCAAATTACCTCTCTGGGACTTAATGATACAGAGCCTGAGGATATGTTTATTGATTTTAGAGAGCAGAAGTTAACAGCTAAAGAAAACAGTATCAAAATTAAAAGAGAACCAACTGTATTGGAAAACATATTTGCCAATGATACCTCAGACAAGGGTTTAGTCTCCAAAATATATAAAGAACTTACAAGACTCCACTCTAAGAAGACAAGGAATCCAATTAAAAGGTGGGCAAAGGACTTGAACAGACACTTCTCCAAGGAGGACATACAGAAAATCCAAAGACACATGAAATGATGCTCAATATCACTAGCTATCAGAGAGATGCAAATTAAAACCACAATGAGATATCACTTCACACCAGTGAGAATGGCCATTATAAACAAAGCAACAAACAACAAGTGTTGGAGAGGTTGTGGAGAAAAGGGGTCCCTAGTGCACTGTTGGTGGGACTGCAGACTGGTACAAACACTATGGAAAGCAGTATGGGACTTCCTCAGAAAACTAAAAATGGGTCTGCCTTTTGACCCTGTAATTCCACTGCTGGGACTCTATCCTAAGAACCATGAAACACCAATCCAAAAGAACCTGTGCATCCCAATGTTCATAGCAGCACAATTTGTAATAGCCAGGGGCTGGAAGCAACCTAGATGCCCATCAGTAAATGAATGGATCAAAAAACTATGGCACATTTACACAATGGAATTCTATACAGCAGAAAGAAAGAAGGAGTTCCTACCCTTTGCAACAGCTTGGATGGAGCTGGAGAGCATTATGCTAAGTGAAACAAGCCAGTCAGTGAAAGACAAATACCATATGATCTCACCTTTAACAGGAACCTAAACAACAAAACAAATGAATAAGCAAAATATAACCAAAGACAGTGAAATAGAGGACAGGCTGACAGTGACCACAGGGGAGAGAAGAAGGAATTTCAGGGGACAATGGGAAGGGTTTATGGGAACAAATTTAAAGAACACATGGACAAAAACTAGGGGGAGGGTGGTAATGGGAGGGAAGTGGGGAGGGTTGGGAGGGTGGGCTGGATTGGGAGTAAAAGTGAGAAAACTGTACTTGAAAATGATTAAAATAAAATAATAAAAAAAAAAGAAGTTAGAGAGAGAGAGAGTGAGAAAGTATCCATCTGTTGCTCCACTGTGTGCCCACTGAGGACCAAACCCAAAATCTTCTGGTGTACAGGATGATGCTCTAACCAATGAAGCCATCGAGCAGATCCAGGGATTTTATTTCTTTCTCTCTGTGATTGGAGAGAACCAGGTGCTCTGGAGTCAGCATTGTTGGGAATCTGATGTTCCGCTGGACGTTGCCAGTGAATGCCGGTCAGTGTGGTCCTCCCTCTTTTTTGGGCCTTTCAGTGTTTATGGTTGAAACTTTATATGTAGCATTCAAATACATATTGTAATTTGAAAAAAATACTTGAAATTTTCCAAATTTTAAATCAATTAATCTTTGATATTATTAAAAAGGTCTGGTGAGGTTGGGGACTTCCGGCAAGATGGAGGAATAGGTGGACGCACCGTACCTCCTCGTACAACTAAGATTAGAAAACCAATAATTTACAACAATAATTTACTATCAGAATAACACCCAGATCCGGCAGAGGATTTATCTGAATGGAAGTCGGGCAGCCAAGAAGTTGAAGTAGACGCGTTCATCTGGACTGGTAGGAGAAGACAAGTCGGCGGGCGTGGGGCTGGCTCGGGTCGGCAGCGTGCGGAGGTCGGGGGAAGGTTTGGCGCGAAATCGGTGCAAAAGCCATCAGGCATGTAAGAAGGCAGCGGTGATCCCTGAGTACGCAAGCTGTGGCTGGCAGACCCAGAGGGGCAGCGATTGTGGACCAGGGCAGAACTCGCAGCCCGGAAGCCCAGACAAGGGTCTGAGTCCAGGGGAACGGAACTACCGCCATTGTTTTCTCCTGCCCCGCTCCCGCTCCCGCCCCGCCCCCACATATAACGTCACAATCTAGCGACCAGGGTGCCCAGCCCCGGTGAGCACCTAAGGCTCCGCCCCCCACCGTAACCAGAGCAACCAGACCAGAAAAAAAAAAAAAAAAAAAAGGAGAGACAGGGGGAAAAAAAAACAAACCATGTTTTCAACAGAGCAGATCAGTCCCCCAGGACTCATCCTTTTGAGTGACCAAGAATTAGCCAATCTATCAGATGCACAGTTCAAAACACTGGTGATCAGAAAGCTCACGGAACTGGTGGATTTTGGACGAAATTTAGATGAAAGAATGCAGAGTACCATAAAACAGATGCAGGAAGACACGTGGAGGAGAGCCAATAGTGAAAGGAAGGAATATGAGTCTCAAAACAATACAGTGGACCAGAAGGAAGATAGAATCAACCAAGCAGGAAAGCATGATGAAATAAGAATTCAAAAAATTGAGGAAAAGATTAAGAGCATCCAAGACACCTTTAAATGTTCCAATATCCGAATTATAGGGGTACCAGAATCGGAAGGGGAAAAGCAACAGATTGAGCACGTATTTGAACAAATAATAAAGGAGAACTTCCCCAATCTGGCAAAGGGAACAGTCTTCCAAGAAATCCAAGAAGCTCAGAGAGCCCCAAAGAAGTTGGACCCAAGAAGAAACACACCAAGGCACATCATCATTACATTAGCCAAGGTAAAAATGAAGGAGAGAATCCTAGAAGCAGCAAGAGGTAAGGGGACAGTCACCTACAAAGGAGTTCCCATCAGACTGTCAGCTGATTTCTCCAAAGAGACCTTACAGGCAAGAAGGGGCTGGAAAGAAATATTCCAAGTCATGAAAGACAAGGACCTACATCCCAGATTGCTCTATCCAGCAAAGCTCTCATTTAGAATGGAAGGGCAGATAAAGTGCTTCTCAGGTAAGGTCAAGTTAAAGGAGTTCATCGTCACCAAGCCCTTATTTTATGAAATGCTAAAGGGACTTATCTAAGAAAAGAAGATAAAGAAAAGACATGTATAGTAAAAGGACAGCAAACTCACAAATATCAACAACCACACCTAAAGCAAAACCAAAAGAAACTAAGTAAACAATTAGAACAGGAACAGAACCACAGAAATGGAGGGCACATGGAGGGTTAGCAGCAGGGGGGTGGGAGGAGGAGAGAGAGAGAAAAGGTATAGAGAATAAGCAGCATAGAATGTAGGTTGAAAATAGATAGGGGGAGGGGAAGAATAGTACGGGAAATGTAGAAACTAAAGAACTCATAAGTATGACACATGGACATGTACTAAAGGGGGAAATGTGGGTGGGAGGGGGGTACAGGGTGGAGGGGAGAGAAGGGGGGAAATGGGACAACTGTAATAGCATAATCAATAAAATATATTAAAAAAAAAAGGTCTTGCCTTCTATGGGCAATTATTTGATGCCTGTATGGGAGATGTCTCATGTTCAATATACTGTGAAAATAATTTGGCCTTTTCTTAAAATTTTCCCACAAAACTGTCCGTGACCAAAGTAATAATTTCTTTTACCACCGCTTCATTTTAAAGTGTTTTTATTTGGTGTAATTTTATCCAAGGCATTTTGTAGCTGGTCCAAGTTACAAGCTCTGATCCTTTTAAATACTGTTTACGATGTTTGTTTGTTTGTTTGTTTGTTTGTTTTTATTAGCCAACTGTGAAGTTTATTTTAATTTTTTAGTGTTTTTTATTGTTGTTCAAGTACAATTTTCTCCATTTCCCCCCCATTACCTCCGCCCACCACAGCCATCTCTGCCTCCCACTCTCCATCCTACACCTCTTTGTCTTTGTCCATGTGTCCTTCATACATGCTCCTTCCTGGTTTGCCCCCCATTATACGCTCTCACCTTCCCTCTGATTACTGTCAGTTTGTTCTTAATTTCAATGTCTCTGGTTATATCTTGCTTCCTTGTTTGTTTTGTTGATTAGGTTTCACTTATAGGTGAGATATATGATACTTATCTTTCACCGCCTGCCTTATTTCACTTAGCATAATGCTCTCCAGTTCCATCCATACTGTCGCAAAGGGTAGGAGCTCCTTCTTTCTCTCTGCTCCATAGTGTTCTATCATGTCAATGTACCATAGTTTCTGATCCACTCATTTACTGATGGACACTTAGGCTGCTTCCAGCACCTAGCTATTGTAAATTGTGCTGCTATGAACATTGGGGTGCATAGGTTCTTCTGAATTGGTGTTTCAGGGTTCTTTGGCTATAGTCCCAGCAGTGGAATTGCTGGGTCAAAAGGCAATTCCACTTTTATTTTTTTGAGGAAATTACATATTGTTTTCCACAGTGGCTGCACCAGTCAGCACTCCCACCAACAGCCCACTGGGGTCCCCTTTTCTCCACATCCTCACCAGCACCTGTTCTTTGTTGATTTGTTTATGATGGCCATTCTGACTGGTGTGAGGTGGTATCTCATTGTGGTTTTAATTTGCATCTCTCTGATGGCTAGTGATACTGAGCATCCTTTCATATCTCTGGGCCCTCTGTATGTCCTCCTTGGAGAAGTGTCTGTTCCAGTTCTGTGCCCATTTTTTAATTGGGCTGTTTATCTTCCTGCAGTGCAGCCATGTGAGTTCTTTGTATATTTTGGAGATCAAACCCTTATCCAAGGTACCATTTGCAAATATGTTTCCCCATACAGTTGGTTCCCTTTGCATTTTACTGATATTGTCTTTAGGCATGCAGAAGCTTTTTATTTTGAGAAAATCTCATTTTATTTTTTCCTTTATATCCCTTGCTCTAGGGGACATACAAGTGAAAATATTGCTGTGTGGAATATCTGAGACTTTCTTGCCTATGTTCTCCTCTAGAAATTTTATGGTGTTGTGGCTTATATTTAAGTCTTTATGTATCTTGAGGTTATTTTTGTGTATGGTCTAAGTTGGTGGTCAAGTTTCTTTTTTTTTTTTTTTTTGTAGCTGTCCAAATCTCCCAACACCATTTGTTGAAGAGACTATTTTTACTCCATTTTATGCTTCTACCCATGTTGTTGAATATCAATTGACCACAGAGATTGGGTTTATTTCTGGGCTCCCTATTCTATTCCATTGATCAATGTGTCTGATCTTATGCCAGATTGTTTTGATTATTGCGGCCTTGTAATATAGTTTGATATCATGTATTGTGATACCTCCTACTTTGTTCTTCTTTCCCAAAATTGCTGCTTCTATTTGGGATCACTTATGGTTCCATATAAATTTTTGAAATCTTTGTTCTATATCTGTGAAATATGTCATCGGTATTTTAATAACTATTGCATTGAATCTATAAATTGCTTTGGGTAATGTGGACATTTTGATGATGTTAATTCTTCCAATCCATGAACATGGTACATGTTTCCGTTTGTTTGTGTCTTCCTTAGTTTCTTTCTTCAGTGTTGTGTAGTTTTCTGAGTACAGGTCTTTTACCTCCTTGGTTAGGTTTATTCCTAAGTACTTTATTTTTCTTGTTGCTATATCAAATGGGATTCTCCCCCACCCCGATTTCTGTTTCTGATATTTCCTTGTTGGTGTGCAAAAATGCCTTCAATTTCTGAATATTGATTTTGTATCCCGCTGTTTAGCCAAATTCACTTATTAGGTTGAGTAGTTTTTTGGTGGAGTCTATAGGATTTTCTATGTATGCTATCATGTCATCTGCAAACAGTGACAGTTTTGCTTTCCTCCTTCCAATTTGGATGTCTTTTCTTTCTTTTTTCTGACTGATTGCTGTGGCAAGGACTTACAATAGTATATTGAATAGAAGTGGTGAAAGCATCTCAAATCAACAAATGTAATACAGAATCTTAATATGTAAAATTTCTAAAGCCCCGCCCCCTCTGTGGCTCTGTTCTTTTGGTGGACTTCCCCATCAACTTCTGCCTGCTCTGGCTGCCTTCAGATGCCACCAGCCTTCCCTCTAGTCACTGTGAATTTCGGTCTGAAGGCTGTTCCTGGGTCACCAGGACCTGGTGTGCTGTGGTGGGGAAACCCTATCAATGTGGCAGTGGTGTGGCCCCTCATCTTGACCAGAGGATCCTGACTGAGGGTCGAGTCCCCTAGAGTGTTGGTATGTGTTTGGTCACTTCTGGTGCCTTCAGACAGATGTTTTAAAGTCATTATTTTGTATTTTCCCCATAATTCATCAAGGGTGTTCTGGGGGAACTGGGAACTGGCATCCTTCCTTGAGGCTTTGAGCCCCTGGATTAACCCACACAGAGGAAACAAGCACATACTCACTGGGCCCTTCACATGGCAAAGACCCTGGTTATCCTGTGTTCCTCCAGTGTTGAGATAGTTGTTGAAAATAACTCATGTTGACTATTTTCACAGCCTTGACCAAGACAGCTTCTCTCTCCCTGCCCCACCCCCACCCCACCAGGTCTTTCTTCATGATCCAGAGACAGTGAAGGGTCCAGGACTGTGGTGATCCCCATTGGACTTTCTTTGCCCTTTGGAACCCCAGGGAGTGACAGCAGTGTCTCTCCATACTCATGAAATGTTGTAGATGTTATCATCCCTGATTTTTAGTAATAAAGGAGACTGCACATCATATTTGATATACTGCAACTCTGTTCCCTTGGAATTTTTCATGAAGGCCATGGTTTGAGTGGCTTGCCAATGAGAATCATTGAATGGATGTCACTTGTGAAATGCTTGTACTTTCTATTATGAAATGAATGAAGTTAACAGATAAAACAGCACACTCAAGTTAATTTATCCTGTTGTCCTAATGGAAATGCAAATGGTTTGAACTTTGACTCAGCAGCTCTGAGGTAACAAGACTGTTCATTTAGAAACACTATGACCTTGACTCCCCTGACCTTGCCCTACTGACCGTTTACTTGAACCTAGTGCAGGGGTGGGGGCCGATAGCACCAGAATGCCAATAATATCCCTTTCTGAATGTTATACCAGGGATTTTAATTTTCATGTAGAATAATAACAAGGGAAATACAATAATGAGGAAATCAAAGCCATTGTGATCAAATCAATACTTTATGCACAAGGAGGAGAAAAGCAGGAGACGGAACAGAACTGAAGTCTCTGACGCGGGTCTTTGGCAGCACGCACATGTCACAGGGAATATGGCTGGGTTCTGTCCATGGACTGTGGATGGCTGATTGAGTAAATGGATCTGTCTCAGGTGCCCACAAAACTGAGTCCTTGTTCTGCCCTGAGACGCTTCCCTGAACCTTTCAGCCAGTGAAATGCACTGGCTTTCTTGGTGTCCCCCGTGTCTGGGGACAGTGGGAGTCTGTGGCCTCTGCACTGGGAGACCAGGGATCCTGATGGGGCCCCTGATGGCAGAGAATCTCGGACAGGCAGGTGAGCACCCAGACAGACCTGCGGCTGCCTCTCTGATTGCTGACTGTCCCCAAATGCTGCCACCCTACTCTATTTTACACACTTCCCTGAAGAAGGCAGCTAGAGACCCTCTGTCACATGGTGTGAAGAAGGGACAGAGGAGTCTCTCAGGGGGCAGTTCCCTCGTTCCCGCCTGTCCTGTTTCCATCACTTGGTCAGACTCCCCAGAAAGCATCCTGAGCCTCGGAGAAGCTGAGGGGCATCTGAGGAGTGTCATTCTCTTTGTGAGATCACACAGTACTTACCAGTCAGAGGCCAGGGCCGACCACCACCCTGATGTCTTCTGGTCCTGGTCCACCTCACCTCCTATGGCCTTGTCCCCAGGAGCTGCCCTTCAGGAAGACCCCCCCCCAGGGGTGCAGAGTCCTCCCCATCCATCAGGCAGGTGCTTCCTACCGTGCTCACAGCATCAGCTGCTCCCTTTGCAGCTTCCCTTTCTTCTCCAAACTCCTCTATCTGACCCCACAGATACCTCACAGAGGACCCCACTATACACCCAGACACTGACCCCATGCCCACTCTCTCCCCACTGTCCAGTGAGAATGGAAGGGCTACAGGTAAGGCTGAGACAGGGTGGGGAACCACCTTTGATTTCTAATAGCAGGAGGCAGATATGATGAGAGGGGACCCTAATCATAGCATCCCTAATCTAGTCTGCTTTAGGGAAGGCTCCTCCTGTGCCCAAGCTTCCTTGGCACCTCCTGGGGCCTCATGTCCCGTAGGAGGTCTCGGGCCACCATCCTGACCAGGCCCTGCTCCTTGGACCCCCCAGCCCCACTTGGCTCATCATTCCCACCAGCAGTCCCCACAAGCCCCATTTGCTGTGGTTCAATGGCCGCCTTCACGGGTGAATGAAGGAGCTGCCCCTCAGGCCATGTCCCTCTTTCCCCTCGCTCCTCCTGCCCTGACCAGCAGCTGCCCCTCCCCGACTGCTGCAGAGCCAGGGGTCTGTCCTGACCCACCACACACTCAGGTGCCTTAGAGTCGTTATGCTGCCCCCTCTGTGGGTGAGGACACAGACCAAGACTGGACAGTCACCTGGTCAATGGCACACACTGATTTATGTCATTGGTAAGGAGTGACTCCAGTGACCAGAATGCAGTGGGTGTGACAGGGAAGAGTGAGGAGGCCCTGCCCTCAGGGAGCTTTGGTTCACTCGAGGAGAGAGATCTTCAACAAATGTGATGCCATCGTGCTGTGCGGTCCGTGTGAGACAGTGGGCTGCACGGGAGCAGGGAGGCGCACACGGGCTCTGAGAGTGAGATGAAGGACTGGGATGGGAGCTGGGACTCTGGGACCCACACCCTCTGATTCGGCAGGCTCCACCCTGGAGACCCCAGTGGTCTGTGGGCCGGGGATGCAGAGGAAGGCGATAGGCTGCGAGGTGAACCCAGGGCTGGTGAGGCTCCCAGGAAATGGCAGTCTCCACTGGAGTCGGGCACACGGTCAGACGGTGCCCCTTTAGGAGACGTCGGTGGGTTTTCTCAGGCGCCCTGGATTTCACGCAGCCCCTCCAGCCAGGACTCTGCAGTGGCTGCTTCCTCGGAGCCTCACCCTGGACCCTCTGCCCTCCATGCCCTTCTGTGTGCAGGACATGGGGCTGGCAGCAAGGGTTAAGCCTCCTTGCTGTAAGGACGGCCTTCGTGTTCCCACAGGATCACCTGGATGGTCTCCATGAGCTCCGTCAGCTGGGCCTCCTTCCCTGCGCCATCTGCCCTGTTGTTGAAGCCACAGTGGCGCCGTGCACAAACCACGTCCAGGTCGGCGAGCTCCTGGTTGTCAGTGTCCCGCAGATACTCATCCAGGGAGCCACCCTCCAGGTCCTCCTCCCGGGTGAACACCAGGACAGTGTGGGCCAGGATGCCCACCCCGAAGACCTTCTGGAGGTGCCTGACCACCTCCTGGTCCTCCTTTGTGAAGCGGCCCAGCTGTGTCACCAGCAGCACTGCATGTGGCCCTGGGGTGCAGCAGGCGATGGCTGCCCAGGGGCCCTGAGTTGCCCCTTCCCGTGAAACCCGAGAGGACAGAATATCGGGGGTGTCGGTCACCTCAAGCTCTTTCCCAGCCCAGTCTCGGCAGCCATGTTGGAAGGTCATGGTCACGGGTCTGGCGCTGAGCTTGGATTCGAAGGCTTCCCTGCCCAGGATGCTGTTTCCTGTGGCGCTTTTCCCACTTCCACTTTTCCCCACCAGCAGGAGCCTCAGCCTTTTTGGGGTCTTTTCCTTCTCCTGCAGATCTAGAAGCATCCAGACAAAGCAGGGGTGTGGGAGTTATAGCCCATGCACCAGGGCCGTGAAAGCAAAAGGCAAAAGGGTGATTGTGACAGTTACATCAGTGAGGAAGCTTCAGGTACTAATCTCTCCCAGGTAGTGTCTAAATGGGATCAGTATCCTGGAGAGCCTGGGCCACTCCCCTCAGACTCCTGACGTCCTACCCCCCAAAACTGTGGCTTCTACAAATCAGGTGGTTCTAGCCACTCAGGCATCATTAACTCGATGGGACCTTCTGTGATCACCGAGTCCGAGAGCACAGCGGCCCCTCTGTCCTCAGTCACCTGTCCAGCCTCAGGACAGTGACCTCCTCACTGGGCTGCCCCCCAAGAGAACAAATGTCAGGTCTTTCGCAGCTGACTTTCAGCCTCCCCCACACCCTGTCTGAACCCTGTCCTCGCTGCACGGTCCATGTCTAATTCTATCTGGTGACCTTAGGTGCCTGCGTTCTCTCCTGGAGGCACCATGTAAGGAAAGACAAAAGGGGGAGACAGTGGGTTGAATCCCTTATCTTTGGCCAAAGGACCTCAGTGATGGGCTTCCCTGATCCTCCCTCCAAAGGTGTTGGTGTTTCTGCCGGAACAACCCCCTCAAGCCATCAGTAAGGAGTTCACCTGATGGCCTTGTGTTGCAGAAATCAGGGCACTTCCATGACAGACACCAGGTGTGTGAGTGTGTCTGTGTGTGCTGAGTGGACACAATTAGATTTATTGTTGAAATGAGCCATGTGTCTACTTACCATCTTCTGAGGAAAAGACCACTGAACAGAATGAAAGACACGGGATCTCAGGGCATTGACATCTTTTTTTTTATTGTTTCATTATATTCAGTATAAATTGTATTTTTTAAAGATTATTTATTGATTTATTTTAGAGAAGGGAAGGAAGAGAGAAAGAGAGGGAGAGAAACATGAATGTGTGGTTGCCTCTTGCACTCCCCCTTCTGGGGACCTGGCCCACAGCCCAGGCACGTGCCCTGACTGGGAATCAATCTGGGGACCTCCTGGTTCATGGCACTCACTCCACTGAGCCACACCAGCCAAGGGAAATTTTATCATTATCTTTATTACATTCAGTAGACATCATAGTGTTTCCTAGAAAAAGGAGTTCCCAGGAACATGAAACTGGCTTTAGACATTTGCAAACAGGAGGAATGTCGTGCTTAAGGTTTCAGAAGGTTTTGGAATTATATTTCAAAACAAACGGTCATTTTAAAAATAATTTGGTTCATTGATAAATTGAGTGATGGTAAGATTTTAAAACTTTGCCAAATCTCAACTATTCACTGATGTCTGGCACTGCATTTTATAGAGAAGGCACTGGGCTTCCCTTACTCTGTGACACTGATAATAATTACTGATCAATAACTGTCACCTGGGAGTCTTTCATTCCAAACCAATGGTCTTCCCAGGAATTGTCACTAATTTTCTGAGTATAATTAACAATAGTTTACAGAACAAATGGCACATACTACACAGTAAGTAGTAAAAAATTTTCATATAATGAGCAATACACAAAATAACCAAAGTAGCAATCGAATACAAACTACAACACACACTTGCATTTGGATTGGGGCTCTTTTTAGCAACTGCCTTTGGCTCTGGTTGTGCCTTGTCTCTGCTTTCCCATGTACTTTATGAGACTCCCTTTGAATCCCTCTAATTTTTCCTCTGACCACTCACATCCACATTCCAGCCCTGTCGCTAGGCCGTACAGCTCATTGATACAGGGCTACCCACTTCTCTCTACCATCAGGCCCTCCATCAAGTCCATCAACTTATTCTCTTGGTCTTCCAAATCACTCCCTTTGGCTTGCTTATTAAAGGCGTATGGTTGCCCCCACATGCAGCCACCAGCCTGCGTAGGGCTTTATTTCCTGAGTGGTGAATGTACTCCATCCAGGAGCCTCCCCCATCGTCCTCCTTGTGGCTGAAGGAGGACCCTCTAAGAGCACCCTCTCCAAAGACCACTTTCACCCTCCATGCAGCCTGCTGGTCCTGGGCAGTGAAGCGGTGCAGCTGCATCACCAGGAGGAGCACATGGGGACCTGGGGCTGAGAGCAGGCAGCACTTCTGCACCTCTCTGTGCAGGGGATCGGATCCTTCCCTGAACACAGTTCTGGTGTGCCCATGACGACCAGCACCCTCTCTCCCTAGCATCCTGCACTCTCCCTGCAGGTCTGAGTAAAGGTCTGGGAGGGCAGCTGGGGCTAAACGCTTGCTTCCCCAGGGTGCTGTCCCCTGTGGCACTTCTGCCCGTCCCTGTTTGCCCACCAGCACGATTCTCAGCTCCAATCCTCTGCTGCATTGGCTCTTCATGTGTGGTCCTGCCAAGAGACAGTTTAGTACTATGCTGGTAATGCCAATGGGATGTTTTTAGGGATAAGGAGTTATTGTCACATATGCAAAAGACACTCTCACAATATATTGCATTTATGAAAGAGAGGCCAGCTCCATTATTAAATAAAATAAATCAGTCATTTAAAAAATTAATTATTTTATTGTTGTTCAATTACAGTTGCCTGCATTTTCTCCCAACCACTCCCCCACTCACCCCAGCCAAACCCACTTCTCCCCCTTGCTTCCAGCCTCCCCCCACCCCCAGTGGTTTTTAAATATCTGGATTTCTGTAGGACTCCAGCATATTGCCATGTTGGATCCTAGAAAAACCTACTTGGGGTGGGGATGAGATGGATTTAGAAACAGATTTCATCACGCAAAGCTTGCCTGAATCTCCATTCTGGCCCTCTGAAAGACCAGTGTCCTGAGCATCAGCGACATGGAGCCAAACTGTGGGTCCCACCTTCGGGGGAGCTAACTACCCCAATTCTGCTCCAAGGCCAGAGAGGAGGCTCTACCAATGAAATGAATGGGCCGGGGAAATGGGGGACGAGCAATGTAAAACCATTCTCCACAATGATTAAACAGCTGGTAGCTTACATTCTGCTTAGAGAGGACAGGATGACTTCTGTAGAACATGGGCACAGGAGATGGCAAGACAGGTATGTGCACCTGAAGTTGTTTTCTTACCCGACTGACTGCATTCGTGGGTTCCATTGCGGCTCCCGAGGGACAGGGAGACCAGACACCACTGGAGCAGCGACAGCAGCCTGTTACCTTCCAGTGCTGAATCCGGAAAGACCCTCGCAGTCCCAGAGCATGCTCACAGCCATGCCTCCTTTCTTTACACGCAGCTGACAAGATACGTGGAGAGTTACTCTCTGTGTGTTACAGAGAAATCAAGTCACTTGCCTCAAGTCACACAGTGAGTCTCTTGTTTAAATCTGGCAGCATATCTGAAGCGACAAGGCACAGAAAACACAGGCCACATCTTAACGCCCAAGTTCTTCCTGGTGAGAGCTATTATTTACTTCATGCTAAGGACCCTCTCTTTGCCAGCAATGTGTAAACTAAATTGTATACAGTTTACAGTTCCTGTAAAGTGGCTTCACTTAAGCCGAAGGCCTTAAATCGTTTCCCTTAAAATAGGATGAATTTGTTCTAAAACTGTTTAGAGCATAACTGGGAACCAGCAGTCAATACTGCAGAACTTTTTGTCCACGTGTGGGCTCACCTGATTTCCTGAGCAGGGGCGTCACTGGGGAGCCATCCCAGGGCAGCTCGGGAGGGAGCCCAGGGTGCTGCAGGGGGCAGTCTGACTGCGATGCAGCCACGGCAGACCCCGCTCCTCCTCGAACACTCAAGTTTGAGTGTACGCCCAGTGGGAAGGGGAGGGGCTTCATAATCCCAGGGACCAGTTTGCACATGTCAGTCTCCCCCAGGAAGGACACTTGACCTGCATGAGCCTCCTTCCTCGGCAGAAGCCAATGGCCAGACAGGGCTGAGAGCTGGTGGCACCCCCAGCAGCTGGAGGAGAATGTCCTTTTGTTTCATAACATTCCTCTGGGTTTGGAGACACAAACATTACCTTCCTTGCTTCATCCTTGGGCCACCCAAAAAGAAGTCCCAGCAGAGTGTTAAAGATATCTCTGATGGCCCTGGCTGGTGTGGCTCAGTTGGTTGGAGCATCATATCCAGTAAACCAAAAGGTCCCAGGTCACCACAGGTCATGGGTTTGATTCCCAGTTGGGGTCAGGGCATGTGCCTAGGTGGCAGGTTCGGTCCCAGTTGGGGCATGCACGAGAGGCAACGGATGTTTCTTTCCCTCTCTCTCTCCCTCCCTTCTCCTGTCTCTAATCAGGTGAGGATAAAAATGAATAACTAAGTCATGACTAAAAAAATAAAAGATCTCCTGGATGAAATTTCTTCTCAGCCAAGTCTCTCCACTCCTGTCTTTCTGAACACTGGCCCGTGACCATTACAGGGAGTGTTTTCTCTGTGTCTTAGCTCTTCCAGTGAGTGAGGTGATTGCAGTCTTGGGTGAAGACTAAGACAGAAGTGAGGAGGAGGGGAGGAGGGAACGCCGTGGCTGGGTGACGGGGAGTGGTTTACGTGCCCCTATGGTGTTTACTAGTCATTGTATCTCGTGGTTCAAAGCTGTGCTCGAAAACGGGTCAAGGCCTCCATCCCCAGTGACAAATATACCGCAGATTTCTTGAGAATACATATTAAGATGCATTTGATGATGGTTTTGTGTAGAAAATTTATTTATAAAGCAGTAATGTTGAACAGAATAGTGTGTGATGACAGAATTTTGAATATCTACTTTGTCCAGCATGGTGGACAGACACTAGCCAGACGTCACTCCTGAGCCCTTGAAATGTAGCTGGTGTGATGGAGACAGTACATTTCAGATTTTATTTTACTTTAATTCATATCATTTAATGGTTTCATGTGGCTAGTAGCTGCCATATTGGACAGTGAAGTTATCAAGTATATGATTTTTAATAAGATGGCACAAAATATTGTGTTTGTTTAAGGAGAGTGTGCACAGGCTAAAACAAACATGAGAAAATTCAAAGGAAAAGAGTGACTTAACACCGAAAAATCCTAGCCCCTGGGACGGGGAGATTTTCACTGGTGGGTTGACACGGCAGTGGCCTCCTTTGGGCCTGTGCAGACTTCCGCCCTGTGAAGCAGTTTTCACCACACCATTGTATTTCGGAATCACTAAAAATTCAGAGGACGTTTGAGCTAAGGTAGCCCTCCACGTTCCAGCTCCCAGGATTTTAATATCTGTCACAGACAACTTCACCCAGAATGCACTGTTTGAATGGAAAACCCGCTCCAGCAAATGTGCCCACACAGACTAAAAACCAGCGCATCGCCTGTGAGCCTGGGACACAGGACAGAGCAGGGTCTGCGTCCCCATCTCTGCTGCTTCCTGGCAGCATCCTGTCCGTGCCCCTTTCCTGGGGTCCTCCTCGGTGACCTTCCTCTCCACCTCCGCCCCCACCCCCACCACCCCCTTGGTGCAGGGAAACCAAACAACTGCGGCTGTGGCCACAGTGAGCTGCAGAGGGCCTGGGCCGTGCACTTTGAGGTGGTTTTTGCTTTTCATTCTCTCAGGGTTCAGCTGTGTCTTAAAAAGAGCTGGGTTTGGGTGTTCTGGCCAAGGCTGAGGAACAAGGGTTTCTGGTTCAGCTTGTGACAGGAAACCACAAGACTAGGGGCTGCTGTGAAGGCAACTCTGTCCCCTGAGGGGTCAGAGGCCGTCTCATCTGGTGTGATCTGAAGGGACCCAAAGCCCCTCTGCCCAAACAGGGCCCTGCAGCCTGTTGCGCCTGAGATACCATTCCCCTCTTGGGAGTAAAGGTTTTCTGCCAGGACAGAGGGTGGACGAGGAACACACCCACAGGAAGACGGAGAAGGAGGGCAGTGGGGTCAAACACACACCTGAGCAGTTGGAGCAAACAGTTAGACATTCAGGTCCTCAAACACCAGGTACTGGCTGGAAGGCTCCTCTGGTGGAATCATGGCCCCCTGCTCTCGGACGGGCAGCATCTTATAAAAGACACGAGCTCCAGCCCTGGCCGGTGTGGCTCATGGGGTTGGAGTGTCATCCTGTAGCAGAAGGGTTGTGGGTTTGATCCGGGTCAGGGCACATGCCAAGGTTATGACCCCCTGACAAAGTAGGGAACTGATCAATGCTTCTCTCTCACTCCATGTTTCTCTCTCTCCCTTCCTCCACCTTCCTCTCTCTCTGGAAGCAATGAAGGAGTGTCCTTGGGTAAGGATAATAAAAATAAATAAATTAATTAAAATTAAAAAAAGAGATACACTCTGTAGGCCTAACTTGCTACCAGTTACCAGTTCCCAGGTTTGAAAAATCATCTGTTGAAAGTGCAGAGATTGATCAGTTGCTGTCTTGCTAACTTGGCCTCTTCCTCCCACCCCCAGACCCTCCCTGCTTTGAGAACCACTGGTCTAGTGCACATCCAGTTGCCAAGTAGCTGTGGTTACTGGTTTCCATGACTCAGGGGACCATTGCAGGGCCGAAGCCCCAGGTCTCCCGGCTGACTGGGGTGCTGATGGCTGACGGCTCACCACCAACCCTCCTTTCAATGGTAGGCTGAGAGTGAGAGTAGTCCCCCCAGGATTACTCTCAGCTGAAGAGAGTCGCCTCCCCCAGGTTGCTCCCTACTCCCAGGGCAGCTCACGGTTATGACCGCTCTTAGGACTGACCAAGGCCTGACCTCTTGTCCCATATGGGACAGTGGAGCTCTGGCTCCTATGAACGTGGCTAAAGCCCTTTGTGAGTCCTCACAGCCCAGGTCTCCCCCATCTGACCCTGCTTCCTTCACTGTCCTCCCACGGCTTTGGGTCCCAACTGCACGCTCAGATGGATTTCACGCACATACGTCTTCATCTCGGGACCATCACACCCACGGCACGCAGAGTCTCGTCTTCCTCCCTGGGCTCAGTGGGGAGCCCAGGGGGAACTGGGGAGCAGGGGCCCTGGCTCAGCATCATGCTTAGTAGACCTTGAGGGAATTTCTTAGTGCAATTGCATGCGATTGTTTTAGTCTTTCTAGAAGCTGGCTATACTTATGGGTGTACTTACACCTGTGTTTTAGAACCCCCTTCCTCTCTAGCATACAAGAAAAACATCGCAAGGGTTTTTCTCTCCATGTGCTTTTGTTTCTGCTTCTGTGCTGCTGCGTTTCCTCCCTTTTTATTTCAGTTTTAAGTTTTTGCTGAAATATAATTTACATGGAGGAAAGGAGGTATTTGACTTTGCAGCTCTCAGAATTGTCACAGCCTGAGCCCGGCTGAGTGTCAGCACGCAGAGGAAGGAGCAGAGCACCATCAGTATCCCGGCATCCCCCCAGCGGTCCTGGGTGACCTCAGGCTGGACTTCTAGCAAAATAGGTTTATTCTCGCTGTCTTTGTCCTTCACATAAATGGACTCATGCACTATGCATTCTTTTGAATCTGGCTTTTTTTGGTTTATCATGATGTTTTTAGTTGTGTCCATATGATAATATGTAGCAATAAACTGTGCATTCTCACTGCTATATACTGTCCATGTATGACTATAACCCAGCTTTTATACATAATTTATGATATGGACATGTTGGGAACCGCCCTGCCTGGTTTCAGAAGCTGTGACCCCCACCAAGGCTAAGGCTGAGGGAGCGACCTTGGACAGTAAGCCACTAAGGAGACAAAAGATTATCTCCCTGGCAGGAGCACTGGTTCTACTCCTTTTACTTTATCCATAACTGGCCCCCAATGCTTGGCCAGTTAGCCAATGATTGGTAAGATTCCCCAAGGGGGGAATGATCTAAGACAGGCACGATCACGTGGGAGGCCCCCAAGGAAGGATTTTGGGGGCTACAGCAAAAGGGGGTAATGGACTCTTACCCCTCAGCTTTGACAAAGCCTGAGTCCTCATTGTCTGTGAGAAATCTCCTAATCTCTTGGCTGCCCTACTTCCCTTGCTCCACCTAAGCCTGAAACAATGACAGAGGGTGGTGCAGCCCTGTGCTGGAAAGGGCGGGTTCTCTGGGCAATCAGGCCTAAGAAAGAATATGTAAAATCCTGTGAAACCTGCTTTGTTTAGAATGCTCTCAATTAAATGATAAGGGTCTAAGCAACAAGTAAGTTTCTTCCTCAAAGTTTTATAGCTCTTTAGCTATCTGACCCTGACTCAAAATAGGCCCTCAGAGTTTTTTGTTATCCATTGTTTGACCCTTACTGCCTGGCAATGATTAATGAGCTTTATCTGTATTCCTGTGCAAATGAACCCAATAAAAGGCCACTGAGGAAAATGCTCCTGGTCCTTCTCCTGTGAGAGATAGGTCACCTTTCCTCCCCAAGTAGATCATGTCTTGGTAGACTTATTCTCATCCATGGCGTCTAGGGGACCCTGCAGGCAGAGCCCCGCCCCCCCCAACATGGACATATAATGTATATCATTACCCTAATGACTTTGGGCTATATTATTTTCATTTTCATTTAAAAATATTTTCAGCTACTCTATCTTCTGGCTTTATTGAGGTATAGTTGACAAATAACAACTGTATATGTTGATATACACAGTGGAATTCTACTCAGCCATAAAAATACCAGACAACATGGATGAATCTAAACAGTATTCTGGTAAGTGAAATGAGTCAGACAGAGAAAGACAAATACCATATAATTTTACTCCCATGTTGAATCTAAGGAGCAAAATAAACAAACAAAATGCAAACAGACTCACAGAAACAGAGAACAGACTGATGGCTGCCAGCAGGGAGGAGGGCTGGGAGTTGGGTGGGGAAGGAGAGGGTGGAGAAGCACAGGCTGGTGGTCACAGAGCAGTCCCCGGGGGTGTGCAGTGTGGCCCAGGGAAGACAGTCAGTAACACGTAGTAACTGCGGACAGGCCTGCTGGGGGCTTGAAGCAGCACAGTAAGTACTTTTGTATCAGAACACGGAAGAGGCACAGTGAAAAGCCGGTGTGTAGGACGTTTACGTGCAGTGTAGTAAGTGTGCTCACACAGGCACCGCCAGAGACCTGTGAGTAATGTGTTCCATTCTTTTTTTTTTTTAAAGATTTTATTTATTTATTTTTAGGGAGGGAAGGCAGGGGGGCGGGGAGAGAGAGAGAGAGAGAGAGAGAGAGGGAGGGAGGGAGAAACATCAATGTGCGGTTGCTGGGGGTCATGGCCTGCAACCCAGGAATGTACCCTGGCTGGGAATCGAACCTGGGACACTTTGGTTCCCAGCCCGCGCTCAATCCACTGAGCTATGCCAGCCAGGGCTATGTGTTCCATTCTTTACAAAAGTTCCAGAGGAAAAGGATGGGATGAAGCATTCAAGTAACTGAAGGGGGGCACCAAGGCCTGAGCACGTGGAGGAAAGACACTGTGATAACATGAGGAGGAAACGCTGAGAAGTGACTGTGTTTGGCCTGTGTCAGCTAAAGGGGGCATGAGGATGGCAAAGTTAAAAACAAAAACAAAAACAACAGTGACACAGCCCAGGGGCACAGGCCCGCTGAGAGTGGGATTTGACCCCAAGGTCATGCTCACGCGAACGGGCAGGAAAAGACACAGTCTGAAAACAAGAAGCCAGCATTAGGGCTGCTCAGCTATGTCACAGATTTGGAATTGTCAGACACAGAATGTGTGTGAGTGTGCACACCCACATATGTGTGTGCAGAAAGATGTGTTTATTATAAAGAACACTTATTTATGACAGTGAGTGTGCTCGCATGGTTCATCATAAGCAGCTGGCTCGTGTGATCCTGGAGTGAACGTCCTGAGATCTGCAGTCAGCAGGCCAGAGACCCAGGAGACGGTGCTGTAGCTCCCACCTGAAGACATCCGGCTCAAGACTCAGAGAGTCGATGTTCCAGTTCAAGTCCAAGGCCTTGTTCTGAGAGAAAACATTCAAAGGAAGGATGAGTTAGGGGAAGAAAAGGAACAAGGAACTTCTGTCACCATAGGGAAGGCATAGATAGCTGTGTGAATCCCCCGTTCTCAAAAAGAGAAGTCAGTAAAAAGCCATCCCCTAGCATACAGTTTTCAGAAGAGCCTGCTGCCTTTAAGCCTCTGAGTTCTGGTTAAGCTGGTTCAGAATGAAAATAATAATATTCTCCTGCCCTTGTTTTTCCTGTTTACATCACTGAGGCTGCAGACCAAACGCACACTGCACACAGCCAACTCAGGCAGGCCTAACCCTGGGCGCTCCGCCCCCTTCCTGTTCCCCCTCACAGCACACAGCGGCTCCTTCCAGCGCAGCTCTGCAGCTCAGCGAGCGTTCTGTCACATTTTCCTGAAAAATATAAGCAATGTTCCAATTTCATTCAAATGCCAGTGAGGCTGCCTTAAATTCCTCTGGCCATGGCCCCCAGAAGCCTACAGAGTCGGCCCCAAATGGAGAAAGGGACAACTCACCAGAGCACTTGGTCCTGGGAGTCAGGAGTCCAGGCTCTTCCTCTGGTCCGGCGGACAGCGGGGTGGTAAGTCCAAACGTGTGGGTGAGTGTGTCTGTGTGTGTTGTGGTTGTGTGTATATGTTGTGTACATGTTGTATTTGTGAGTCTGTGGTGTGGTTCTGCATGTGTTGTGTTTGTATGTCTGAGGCTATAGATGTGAATGTTGTGTGTGTTTGTGTGTGTTATGTCTGCATATGAGTTATGCATGGATGTTTGTGTGTGTGTGCTGCATTTGTGAGTGTATGTGTGTTGTGCATGAGTGTATATGTGTGGACACTGTGCATTGTGTTTGTGTGTTACATTTGTGTGTGCATGTGTGGTATGAATGTGTGTGTTTGTGTGTTGGTATGTTTGTGAGTAGATGGATGTTCCATGAGGAGTGCATTGTGGGAGTGGTCTGTGTCATGTTTATGAGAGTGTGTTGCTTTTGGTGTGTGTGTGTCGAGTCTGTGTGTGTCTTTGAGGAACATTACAAGGGGCTGTGACTAAGAGGTGAAGAGGATTCTGTGCCTTCCGTGTCCTGCCTCAAACCCCGATTAGTCTGGTAGAGGGGAAGAGGCTTCTGTGAGGTCCACTTTCTTCCTGAGAAGCAGCAGGGTGACCCGCCTGCTCCGTGTTCTCTGATGGAGACAAAGTGGAAGGGGGAAGAGGTGTGAGGCACTGTTGAGGGCAGGATCTGTGGACGCTCTGAGAGACAGGTGTCCCCACACTTGGGGCTTTCACCTGGAGACAGTCCCTGACTGTGAGTGTCTCCCTGTGTCCTGTGTGTCCTGGCAGACAAGTCCTGGGCTGCGTACTTCCCATCCCCAGCCCACAGGGGAGAGGGAGCAGATGCAGACAGACGGGCTGCTGAGACAGGGAACCGTGTGGGTCTGTGAGGTGGTGCAGGAGGTGGCAGGTGCACTGCTGTCACCCCACAAGGGTGACGACAGGTCCTGGCTGGGTGACAGGGCCCTCTCTGCAAAGACTGGGCCCTCTAGAAAATGTCGTGAAGTGGGTTGGGATGCTATAGGGACCACAGGGACATCTAGTTGAAGCCCAGATTTCACACTGCGGGGACTCTGAGGCCCAGACAGTGTCACCATGCTAACAGATGGCCATGAAGTTGGGCACTGAGGTCCCCTGGCTCCCAGCAGGACAGTACCCACACTGTCAAGTTCCTGTGCCAGGGAAATGGACCTCCTCACCACAGCACCTGCCCACCCACCTCTGAGCCCGCGGCCACCCTCTTGGTCAGGCCATCCTCAAGGATCATCCGGGCACCAGGACCTGGCCCTAGCCTGCCCCGTACCACAGCTTCCTGCTCACGGCCCCAGTCTGGCCGCTCATCTTCCCACCACTCCTGGAACAGACCATCAGACCTGCTTCTGCATCTCTGCTCTTTCCCTCCTCACAGTGGAATCCCAGGACCCTGTGTCCACCCCAACACCATTGTGCCTTAGGCCACAAGCTGATGGCTCCTTCTCCATGAAATCACCTAGACAGACGATGGGGACCGAGGAGCAAAGAGAGAGAAACAGGGTCCCTGAAGGAGGTAGAGCGTGTCTCAGACCTTCCTCCCCCTCCTCTCTCAGTCCAACCCCCAGAGCAATGCAAACACTTCCTTCTGGCAGGAGAAAGGCAAAGCCAGCTGCCTTGTGAGGCACAGTAGAAACTAAGACAGACATGTTGTTTCTCCAGGTGGAGGATGAAGGATACGAGCTGATTCTCTGGAACAGCCCCGCAGGAGCGCCATCCCAGCGTCCTACCCGAGACATGTTGGCAGGTACCACAACCTTGCAGCATAGGTGGCCCTGAGGGAGGAGTGCACAGGGACGTGGGCGTGCAGGGGTGCACTTGAGGAGGCAGCAGAGTGCAACCAGCTAGGCTTCACCCTGCACAGGGCCCTTGGGTGGGGCCTTGCCTACCCCACCAAATAAGAGGGAAAGACCCTGAGTAGTACAGTGGGAGAGAGGGGGCAACAGATGGCTCCAGCCACGCCCTTGGGAAGGTGAGTGTGCGGAGACTACTCCCCGTGGCAAAGGCTTATAGCCAACTCAGGGGGCAATGGGCTGACTCTGGTGGGGGGTGCTGAGGGTCAACAGGGCCGCCCAGCACCACTGAAGGAGTGAGTGAGTGGCTGCCTTAGGGCTGGGCTGGCCCTTCCCCAGGGCTCTCCCGCCAAAGCTTTTGCATTGGGGTCAGGGGCTTGAGGGTCATGGGTTTGACCTCATCATCTAACTGGGGGAGACAGAATTAGGAAGTGCTGGCAATGTGTCCATGTTCCTGGCCAGAAGAATTTATTTGTGATTCATTATGTATTTGACACTAATGATTTATTTAGTGTATGAACTTCAATGGCCTGAGTCATTGAGAGGAAGCCCTATTAATACTCTGCGTGGGAAAATTACGGATACAAGAACTGATATCTGATTTAGCCATTCTCATGGCAATCAAGGTTCAATATTACTTTTAGAATCCTCTCTGCAGCCTGAGTGGTAAGCTCGGCATGGACTGGCTTCCTGGCTGCCCAGGTGGGAGTTCCTGTCTTGGTCCAGCTCTAGACCAGGGGGGACAGCAGGGATGAGCACTCTGCATTCCCTGCTTCTTTGACACCCCCCATCCCCGATTCACCCACGTTGCCCTCAAAGCCACGTGGGGGAAGCTGGAGGAAACCAGTGTCCTCAACCAGAGTTGGTTGCTGGGTCCACCAGCCAAGGATACCAGGCACGCCTTAGGGGGCTAGGCCCTGTCACTGAGACACACCAATGTCTTCACTGTGGAGCAGATGTGGAGACCAGAGGGGCCACTGGACACCTGTCTGTTGCTCCGGGGATGAGGTGAAAGGCCGGGGGAAGGAATTCTCTTCTCAGCCTGAGACCCCAGACACTTCTGAAACCCTCACAGCAGGTTTTCAATATCAGGCTGGCATGTCCACATCTCCTCTTTGCCCGTTGTCCTGTATGCAGCTGGGCGGGAACATCCAGCCCAGAAGTCCAGGATGGAGCCCAGGAATGCGCCCCCGGGGAGCCTCTGTGCAGTGGAGCCCAGTGTCTGGCTGAAAGGCACCACCCTCCCCACAGTCAATGTGGAAAAGTGGAGGGAAGTGATGGGGTCAGGCACTCGGGGACAAGACACAGACACAGAGGCCACACCTCTGCCCTCATCATCAGGGACACCCAGGAAAGCACAGGGTCCCCCATTCATCCTGGGCTGATTCTATCTGGGTGAGAAGATGTGACCCTGACAAGATGTTTCAAACCTAAACACAAAAACGTGGCATTCTGCCACATTATCCAGCAATTGCATTCTGGGTATGTGCCCCGTAGAACCCAATCAGGAACTCAGACTGGCATTGGTCCACTAAGGTGCGCAGCAGCATCATTCATAGTAGGAAAAAGTGGAAATGGCTCATGCCCACATGTGAGAGTAAACACAGTATAGTCCATCCATGCCATGTGATAGCATCCGGCCTTGCACGAACAGGGAATTCTGACCAGGCTGCAGGGTGGGTGAGCCTTGACACCACTGTGATGCCGAGAGAAGGGAACCCAACACAGAAGGTCAAAGTGCAGGGACCCAGGTCTCTGAGGCCCCTAGGAGAGTAGAAGAGCACAGGTCACAGAGACAGGAAGGAGGCTGGCAGTGAGCCGGGGCTCAGGGGGAGGGAGGAATGAGGAGTTGTGGTTTCATGGGGACAGAGTTTCAGTTGGGGTGACAAAAATTCAAGAGATGCATAAGAGTGACAATCACACAGCAATGTGAAGGTGCACAGTGCCACTGAACTGTCCACCAAAACCCACTGACAACTGGGATTTCAAATATTTCTGTATATTTTCCACCATAAAACAATTTTTTTAAAAGAACATGGGCTCAGAGCAGGTCTCCTGTACAGATGTCACTCCTGCCCCTCCTCCCAGAAGAGCCAGCCCCTGGGGTCATGAGCATCCAGGCCTGAGGACTCTGAGGAGGCTAAATGGGGTTCATGGGTTATAACTCCCACCCCCCCCCCTGCTTTGTCTGGATGCTTCTAGATCTGCAGGAGAAGGAAAAGACCCCAAAGAGGCTGAGGCTCCTGCTGGTGGGGAAAAGTGGAAGTGGGAAAAGCGCCACAGGAAACAGCATCCTGGGCAGGGAAGCCTTCGAATCCAAGCTCAGCGCCAGACCCGTGACCATGACCTTCCAACATGGCTGCCGAGACTGGGATGGGAAAGAGCTTGAGGTGACCGACACCCCCGATATTCTGTCCTCTCGGGTTTCACGGGAAGGGGCAACTCAGGGCCCCTGGGCAGCCATCGCCTGCTGCACCCCAGGGCCACATGCAGTGCTGCTGGTGACACAGCTGGGCCGCTTCACAAAGGAGGACCAGGAGGTGGTCAGGCACCTCCAGAAGGTCTTCGGGGTGGGCATCCTGGCCCACACTGTCCTGGTGTTCACCCGGGAGGAGGACCTGGAGGGTGGCTCCCTGGATGAGTATCTACGGGACACTGACAACCAGGAGCTCGCCGACCTGGACGTGGTTTGTGCACGGCGCCACTGTGGCTTCAACAACAGGGCAGATGGCGCAGGGAAGGAGGCCCAGCTGACGGAGCTCATGGAGACCATCCAGGTGATCCTGTGGGAACACGAAGGCCGTCCTTACAGCAAGGAGGCTTAACCCTTGCTGCCAGCCCCATGTCCTGCACACAGAAGGGCATGGAGGGCAGAGGGTCCAGGGTGAGGCTCCGAGGAAGCAGCCACTGCAGAGTCCTGGCTGGAGGGGCTGCGTGAAATCCAGGGCACCTGAGAAAACCCACCGACGTCTCCTAAAGGGGCACCGTCTGACCGTGTGCCCGACTCCAGTGGAGACTGCCATTTCCTGGGAGCCTCACCAGCCCTGGGTTCACCTCGCAGCCTATCGCCTTCCTCTGCATCCCCGGCCCACAGACCACTGGGGTCTCCAGGGTGGAGCCTGCCGAATCAGAGGGTGTGGGTCCCAGAGTCCCAGCTCCCATCCCAGTCCTTCATCTCACTCTCAGAGCCCGTGTGCGCCTCCCTGCTCCCGTGCAGCCCACTGTCTCACACGGACCGCACAGCACGATGGCATCACATTTGTTGAAGATCTCTCTCCTCGAGTGAACCAAAGCTCCCTGAGGGCAGGGCCTCCTCACTCTTCCCTGTCACACCCACTGCATTCTGGTCACTGGAGTCACTCCTTACCAATGACATAAATCAGTGTGTGCCATTGACCAGGTGACTGTCCAGTCTTGGGCTGTGTCCTCACCCACAGGGGGGGGCAGCATAACGACTCTAAGGCACCTGAGTGTGTGGTGGGTCAGGACAGACCCCTGGCTCTGCAGCAGTCGGGGAGGGGCAGCTGCTGGTCAGGGCAGGAGGAGCGAGGGGAAAGAGGGACATGGCCTGAGGGGCAGCTCCTTCATTCACCCGTGAAGGCGGCCATTGAACCACAGCAAATGGGGCTTGTGGGGACTGCTGGTGGGAATGATGAGCCAAGTGGGGCTGGGGGGTCCAAGGAGCAGGGCCTGGTCAGGATGGTGGCCCGAGACCTCCTACGGGACATGAGGCCCCAGGAGGTGCCAAGGAAGCTTGGGCACAGGAGGAGCCTTCCCTAAAGCAGACTAGATTAGGGATGCTATGATTAGGGTCCCCTCTCATCATATCTGCCTCCTGCTATTAGAAATCAAAGGTGGTTCCCCACCCTGTCTCAGCCTTACCTGTAGCCCTTCCATTCTCACTGGACAGTGGGGAGAGAGTGGGCATGGGGTCAGTGTCTGGGTGTGTAGCGGGGTCCTCTGTGAGGTATCTGTGGGGTCAGATAGAGGAGTTTGGAGAAGAAAGGGAAGCTGCAAAGGGAGCAGCTGATGCTGTGAGCACGGTAGGAAGCACCTGCCTGATGGATGGGGAGGACTCTGCACCCCCGGGGGGGGGGTCTTCCTGAAGGGCAGCTCCTGGGGACAAGGCCATAGGAGGTGAGGTGGACCAGGACCAGAAGACATCAGGGTGGTGGTCGGCCCTGGCCTCTGACTGGTAAGTACTGTGTGATCTCACAAAGAGAATGACACTCCTCAGATGCCCCTCAGCTTCTCCGAGGCTCAGGATGCTTTCTGGGGAGTCTGACCAAGTGATGGAAACAGGACAGGCGGGAACGAGGGAACTGCCCCCTGAGAGACTCCTCTGTCCCTTCTTCACACCATGTGACAGAGGGTCTCTAGCTGCCTTCTTCAGGGAAGTGTGTAAAATAGAGTAGGGTGGCAGCATTTGGGGACAGTCAGCAATCAGAGAGGCAGCCGCAGGTCTGTCTGGGTGCTCACCTGCCTGTCCGAGATTCTCTGCCATCAGGGGCCCCATCAGGATCCCTGGTCTCCCAGTGCAGAGGCCACAGACTCCCACTGTCCCCAGACACGGGGGACACCAAGAAAGCCAGTGCATTTCACTGGCTGAAAGGTTCAGGGAAGCGTCTCAGGGCAGAACAAGGACTCAGTTTTGTGGGCACCTGAGACAGATCCATTTACTCAATCAGCCATCCACAGTCCATGGACAGAACCCAGCCATATTCCCTGTGACATGTGCGTGCTGCCGAAGACCCGCGTCAGGACTTCAGTTCTGTTCCGTCTCCTGCTTTTCTCCTCCTTGTGCATAAAGTATTGATTTGATCACAATGGCTTTGATTTCCTCATTATTGTATTTCCCTTGTTATTATTCTACATGAAAATTAAAATCCCTGGTATAACATTCAGAAAGGGATATTATTGGCATTCTGGTGCTATCGGCCCCCACCCCTGCACTAGGTTCAAGTAAACGGTCAGTAGGGCAAGGTCAGGGGAGTCAAGGTCATGGTGTTTCTAAATGAGCAATCTCGTTACCTCAGAGCTGTTGTGTCAAAGTTCAAACCATTTGCGTTTCCATTAGGACAACAGGATAAATTAATTTAAGTGTTTATTGTTTACCTGGTAGGTTAATTCATTCAGCCTTTGTTGGTGCAGTTCAGTGGTTGAGGGCCGGCCTGAAAATCAGAGGGTTGCCAGTTGGATTCCCAGTCAAGGCCTGTGCCTGGGTTGCGGGCCAGGTCCCCAGTAGGGAGCGCATGAGAGGCAACCACAGTTTGATGTTTCCCTCTCTTTTCTCCCTCCCTTCACCTCTCTAAAAATAAATAAATAAAATCTTTAAAAAATAAAAATATGTTCTGTCTCGGTGGTCTAAGGCATCCAGCGCCCCAGGATGCAGCAGGACAGTGTGCGTGTCAGGGGGATGACATGGGGGAGCACCTGGGATTGCCGTTCTTCTCTTGCCTTTCCAAACCGATTACACCAGGGGTTGGTATCATTTCAGATTCCTCTTCTACCGTTGTTCACCTTTTTTCACTTTCTCCCCCTGATGTTGCCCCTCTGGACTCCCACAAACACTGATGCTGCTCACAGAGAGGATTTGGGGTGGATCTGGGGGTCCAGCCCTGCCCACACAAGTCTCCATCATATGCCTCCTCTTCCTCCTCTTCCCTGTTTTCTCTGGGCAACCCTCTCCCTGCTCCTCTCCACCACCTGCCAACCCTTTTCAGGTCTTTTTCTTTAGAGCTATAGGGGAAGTGAGATATAAGACACTTGGCCAAATAATATCATATGTCTTAAAGAATTCCCAAATCTATGGAGAATCTTGTGAACTTGGGGGGTGGGTATTGAACATGGTGATACAGGTATTGTCCAATCTTTTCAATCTGTCACATGAGATATTGAATCGCTATTTGGCACCAGTCCCTCATGGTGGGAGCATCTGCTTCAGGTTGCAGGGGCAGACCCTGATGGGGACTGATTAGCAATGGGAGATGAGGAACATCCCCCCGCTTGTTCCCTGTGATGCAAAGAACACAGCGGGACCACCCATGGTGCAAAGTGTGGGACAAAGGATTCAGCACAGTTGGATAGTCCACCTGCGGATTTACCTTCTACCTGACCTTGCTATGGAAATATTTCCATCTCATCTAAGACACCACAGGGCTCACACCTATTTGATGCTGGTGTGATGGGGACAAAATATTAGTTTCTTTACTCCCCACTTTGTACCAAGCACCTGGTGTGCACAAGGCCCTCACCAAAGATTTCTTCCCCGGCCCTTGGGAGAGCTGGGGAAACTTGGCTCAGGGAACATGTCCACAGCACAGATGGTCCTGAGCTTGTTGCTCTTCGATGAACTTTCGGAGCTTCTGCCCCCTGGTGCTTCCCTCTGGGCTCTCAGTCATGTGGCTCTGTCCTCTGTCCATCATGTCCATGTCATACAGACCTGCAGTTCAGTTCTGTCTCTGGTCCCATAGTAACAACACGTATGGAGCTTTCTGTAGCCTTTGGCTTTGTCACTGAGACTTTGAAAGTCACAGGGAGGGGTTCCCCAGGCAGCACTGGGCATTACTGCACCAAGCTGATGGTTTTCCTTCTAGAAGGAGGAAGGGCTTATCCTACCACCCAGCAGAGAGAGACACTTCATAAATTATCCCCTCTCACAAAGGCAAAGCAGTTGGTCTCTTTTGGGATGTGAAACCATTTCTTCTTATTATTATTTTTACTTTTCCAAAAAAAGGAACCAGACTGTCCTCTCTCCATTTTAGCCAGTGGTGACTAGAACTGACCTGCACTGTGGTCCCTTGGTTCATTCTCCAGGCAGACCACTGAAGTTCCCTTCGGGCGTGTGACCACCAGGACGTGAGGGTTGAACATGAAAGTGTGCTTTGGGAACTCCTAGAAATTACTCTGATAGGAGTCCCCAGAAGAGAAGGGATAGATTTGCACTACTGTTATCCATACAATAAAGGGATCTCATTTGTAACCAGGAAGTCCACAGAGATCTCAGAAACCTTGATTACATGTAATTTCTGCACGAACCTGAATGAATAAATCCAGACACAATGAATGAATCCAAGAAGAATGTGGTCATTGACGGGTAGAGGGGGTAAGAACGAGGGGAGATATATTAGGATGTAGAGAAGCCAAGCTCCATAATCATTTTGTAATTTTACCAAAAAGTAAAATTCATATCTGTGCTCTTAGAAGTGGTCTTTCCCATGGTAAAAGACTGCCATTTTTGCACAAATGTGAGAGAATAGAAAAGTTTTATTATAGTAACAGTAAGCAAACAATTAAGGGGGTGGGGCAGCAGTGTACAGACCCCCCTCCCATTAGGCAGTCATCAGGGTGCAGGGAGATGGAGGTGCAGTGGCAACAGCTGACTTCCCAAGAGAAGGAGAGAACTAGTCACTCAGCAACATGCTCCAGTTGAGACTGGTCACAGAGTTTCTACAGAAACATCTGAATGTTCCAAACGATGCTCTCTTTCCTGTTGAATCTGTCTTTTGTCCCTTCTGGCATTTCACTTCACTGAGTTCTAGAAGATCTATTTTTCATAAAGGTCTTTTCTCTTCAGCAAGCCAATGATAAGGAACAATCTGAGTCCTTCTATAAAAATGTAACTCAACAAATTATGTTGATCAAGAAAGAATTCTATAAGCATCTCTCTGTATAGATTACTAAATGCAAAGAGCTGACTTCACTGGCCACTTGGGTAGAGTGATCACTGTGTCCCTAAAGACAAAAATTAGGAGAAGAACCACAGGTGCAGATTATCTGCCAATCTAGAAAGAATCTGGAGGAGAAACAGTCACTAGGGACAAATAGACCAAGCTTAGGGCCACCGACTTTTGGTTTCCTGCATTCCTTTTCTGTGTGTGTCTGAGAAAGAGTTCAGGTCTCAGGAAGCATCTGTATATTTTGCTTTGGAGTTTTATAGATTGGACACGTGTGCCTCCCCTGTGAAATCAATTAAATAGCCAACAATGGCCAACAGTTGCCAACAGTGAACTTTCCAGCCTTCCCTAGTCCTGAGAGCCTGAGGGACAGAAGCAGGTGGCTCTGACTTTGGGGAACAATTTCTAGGAGGAAGGGGAACCAGAAAATATGCAGGAAATGCAGACATATTTTTATTTTTTGTCAAGGGCTTTGAACATGCATTGAGAGCAAAGCTGACAATGTTGAAAGCTCCTATGACGATGTCAAGTATCTTATTCTGACGCTCAATTTCACCCCTAGTGTTTTGCTGCATTGAAACATAGCGGTTTTCCCTTTCTGCCAACTCCCTCTCCATTTCTGCCTTTCTCCTCTCCTGCTCCAGGTTATCCTCCAGGTTTCTGATTTTCTTCTCATACTCCTCTCTTATCCGCTTCTTCTCTCTCTCCAGCTCAGCCCTGCACTGCTCTTCTACCACTCGTATGTGTTTCTGAATCTCCTCCTCAGACCCTTGGTACATCTCGTTAGTGTAGAATCCCTCCTCGTTCTCCATCACCATGCACTGGACCAGGTCCAGCAGTTGTGCCCTCTGGGCCTCCTGCTCAGCCCCTGTTGCCTCATTGTTGAACAAAGAGTGGTGATGCTCGAAATCTTCCCTCAGATCCTGAATGAACTTTGGGGCTTATTTTATGTAATCACAGAACTCCACGCCGTTCAAATCATCCTTTTGGGTAAATAAGAGAATCATGTATCTCCTAGCTGTGGCACCAGACATCATCAGTACCTTCTCCATGGCCTGTTGCTGTTCCTTTGTGTACCGGTCTAGTGGGACCACCAGGAGCAGCGCATGAGGCCCTGGGGATGTCAGGAGGATGCAACGAGCAATCTCCTTTCGTGTGTCAGCATCTGGCACCTCGGTGTCAAAAAGGCCAGGCATGTCCACGACCACAATTTCTCTCCCAGTCCAGGTGTTACTCCCTTTCTCACTGACCTTGGTGACGGATTTTGCTGTGATGGTGGAATGAAACGCTTTCTTCCCAAGGATGCTATTCCCTGTGGCACTTTTTCCGGCTCCAGTCTTACCCACTAAGACTAGTCTTAGTTGTGACTCTCTAGGGTCTTGGTTTCCAAGCCCTGGGACATCAGGAAAGAAAAGCCACAGTGTTAGATTGACCTCCAGCATTTCCCCTGCAGGACCCACACCCACCTGTGCCCGTCTCTGTTGCTTGATCGGGTCCTGTCCCATGAGTGACCCGTGTACCCACAGGAGCTCTGAGGAAGCCCTGGATGGGATGTTCCTGCTGCAGGACTTGGGGAATTCCAGGCACATCTCAGGAGTTCCTTGGGTTGCTCACTCTGACCTTTGGCAGACAGGGCCCCAGAGGAGGGCACCCAAGCATGTAAGTGTGAGCTCAAAGATGCTGTAGGTGCTATCCCTACCAAGCCAAGGCAGGAAGTAACACAAAAGCTGACTGTGGAGTGTCACAGAGGGTGATCCCCTCACCCCCACATCATAGTCACAAGGGAACTATTCTTCTTCCTGTGAAGAAGACAGGGAGGGGGCAATTCAGGCCCTCCTATCTTGCAAGGGCAAACAGTGCACTTGGGCAGAAAGAAGGTGTGTCCCTTTACATGTCACATATTCAGCCTTCCTGTCAGAGACTGTGATCCACAGAAGCATGAAGTGCTTTACTTTACAGTTTCAACTTTGTGTAGAAATCTAATGAAGTTTTCTAATTTTAAATTGATATGTTGAAGACTTATAGCCTGAAAGTATTGATGGTTTTCTGGAGTTACTATTAAATCCCTTGATACCTAAATAATAATAATAATAATAATAACAACAACAACAACAACTCATGCAGATTAGCACCAGTAGAATTACACTTTCTTAGGCTCCCTTGGTTATGCCTATGTGCTTCCTGGGAAAGTTGAAGGTCAATGACAGAAACCATAGCCTACCAACTGCAGGATATTTTCAAAGTAACTGTGCCTTCAGTTAAACACCAAATCATCTGTTTAGCTCTTTCCCCATTTCCCTTCAGTAAATCTCTGTTTCTCTTTAATGTGCCTTATGGAGGAATGCTTTAGGATTTGGTGAGCACAGCCTGGGACCAGGCATAACAAGAGAAACCACACCCGAGCACCTGTCTCTCTGACCAGGAAGACCCTCCAGCATGGCCCTCGAGTGAGACAGTGGCCTGTGGCAGGACCCTGTATCACACACAGCCATCGTCTCTGCTCAGAGTCCATGCCCACAGGGTCACACCAATGATATTACAGACAGGAGTGATGACTGAATTTCCCTTTCACAGACATCATCACCATCACCCAGGCCCTCAGACCAAAAGTCCAGGAATCTCCCTTGATTCCTCTCTTCCCTTTACTTTCCAGATCCCACCCACTGGAATGTTCTCTTGCCTCCATCCACAATCTGACCGCTTCTCTTCAAGTAGAAGGCCATCATACCATCCCAACCTACATCACCATTCATGCCTCAGCTGTCCCCTGAGTGGCCTCTTTATTTCTAGTATGCCTCCTTCTGTCTATTCTGTAACTGGAATGATTTTTTTAAATATCCATGAAACAAGAGAGATTTGGCAGAACCCCCATCTCTGGCTTCCACGAGATCAGTAGTGATTCGCCATCTTCCACACACTCTATGGGGAAGCTGTTGCTAATCCAAGGAGTAGCCAAACCACCCCTGAGGGCAAGTTTCCCACATTTGATAAGCAGCATCCTGGGATGAGAGAAGTAAGTTTCCAGAGGCTGAGAACACGGGACACAGGATGGCTACCAACAAGGGGAATGTGGGTGGGGGTTGAGATCACTGTGCCATTAGCATCACAGTGGAAGACACCACCTAGGGACACCTTGAGAGTGTCAGCTGTCAGCACACAGGAAGTGGGAAAATCATGGGAGATGAAACAAAAGGCCAGCACAGGCCAGCTCCACCCTGGAGCAGTTTGCCAATGCTGAGGGCACGTGGTGATCTATGTGACAGAGTGCTGCTGTGGCCACAGACTGTTCCCATCTGGGACATGTGCCTCTTTGGGATGTGGATCTGCAGGTCTGCTCACGAAAGCTGAATCCATTTCCCCACAGCTTGAATCTGGGTGTTCGAGTGACTTGTTCTGGACAAGAGGGCAGTAGGAGCATGAATACAGAATGGGTCTTAAAAGTGTGGATGCGCAGGGCTGGCTGTCTCCTTCTGCCCCACAGAGCCCTGCAGCTGCCTTGGGAATTGGCTGGACTTGCCTGCTCGGTGATCAAGGACACAGGCCGACTTATCACCATCAGCCTGGCCTGCATGAGAGTGTGCTGACTACCAGACACATCTATGGGGCTATCTAATCCCAAATTATCCAGTTGCTGGATATTGAGATCATCATGCTAGATGAAATAAGCCATGTGAAGAAAGGACAAGAGCCATATGATTCCACTCACAAATGGAATAAAAAGTAGGAAGCCACAGGTGAAAAAACAAAACAAACTCATGGACACAGACAGCCATGTGGTGGTGACCAGGAGGAGAGGGAGGTGAGGGGAATGAATAGGGTAAAGGGGGTCAAATGTGCGGTAATATGTGAAGACAAGGTTTTGGGTGGTGAGTGCATGATGCAGTACACAGATGATGGACGATAGGATTGTACACCTTAATCTTATATAGTGTTATTAACCAAAGTCAGCCCACTACATTTAATTTAAAAAAAAAAAAGATGATCCACTTCTGTACTGAACCACTAACTTACCACTGTGTACATGAGCATGTCTGGCCAAGATGATAGGAACCTAACATCTAAATAAATAGGAACCTGAATAAAAACTCAATGACTCTCATGTTCCTCCTTCCCAACCCTCTCTAAGACTGAAGAGAGGGACAGAGAAACACCCAGACAGACTACAGCTGGCCCTACTGGTGTGTGCCCATGTTTGGACGCAGGAGACAAGATCCCTAATCAATCCTGGATCACTCAGGACACTGTAATCTCTCTTCCTCTGAGCAGTGATGCTACATCAGAAGGGGCCAGGGTGAAGAGTCAAAGAAAAAGAAGGAGCAGAGTTGATGAAGACAAAATGAGAAAAGGGGTTGGGGGTATTTGGGCCTTGCTCAGTTGGGAACTGGCAGACAGGACTACCAGGAAAAGTCAGGCACTGATCCGGAGTGAGACGGCATCAACACCCGGAAACCTTACTCAGGAGAGAAATACTTTTCTTTTGATAACGCACATATGTGACTTGGACTGTGCAAAAAAGATATGTGAACAATGGCCATATTTCATACCTTTTTAAAAATGTAAAATGTGCCCCAGCTAGTGTGGCTCAATGGATTGAGTACCAGCCTGCAACCAAAAAGTCACTGGTTTGACTCCCAGTCAGGGCACATGCCTGGGTCTCCAGCCAGGTCCTCCAGACCTGGGGGAGCTCAGGAGGCACCTACACATTGATGTTTCTCTCCCTCTCTCTCTCCCTTCCCTTCTCTCTAAAAGTAAATAAATAAAATCTTTTTTAAAGAAGATATATGCACCCCCTACGTTCACTGCAACTTTATTCATGGTAGCCAAGACATGGAAAGAACCTAAGTGCCCTCTGATGTCTGACTGGACCAAGGACACTGTGGCACATACACTCGATGGAACACGCTCAGCCACGGGAAGGACGGAATACTGCCATTTGCAACAATGTGCATGGATCTTGAGAGAATCGTGCAAAGCAAAATGAGTCAGAGGCAAAAGGACAAAAAGCTTATAATTTCACAAAAAGATGGGATATGAAACATGAGCAACAAGAGAACAAACAGGAAAAACAGACAAAGAAATCCTCACAGATACAACAACTTGGAGGTTACAAGAGGGGACGTGGGGAGGGGGAAGAGAGAAGAGGGGAAAGGGCTCAAACACACGATGATGGAAGAGGACTTGACTTTGGGTGGTGAGCATACAATTGAATATGCAGAACACGTGAGGGGCTGAGATGCTGACTCAGAGCCTAGGCCTCAGATCTGGAGCAGGAGGTGCTGACAATTTTCACAGCATGAGCACTTGTTGAGCCCCTTGTTGACTCCAAATCCCAGTTTAGAAAGAAGCTTAGAAAATCGACATGCTTTTTAGGAGGAAGAACTTGAGCACTGTTGGTGTAGGCACTCTGTTTTTCACATGTATTTATAAACATAGATGAGACTGCTCTTATTCTTTTCTTTTTTTAAAAGATTCATTTATTTGTTTATTTTTAGACAGGGGAGAAGGGAGGGAGAAAGAAAGAGAAGAGAAACATGAACATGTACTTGCCTGTCACACACCCCTACTAGGGACCTGGCCCACAACCCAGGCATGTGCCCTGACTGGGAATCGAACCGGTGACCTGCTGGTTCACAGGTCAGTGTAAGATCCACCAAGCCACACCAGACAGGGCAAGACTGCTGTTTTAAAAACACATGTTGGTTTGAAACCTCCCAGGAGTAATCTGAAACCAGGCTCCCCATGGTATGGGGAAAGACCCTGGATAGCAGCAGACCACTGCAGATCGAAGGTGGCTGGTTAATGAGCCAGGGAACTTACTTGCAAGGCTTTTCATGGGTGGTCCCCAAGACAAATATTTTGTGTACCTGCCAAGCTGAAAGTGTATATAGATCCCTTGGTTGGGCTGTCACCTGCACCATCCAGATGGTCTCAAAAACATGTCAGTCTCTCAAGGCTGTGTCCCTGGTGCAGCTCTTGGGAAGCTGCCACACATTCTGAGGATGGGTTGAGGGGGCAGGGAGCCTGGGTCTATGTTTCAGGTCAGCTGGAGGTCACATTCTCCCCATGACCTCCCTAGTATAACAGACACAGTGGATTTACCACTCCATACCCAGAGCCAAATGGACACAAGTCTTGGTGGAAGAAACAGGTCTACTTTCACAAGTGACAAGTGAAGGACACAGGGGAATGATTTCCAAAGCTCTGCCTCTCCCAGGGGAGGCTCCGCCTTCACTCACACCCACGATCCTGGCAGCTCCAGGCTGAGCCCCTCTTTGCAGCTGATTCACCCATCAGTCACGTCCCAGGTTGAGCCCCTCCCATTTCAGCTCCTCTGCTCAACACAGTGCGACAATTTAGCGTCTAGGAGGAAGTGCCCAAGCTGAGACCCTTGCCCCACCTGTCACTGGCACCCCACCCCTGCTGACCACGCGTACAATTACACATGCCCCCGTTCTTCTGCAGTGGGCCCTGAGAGGGCAGAAGGAGCTTCACGAGCTCGAAGGTGGCCTGTTTGGTGGCTGCTCTCGCAGATGCCACAGCACCACTGCAGTCCCACGTGAGAGAAAACACAGGTAAGACAGCAATTCCCAAAATCAGGAACAACCTTCCACACCCAGAACCCCAGGACCTGAACCACTGACCCCCCTGGGCTGAGGGTCAGATCCCTTAGGGCATTGACTTGTATCCTCATGTGATTTAGTAAATGTGATAAATTAGCACACTCATCAGGTACGGACACAAACTATTTTGCTTGGATAATGACAGAGAGTTCAGCTCTCAGGAGGAATGTTTCTGGTATCAGAAAGCTCTGGAGGGGATTTTTAAAAAAATACAACAATAAAGATCAGGGTGTGTCTGAAAGAGAACTGACTATGGGTATGGCTCAAATTGATCAATCCATCTAATGAGGTACGTGGGGAGAGTCAAGTGTGGAGGTTTCCTACAGGCGGTGACACAGGGTATGCAAGTGACAAGGGGTACTGCTGGTAGCAGTGAGGAAATGACACCCTAACCCTAAGGGAGTGAAGGACAGCTGGAATCCAGAAGTGGGGATGGGTAGAGGAGCTATAACCCTGGCTTCGTGTTGCAGCAGGTCAGAGATGACCTTGCAAGGAGACAGGCAGGAGAAAAACTACCCTGACCTCACTTTCCTACCCTGAGGAGGCCTCCTGCTCAGACTTCCCACTGGCAGGAGCCCAGCAAGACTCAGAGACCCAGGGAGCCTGCTGACGTGGACAGACAGGACAGGGGCCTCAGGTCGGGGCCCCTCTCACTCAGCGCTGTTCTCGCCACATGTTCACAGCAGCGCAGTATCTGCAGACCAGCTGTAAGCAGGACGTGCTTGGCAGGAGCCCCCCCCAGGTAAGTGCAGCCAACTACAAAGAGGAAGCCGATGTGGCACTGACCAGTGAGCGCACATGAGCACTGCCTCGGCCTTCCTTCTGTGAGAGAGAATTTTTGTGTTGAGTTTTTTTTTTTTTTAAAGATTTAATTAATTTATGTATTTTTAGAGAACGGATGGGAAGGAGAAAGATAGGGAGAGAAACATCAGTGTGTGGTTGTCTCTCACTCACTCCCCACTGGGGATCTGGCCTGCTACCCAGGCATGTGCCCTGACTGGGAATCGAACTGGTGATCCTTTGGTTCACTGGCTGGCACTTGACCCACTGAGCCACACCAGCCAGGGGTGAGAGAGAGAATTTTGGAATGTGTATCCCCCATCTCCTTCACTTGCTACACGTAAGTAAGACCACATTGTGACAACCATTTCTCGTCGTTGAACAGAACTCAAGTGGAGAATCCTCTGAGTTCAATAACAATGTGGCCCACGTAGGTCAGCCTCCTGGGGCACAGAGGTACAGTGAAGAGGGGCAAAGTGTGGATCTACAGAGGCAAAGGAAAACTATTTGGCACAGAATGTATTTTTAAGTTACAGTCATGGACATTTCACGTTAAAATAGTAAATTAATAAGAAAAGAGAGAAAAACAATAAGAGGGATTAGCATCTTCCAGTCCACCAAGGACCAGAGGATCATCTTGCTGGAGAGGCCTGCTCTTCACTGATCGTGAGCTGGTACACGTGGACGGAGAAAATGAGCACCACCAGAGGGGCTGACACGTGGCATACACAGGCTTTTCATTTGATTTTCCTAAATTCAGTTTTTGAACCCTACGCAGTGTACTCTGGCCTGATTGTGCCCATTCAGTCACTCCTTACCTGCGTTGGCACTGTGGGGGTGGGGGAATGAGCTGGGAGGATGTTCTGGGGAGCAATCACTGCACAACAGACCAGCCCAAAGCTTAGTGGTTTGAAACAGCATCATTTATTTTTCTCATGAATCTACAAACTGCATGGGACAAGGTGGGGATGGCCCATATTTGCTGTCTGCAGCTTCCCCTGAGGTGCCTCTGCTGGCAGCTGGAGAGCCCACTGCCCTGTGGCCACACCTGCATGGCTGGCAGCTGGTTGTGCTGGCAGATGGAAGAGCAGGCAGGGGACGGGGCCAGGATTCCAGTCCTCTTCCTGGGGCCTCTCGATGGGCAATGTGGACTTCCTCACAGCATGGGGGCCACCTTCTGAGGGTGTGTACCCCTGAGAGCAAGGTGGCACTGTCCCTGTCTAACTTCAGAAGTCAGACCACCCACTACCCATCAAAGCAGTCACAGAGTCCATGGAATTTCAAGGGGAGGACACAGTTCCCATAACTCAACAGAAGGAGCAACGGTGCAGAGTACAAGAAGCAGAGCTGGGGTAGTGGATATCATTACAGCCTTCTTTGGAATATACAATCTATCACATTAACAAATCACAGTAATTAAGAAGAAAAAATAAAATTTGCATCAGTCACAGAACCTATTTCATATATCTGAAAGCATACCCAAAATCCATTTGAAAATATCTTTAGGTATATTTTCTTCACCTTCTTCCCTTAGTTTTCATTCTTAATATATTTTATTGATTATGCTATTACAGTTGTCCCATTACCTCCCTTCATTCCCCTCCACCCTGCACACCCCCTCCCACCCACATTCCCCTCTTTAGTTCATGTCCATGTGTCATAGTTCTTTGGCTTCTACATTTCCCATGCTATTTTTGCCCTCCCCCTGTCTATTTTCTAACTACCTATGCTACTTATTCTCTGTACCTTTCCCCCCTCTCTCCTTCTCCCACTCCCCTGTTGTTAACCCTCCATGTGATCTCCATTTCTGTGGTTCTATTCCTGTTCTAGTTGTTTGCTTAGTTTCTTTTTGTTTTTGTTTTAGGTGTGGTTGTTAATAATTGTGAGTTTGCTGTCATTTTACTGTGCATGTTTTTTTAATCTTCTTTTCTTAGATAAGTCCCTTTAATATTTCATAAAATAAGGGCTTAGTGATGAGGAACTCCTTTAACTTGACCTTATCTGAGAAGCAGTTTATCTGCCCTCCCATTCTAAATGAAATCTTGGCAGGATAGAGCAATCTGGGATGCAAGTCCTTGCATTTCATGACTTGGAATACTTCTTCTTTCCCGGCTTTTCTTGTCTGTAAGGTCTCTTTTGAGAAATCAGCTGATAGTCTGATGGGAACTCCTTTGTAGGTTACTGTCTCCTTATCTCTTGCTGCTTCTAGGATTCTCTCCTTCATTATTACCTTGGCTAATATAATTATGATGTGCCTTGGTGTGTTTCTTCTTGGGTCCAACTTCTTTGGGACTCTCTGAGCTTCCTGGACTTCCTGGAAGTCTATTTCCTTTGCCAGAATGGGGAAATTCTCCTTTATTATTTGTTCAAATAAGTTTTCCACTTGTTGTTCTTCCTCCTATCCTTCTGGTACCCCTATAATTAGGATGTTGGAATGTTTAAAGATGTCCTGGAGGTTCCTAAGCCTCTCCTCATTTTTTTTGAATCCTTATTTCTCCATTCTTTTTTGTTTGGTGTTTCTTCCTTCTGATCCACTGTATCGTTTTGAGTCCCAGCTTTTTCCCATCTCTATTGGTTCCCTGTGCATTTTTTTTCATTTCTCTTATTGTAGCCTGCATTTGTTCATCTAATTTGCAACTAAAATCAACCAATTTTGTGAGCATCTTGATCACCAGTGCTTTGAACTGTGTATCTGATAGGTTGGTTATCTCTCAGTCGCTTAAAAGTACTACATGTGGGGTTTTACTTCTGTGTCAGACATCTTTTCTTTTTTTCCCGTTGGTCAGGTCGCACCTGTTGACTTGACCAAAAGGTCAGGGTGGAGCCTTAGGTGTTTACCAGGGCGGGGCACCCCAGTCACTGGGTTGTGACATTGTATGTGTGGTGGGGTCCGAGAGGGAACAATGGCACTTGCTGCACTCTCCCTCAGACCTCAGTCCCTTCTGCTGCTTTCCCTGAGCAAACTGGGCCCCCCTGGTGCTGATTCCCATGTGGGTGGGCTTGTGTACCCCATGAGTCTTTCCAAGGGCCTCTCCTGTGAGGCTAGGAGTCTCTTGCTGTGCCTCAACCCCCACAGGTGTTTTCAATCAATGTCCCGAGGCTCTATTTCCTAGCACTGGAACCCTGGGTTACACGCAGTGCCTTGCTTCACAATTCCCACCTCACTGGGTCTGCTGTTTGCCACCCCTCAGCCACAACCTGCCAGCCATCGCCTGTGTGCCCAGGGTCCTCCCACTGTGGTCTTGTGCACTCCTGGATGCCTTATGCACCCCACCCCAATGGTCTCTGTTCTCCAAGCTGCAACCAGCACCCGACTGCTGAAGTCCTCCCCTCCTACCAGTCTGGATGAACAGATTTATTTTAACTTCTTGGTTGTCCAACTTCCATATAGTTGAATTTTCTATCAGTTCTGGTTCTTACTCTGTTTCTAAATTATTGTTGTCCCTATCTTGGTTGTGTGAGGAGGCACAGTGTGTCTACCTATGCCTCCATCTTGGCTGGAAGTCCTCATTTTGTTTTCATATTTCTCCTCTATGAATACCATTTGTTCCTCCATTTCTTGCTTTGATATTTCTTTTCCATCACATTTCTCCTTTACCTCTTCTTCCATAGCTGCTTGTTCAGCAGCAATTTTGTTCAGTGCCTCTTCCACACATTTCCGTTTCTTCACCAAGTACTTGTAGATGGAATCAGAAAAGTGAGCCCCTCCATTCTCCTGCACCACTGCCTGGATCAGCCCCACCAGCTCCTGCACTGAGCTTCCCTCTCAGCCTCGTCTGCACTTCTGTTGTTGAAGGCACAGCAGCGATTCCCACTCTCCCTCATAATGGTCTTTAGGCATTTGTCTGCATTTTCTAAAAAGCTACTGAGCTCCTGACCTTCCAATTCTTCTTTCCGAGTGAACAAGACGATCATGTGCTTCATGGCCGGCTTCCCAAAGATGGCCTTGACCAATTCTACCCTTCTTTGCTCCTCCTTTGTGAAGCAGCCCAGAGGTACAACCAGGATGATGGTGTGAGGCCCGGGGCTGAAGAAGCAGACACACTGGCTGACTTCCTCACAGGTGGTCTTCAGTTTCTCCTCAGTGTCAAAGAGCCCTGGGATGTCCAACATGAGAAGGTTCCTCCCCTCCCAGGCCCTCTCTTCTTTCTGACAGCTCTCTGTAACAAACCTGGAAGCAATTCTAGAATCAAATGCTCTTTTCCCAAGGATGGTGTTTGCTGTCACACTTTTCCCATTTCCAGTTTTTCCCACCAGAACAATCACAGAGTATTGTCCTGAAGGCCAGCCATGCTGGTTCAAGAGAATCTGGGTGCAGGTTCCTGCAAGAAACCTGAGGAAGGAAGGAGAAGGGGAGGGGTCAACTTAGGCAAGTGGAGACCACTCCAACTCTCTGCCCCTCATTGAAAATTTGTACTAGTTTATTATTCATATTGATCCCAGGGACAACAGAGAGATGGCAGGGGTCAATTTCTACAGAGGAGAAAAGAGTTTCCCCACAAAGGAGTGCCAGATCCAGGTCCAGGTCTCTCCCAGGGGAGCACACCTACACCTTATAGCTCTGCTCTCTCAGTGCTCCCTGAGCTGTCCCTGATCACACACAAAAGAAGGAAAAGTTTCAGTCCTTTCTGTGAATGAAGTATAATATTGATCCCAAGGGATAACCAAGATTTCACCAATAAATAAAGCTACAAATGTCTCTCATTTGGAAATAGTAATACAAAGTCTTAAATATCTTATTACATACTTAAAAAAGTACACACCATAGTTAAGAGGGATTTACTTCAGGAATACTAGGATGGTTCAACATGAGAAAATTCTTACAACACATCCCATTAATAGATGAAGAAAACTACCCGGATGCTGAAAAAACATTTGATCAGATTCAACACTGACTCATGGTTAAAATATTTCATAAAAATGCAATTAATAAATATTTCTCTAAAGTTAAAATAATGGATTATAAAGGTGATTTGGACAAAGAAAGAAGGAAATTATTCAGTGCTGCCAAGAAGAGGAATAAGGAGAGAGGACCAGCTCTACCAGGAGTCAAACACGAAGTTTCTGTAATTACAGCCGAACAGGGCTGGTGCACGAACAGAGAGAACGGGGAAACACAAACAAAAAATTCAGAAATAGACCAAATTATTCATATTGTATCCATTTACATTCCATTTAATTGCAGTGCTACCATAGATTAAATGAGGCTGCATCTCACATCGACAGGGAGAGAGGTGGACAATACAGTGAATCTGGGCTCATGGTGACCACACAGGAGCCAGGGACTGCCTCCACTGCCTCACGCCACTCAGGTTCAGTTATGTTCCAGGTTCACACAGAAAAGCAAACCTGTGAAAATAATAGAAACAACATGGACAGATTCTTTGTATCCTAGGGATATGGAAAATATTTCTAAGGTTTGACACAGAGTAAGGAAAAGGACTAAGTTTGATAACAAAAACTCACACAGATAATGTGAGACAAGAAACACCAGAGAAAAATTAAAGCAAAAAATGTCAAACTAAGGAAAGAACAGTTTCCAACTTACATCAAAGGGGTGAATTTCCCTATTACACAAAGAACATCGAAAAACACAGAAAGTAAATTTCAACAACTTGACAGAAAATGGAGTAAGAAATGGGAATAAACATTCAGAGAAAATTTAAATGTGCCTTGGCTCTATCAAAGGACAGTAGCAGGGGATCTAAGATGGCGTCAGAGTAGGAAGGAGCAGATTTGGCTTTCCTCTGCTCAGGGGAGAGAGTCCTGACCGATCTTTGGAGTGGAAAGGCAAGCAACCAACATATTTCAGCATTTTTGAGAACGGAGGACCAAGGATTGTGGCAGAACCCAAAGAACAAAGAACAGATCGCTGCATCAAGGTAGGTTCCCGGGACAGGCGTGTGGTACCGGGGCTGCAGCCCCAGGCCCGGGGGCCGTGGCTGGGTTTGCCGTAGGGTTAGTGGGAGAGAGCCAGGTCGTCTGCTCCCTCCCCAGCCGAGCAAGGTCTGGGCGGCTCTGGGAGGAGTCCAGGTGCTGGCGGGCACACCGGGTGGCGAGCAGCTTTGGAGGCGGTGAACGCCAGAGCCGAGTCACGCTGCGGACCCGGACTCCCAGGGTCACCGTTCTGGCTGGAGCTTTGGCGGTGAGAGAAACCGGGCCATTGGAGAGCGGCGGGCTCGATCGGGAGGAATTTCCCAAGAGGAAGGAGTGAATGGACACAGACACTGTTTGGGGAATTCTCCTGAAGTGATCAGTGGCTCTGGCCTGTTTGCTCCCCAGCTGTGAGCGTGCAGGCTGCGGACAGGCCGCGCCCGCCCGCCCGCAGGGGCACCGGTGTGCGGCAGACGGCCGTGCAGGCGCAGACGGGCCGCGCCCGCTCACCGGAGCGCGGGGAGCGAGGGTCGCGCCGGGCGGCGGACGGGCCGCGGAGCCAGTGCGAACCCCACGGGCCTAGGAAGAAAAGCCAAACAAGTCATCCTTCAGACTGCCTCAGCCAGCAAGAGCAGAAAAAACCGGTTTGGCCACTTTGAAATCAACAGACTTTTTAATTTGATTCTATTTTTTAACAATTTTTAATTTTTTAAGTTTTATTGTTTTTATTCTCTTTTGATTTCTTTTTCCTCTCTTACCTGATTTCTTGTTTTATTCCTTCCTCCTTCCTGTCCTCCAATTTTATCTCTTCTTCCTGCCTTCATCTGCCTTTTCTATTTTTCTTTCTTTTTTAAATTTTTTCCTAAATACCTACAAGTGAGACAAAATCCTGGATCGGTGACAAGACCAAAGTTGAACCCAAAGAAGGGGCATCACAAAAGCTGGGACAGTGAGATAAATGTCACTCTGCTATTACAAAGAACCTGCAAGTTATTGCAAATTTGTATTATTATTATTTTTCCAGTGTTCCTACATCCTTTTTTTTTTAAACAATATTTTTATATCCCTCTTATTTTTGTATAGCCTGCTTTGCTAGGCTGGTTTTATTGTATGACCTGACAGCTTTCCCCTGATATCTCTTTCTATACCGTATTACTAATCTACTGTCCATTAACTCACCTGTGTCCTATAAGCATACTACTCAATGTTCGGTACTTCATATCCTTATTACCTAGATTTCATAGACTCTGCCATATGAATGTAGCCATAATATTATTGTAAATAACTGCTGTTCCATGCAAGTGTAATTACTTCACAACACCCCCCCACCCCAGATCGTAGCCCATTTCAAAGTTTCCTGAACTCTATTACTGTAGTGGTTAACTCTATTCTCTCACACACTACACCTATTTACAACCCTTTACTCTCACCTTACCGCAGAATCTGACCGCCCACAACCTCTCTGCTTTATAGATCCAACTCACAATCCTTCCTCCCCCAACAAGAGTCTTATCTTCTTTCCATCCTTTCTAAAAATCAGCTAGCTGGGTGGAAGACCACGGTTAACACTATACATAGTGAAAGGATCTCCTATATCTTCCCTACTTGCTACTACTGTAAATAGCATAGAATTCTCGGTTGCTGTCTTAAACCATTTTGCCCTCCCCTCCATCTGATGACAAAAAAGAATAGGTGGAGGAGGTGAACACCAGGATACCCACTGGAAGAGGAAACCCAACAACAAAGGAACCACTAACAGATAACAGCAGAAGAAGGTGAAGGAGGGAGTAGTAACCACACAAACCTCAATCCAGGGCTTATCTGGAAATACAACTAAACAGTAGAGACAGTACCCAATACAAACAACTGAACAAGATTTCTTTAAACCTTGTACACACAGAAGAACCAGCCTCAACACAACCTGCCCTCACCAGCACAACAAAATATAGAAGGTGGTGGACAGAGTGACCCACATTTAACCAGCTGGCGGGAAGGAACCATCAAAGAAAGACTCAACAACAATCAGAACCCAAAGGCAAACACAAAGCCAACTTAAACAACAGCCCAAGACCAGCAAGCTTGGGGGTCAAGGAAACAGTACCACTGAAACTCACTGCTACTCTACTAAAGAAGTTCACATCATAAACCGAGGGAGCCAGAACAGATCAATATAAGAAGCTGAGGTGAACAAGAAGAGTCTCACAAACAATGGGAAGACAAAGAAATACTCCCCAAATGAGAGGAAAGGAGGAAGCCTCAAAAAGAATGCTAAATGAAACAGAGGCAATTCAACTATCAGATATTGAATTCAAAGCAGTGATTGTCAGGAAGCTCAATGAGCTCACAATGAGCTACGAGAAACTACAGGGAAGCTACAATGAACTCAATGAAAACTACATCAGCATAAAAAAGGAAATAGAAACTCTCAACAAGGGTCAAGAGGAAATGAAGAATACAATCTCTGAAATGAAGAACACAGTAGAAGGAATGAAAAGCAGGATCGATGAAGCAGAAGATCGGACCAGCGAGCTAGAGGACAAAATAGAAGAAAACACCCAGAAAGAGCAAGAAAGGGAAAAGAGGCTCAGAAAGAATGAAGAGGGATTAAGAGAAATGCAAGACAATATGAAACGTAATAGTATCCGTATAATAGGGATACCAGAAGGAGAAGAAGAAGAACAAGGGATAGAAAACCTAGTTGAACAAGTGATGATGGAAAACTTCCCTAATTTGATGAGACAAAAAGTCACACAAATCCAGGAAACACAGAGAGTCCCAATCAAGAGGAACCCAAGAAGGCCCACCTCAAGACACATCATAATTAAAATGGCAAAATTTCAAGACAAAGAGAGAATCTTAAAGGCAGAAAGGGAGAAACAGTAAATAACATAAAAGAGAGCCCCAATAAGGCTAACAGCTGACTTCTCAATGGAAACACTCCAAGCCAGAAGAGAATGGCAAGAAATAATCCAAGTAATGAGAACCAGAGGCCTGCAACCACGACTACTTTACCCAGCAAGGCTCTCAATTAAGATAGAAGGCCAAATAAGAAGCTTCTCAGACAAAAGAAGTCTAAAAGAATACACCTCCACTAAACCAACTCTGCAAGAGATGCTGAAGGGACTGCTTTAAGGAAAGAAAGGAAAAGAGAGAGTGAGAGAGGATCACACGTACATAAAAGGCAATGAATAAGTACCTATCAATAATAACCTTAAACGTAAATGGACTAAATGCTCCAATCAAAAGACATAGAATAGCTGATTGGATAAGAAAACATGACCCACACATATGCTGTCTACAAGAGACCCACCTCAGGATAAAAGATCTGCACAGGTTGAAAGTGAAGGGCTGGAAACAAATTTTCCAAGCAAATGGACAGGAGAAAAAAGCCGGGGTAGCAATACTCATATCTGACAAAATAGACTTCCAAAGAAGATCCATAAAGAGAGACCCAGAAGGTCATTTCATAATACTCAAGGGAAGAATTCACCAAGAAGACATAAACATAGTAAATATATATGCACCCAACATAGGAGCACCTAAATACATAAAGAAAATCTTAGAGGACTTCAAGAAAGATATGGACAGCAACACAATTATTGTGGGGGATTTTAACACCCCTCTATCAAAAATGGACAGATCTTCCAAACAAAACATCAACAAAGATATTGTGGCATTGAACAATACCCTAGACGAGCTGGGCTTTACTGATATTTACAGAACCCTCCATCCCAAAGAAGCTAAATACACATTTTTTTCAAATGTACATGGAACATTTTCAAAGATTGACCACATGATAGGACACAAAACAAGCCTCAACAATTTCAAAAAAATTGAAATCATACCAAGCAATTTCTCGGATCACAAGGGACTGAAACTAGAAACCAACCACAAGGAAAAAAACCCAAAACACTCAAATTCGTGGAGATTAAACAGCATGCTATTAAACAATGAATGGGTCAAGAATGATATTAGGGAAGAAATCAAACGGGTTTTGGAAACAAATGAAAACGAACTCACAACAACCCAAAACTTATGGGACACAGCCAAGGCAGTCCTGAGAGGGAAGATCATAGCGATACAGGCCCACCTAAAAAAGTTAGAAACATTTCAAACAAACAACCTAACCCTACGTCTACAAGAACTCGAGGAACAACAACAAAGACAGCCCAGAGCAAGCAGAAGGAAGGAAATAACCAAGATCAGAGCAGAATTAAATGACATAGAGGCTAAAAGCACAATTCTAAAGATCAATGAATCCAAGAGTTGGTTCTTTGAAAAGATAAACAAAATCGACAAGCCTTTAAGCAGACTCATCAAGAAAAAAAGAGAGAAAACCCAAATAAACACAATCAGAAATGAAAGAGGAGAGATTACAACAGATACCACAGAAATACAAAGGATTGTAACAAATTACTACAAAGAGCTGTATGCCAAGAAATTTGAAAACCTAGATGAAATGGACAAATTTCTAGAAAAATATAACCTTCCAAAACTCAATAAAATGGAAGCAGAAAGCCTGAACAAACCAATAACAGCAAAAGAAATTGAAGCAGTAATCCAAAAACTCCCAACACACAAAAGCCCTGGACCAGATGGTTTCACAGGAGAATTCTACAAAGCATTTAAAGAAGAACTAACACCTATCCTTCACAGACTATTTCAAAAAATCCAAAAAGATGGAAGACTACCAAACTCTTTTTATGAGGCCAACATCATCTTAATCCCAAAACCAGATAAAGACACAACAAAGAAAGAAAACTACAGGCCAATATCGCTGATGAACATTGACGCTAAAATCCTCAACAAGATACTGGCAAACCGCATCCAACAGTACATTAAGAAGATCATACACCATGACCAAGTTGGATTCATTCCAGGTATGCAAGGATGGTACAATATACGCAAATCAGTAAATGTAATACATCACATAAACAAAAGCAAAGACAAAAACCACATGATCATATCAATAGATGCAGAAAAAGCATTTGATAAGGTACAGCACCCATTTATGATAAAAACACTCAGTAAAGTGGGAATAGAGGGAGCATTCCTCAACATAATAAAGGCCATATATGAGAAACCTACAGCCAACATTATACTCAATGGGCAAAAATTAAAATCTTTTCCACTAAGAACAGGAACAAGACAAGGATGTCCACTTTCACCACTTCTATTCAATATAGTACTGGAGGTTCTAGCCACAGCAATCAGACAAGAAAAAGAAATAAAAGGAATCCAAATCGGAAAGGAGGAAACAAAACTGTCACTGTTTGCAGATGACATGAGAGTGTACATAGAAAATCCTATAGACTCCACCAAAAAACTGCTTGACCTAATAAATGAATTTGGTAAAACAGCGGGATACAAAGTCAATATCCAGAAATCAAAGGCATTTCTGTACACCAACAATGAAACAGCAGAAGCAGAAATCAAGAAAAAAATCCCATTTGAAATAGCAAAAAGGAAAATAAAATACCTAGGAATAAACCTAACCAAAGAGGTAAAAGACCTGTATTCAGAAAACTACATAACACTGAGGAGAGAAATCAAGGAGGACACAAACAAATGGAAACATATACCGTGTTCATGGATTGGAAGAATTAATATCATTAAAATGTCCATACTACCAAAAGCAATCTACACATTCAATGCAATACCGATTAAAGTACCAATGGCATATTTCACAGACATAGAACAAACACTTCAACAATTTATATGGAACCATAAACGACCCCGAATAGCAGCTGCAATTTTGAGAAAGAAGAGTAAAGTAGGAGGAATCACAATACCTGACATTAAACTATACTACAAGGCCACTGTAATCAAAACAGCCTGATACTGGCATAAAAACAGGCACATGGACCAATGGAACAGAACAGAGAGCCCAGAAATAAACCCAAGCCTCTACGGTCAATTAATATTTGACAAAGGAAGCAGCAACATAAAATGGAATAAAAATAGCCTCTTCAACAAATGGTGTTGGGAGAACTGGACAGCTACGTGCAAAAAAATGAAACTCGAGCACCAACTTACACCTTATACAAAAATAGATTCAAGGTGGATAAAAGACTTAAATATAAAGCGTGACACCATTAAAGTCCTAGAAGGGAACGTAGGTAGGAAAATCTCAGATATTTCACGCAGAAACTTTTTACTGACTTGTCTCCTAGAGCAAGGGACATAAAGGAAAGAATAAACAAATGGGACCTCATCAAAATTAAAGCTTTTGCACAGCTAAGGAAAACAGTATCAAAATAAAAAGAGAACCAACTGTATGGGAAAACATATTTGCTAATGATACCTCAGACAAGGGTTTAATCTCCAAAATATATAAAGAACTTACGCGACTCCACTCTAAGAAGACAAGTAACCCAATTAAAAGATGGGCAAAGGACTTGAACAGACAATTCTCCAAGGAGGACCTACAGAAAATCCAAAGACACATGAAGCGATGTTCAATATCGCTAGCCATCAGAGAGATGCAGATTAAAACCACAATGAGATACCACTTCACACCAGTCAGAATGGCCATCATAGACAAAGCAACAAACAACAAGTGTTGGAGAGGATGTGGAGAAACGGGATCCCTAGTGCACTGTTGGTGGGACTGCAGACTGGCACAACCACTATGGAAAGCAGTTTGGAACTTCCTCAGAAAACTAAAAATGGATCTGCCTTTTGACCCAGCAATTCCATTGCTGGGATTATATCCTAAGAACACTAAAACACCAATACAAAAGAACCTTTGCACCCCGATGTTCATAGCAGCACAATTTACAATAGCTAGATGCTGGAAGCAACCTAGATGCCCATCAGTAAATGAATGGATCAAAAAACTATGGTACATTTACACATTGGAATTCTATACAGCAGAAAGAAAGGAGCTCATACCCTTTGCAACAGCATGGATGGAGCTGGAAAGCATTATGCTAAGTGAAACAAGCCAAGCAGTGAAAGACAAATACCACATGATATCACCTTTAACAGGAATCTAAACAACAAAACAAAACAAAACAAAACAAAAAACTAGCAAAATATAACCAAAGACACTGAAATAGGGGATAGTCTGACAGTGGCCAGAGGGGAGAGAAGAGGGAATTTCAGGGGGGAATGGGTAGGGATTACAGGAACAAATTTGGAGGACACATGGACAAAAACTAAGGGTGGGGGGCAATGGGGGAAGGGGGGAGGGTTGGGTGGAGGGGCTGGAACGGGAGTAGGGGGCAGAAAACTGTACTTGAACAATGATTGAAAAAAAAAAGACAGTAGCATACACTCAGAGAAAAATAAATCAAAACTAAAAATAATATAACTTAATAAAATAATTTTGACTCACACCTCTATTTCCAAGGTGAGATGCTATTTGTCCCCTCGAGGTCTGGCAGAACTGCAGACTGTGCTGAGAGTCAGCTGGAGGGGGTGGGGGCAGCAGGTCCTCCCCTGCACGGCTGGGGAGGAGGGAAACACAGTCCAACCCCCGAAGAGCAGAAGCTAGCAATACCTTGTAGAGTCCACGGGCACCTTCCCTTCTGCTACCAATCCCCCATTTCAGCTTTTATCCCTGAACTACACTGACCAAAATTATGGCAAAAATCATGCATAAAGCTATTTATTGCATCATTATTTGTAACTGCAAAAACCAAAAACCTATCCAATGGTTCACCAGTAGACGACAGGTTGAATGAACTAAGGTGTGTTCAGTCCGGAAAGGCCTGGCCAGCTGTGAAAAGGACTGAGAAGTGTCTCCCTGCACCAGAGCGGGGAGACCGCCAGGGTGTCTACCACCAGGGGAGGGAAGTAATGTGGAGTTCACCTACCATCTCTCCAGTAAGGGGGGTGTGAACATCATCTATAAACTATAACAGGTACACTATTCACATACATGAAAAGGCAACAGCAGGATAATCTGAAAACTAAACCGACACAGAAGTTCCCTGTGTGGGGATGGGAGAGACAGGGTGGCGGGGACAGGAGGGGCTCAAAGTTGGGTATCCTGGGTGCACGTAGATTTCATAGGTTTGATCTTGAAACCAGGTAGGGAGTTTACCTACTTACACACCAAAAATTATACTTTAAAATACTAATATCAAAAGCAAATGAAACAAACAAATCTAATGGTATTTTGTGAGGCGGATGAACTGCGCCGTAAGGAACTGGTCTGAGAAACTTTGAAATGCAGTCATTTCATTGTTCATCTCCAGTAAGTTCTATGTACAAAAAAAAACCAAACAAACAAACAAAAAAACCCCAAATCACCAAAAATGCAAAACCTGAAAAAAAGATCTCCAATTGTTCTAAAAAATCATCTTAATTGGTTGTGTGTGTGTAGTGTGAAGCCCATTGGAAAGGCACAGGGACAGGAATGACCCTGGTGACAATGAGCCCCCTCAGCACCCAGTTCTGGCCTTCAGAGGCCACTTCCCACCAAAGGTCAGGGCTCTGAGGAGAAAGCACCAATTCCAGGGCCAGGCCGGACACGTATGCGTGGGGCCCACATACCCTTGTCAGCCAGAGAGCCCGGGTGTGCTCATCACTCACTCACTAGCATCTCGTCACGTGGACTGAGGGCCACTGCAGCAGAATCCAAAAGAACTCAGATGGGACAATCTGAGCATCGATAATAATTCCAGTGAATGGAAATGTATCAGGAGTGTTGAAACCCATGGGGTCATAGCAATGCCTTCTTCAAAGTGGCCCATCGCTCCCTCGGGCATCTGCTAGAAAGCATCTCCCTGCTCTACACGTTGACACACAAAGGGGAAGAGTCAGGCGTTCATCTGTGTCTCTCACACACCTGCTCCTTGTGGAGATGAGAGAGAGCTTGAGGGGAGCATTCTTTTCACAGAATTATTCCACCCAATGCAAGAGGAAGGAGTGACAGCATTTGAGTGTCATCACTTGTGACCCTTAATGAGACTAAGGCAGCCATTAGTGTCAGTTAATGTCACAGACAGGCTGACAACCAGATGTCATGGGCCTTCTGACGGGAGTTCACTGCTGCACCTGTGAAGTGTTCCCCCCAAAATCAGTCCACCCTGAACCTGACCAAGCCTCTCCTTAGACAGAAATTCACACGGACGCTGGAACGGGAGGAGCCGGTGAGCTGACACCTTTGATGGAACACACAGAACACACACTGTCCGATTCTTCTGAACAAGAGATCCTTGTTTCTTACCCAGAGAAATCTCTCAGAAAGCAATAAGGAAGGTGGAAACTGACATATTAAATTACATTTAAGATATATGGAACAATTGTGATTTATGGACCTTATTTGGATCCTACTTCAAACAACTTTTCAAATTATTGGAAAGTCAGCAAAATCTGGATGCAGGTGGTAACTGTTTTTTAAAAATTCTAGTTTCTGCCCTGGCTGATGTGGCTCAGTGGATTTAGCACCAGCCTGTGAACCAAAGGGTCACTGGTTCAATTCCCAGTCAAGGTACATGCCTAAGTGGTAGGCCAGGTCCCCAGTAGGGTGTGTGAGAGGCAACCACACATTGATGATCCTCTCCTTTTCTCTCCCTCCCTTCCCCTCTTTAAAAATAAATACAATATTTTAAAAATGTACTTTCTTTTAAAAAATTGTAGTTGCTTTCTGAAGTCTGAGGATGGCAATATTTTTCAATGGTTTCAAATATTTACTGGCAAACAGAAGCAACGTCTGACACCTGCTTCCAAACACTGTGGGGCAGGGAGTGACTGGCGAGTCTACAGGTGAAACCAGACGGGCATCAGAGGGTGACTGTTGAAGCTTGGTCCAGGTCGAAGTTCCCTTTACTCTTCCCTTTATCAGGAAACAGTCAAAATTTCCACAACTAAAAATTTCATCCAGGTGTAGGATCACCACTACTGAACACTCTGTAGCAAGCACCCAGATAAATATTTTTGCATTATCTCATTTACTCCCCAAAAAGAGCTGGCAAGGAAACTCGTTTTATTATTCTGACTTTTTATCTTCACCCAAGGATATGGTCATTGATTTTAGAGAGAAAACAGAGGAGAGAGAAATGTCCATATGAGAGAGAAACTGATTGGTTGCATCCTGCCCACGCCCCACTTGGGGACTGAATCCACAACCTATGTATATGCCCTGACGGGGATCGAACCCATAACCTTCTGGAGTACAGGAAGACACTTCAAACAACTGAGCAACCTGGCTGGGGCTGTTATGCTCACTTTTAAAATAAGGACATGATGTGGCTCAAAAATGCTGAGACACTTGCTCAAGGTCACGGTGCTCACGGGCACTGGGCAGTGCACGGATTCCATTGAAAGTCCCCCTGACTCCCGCCTTTCCCCTGACCAGGGCCCACAATGCGGAGTGAGCCCTGACTCCCTCTTGGCCCCAGCTCTAAAATCTCACCAGTCAAGCTGGACAGGGAGCGGGCAGGGACAGGCATCCCCTCTCTCCCAGAACCCAGAACTGAATGAATGCCGGCCTGTGGGGGGAGTCGGTTCTCTGCACTGCTCGCTCACAAGAGCCCTGTGCTCCCCCGGGATTCTCCTCACTGCCCATGACACTCGGTGGGGCCCCAGCTTCTCTCTGCTGAGTGATAGACCCTGCATCTTAGATTCCTCTGCCACCAGGGATGAGGGCCACCCCTGGAGGGCCACCACATGGCCTGGGATCTTGATCTTGGCAGTGAATAGAGGCATTGGGACAGCCTGGTCTCTAAATGGCCGTCAGCCCTGACCACCTGCCCTGGGGACACTCAAGTTTCCCATTAAGGGACGAGGAAGGCTCAGCAGCAGCACCAGTGTCCTGTAACAGGGAGCAACCAAAATTGGAGCCCCAAAGAGGGATTTATAATAAGGTCCAGAAGAGCTTGGAGATAATTGGCTCCACACCATAGGGCACACCTGCCCAGAATGCGGGCAGCTGTGGCCAATTGTGAGAGGAGCCAGAAATGGATCTGCAGAGGAAGATTAGTGCTGGGATTTAAACGGAGGCACAGCAACCATTGGGCGTCTCTCTTTTGGGGACCACGTGTCTGTTTAGGACCACGTGGCTTTGGTGTCTTGGTTGGGACCATCAGGCTTGGGTGAGAGTCAGGACCACGAGGCTTTGGAAGTGCTCCCTTTTGCCATGTGGAGGGTGCTGGGAGGACAGTGTGCATTTGTGGGGAACTTTAGTTTGTGTTATTTCAAATGAATAATAAATTCCTTTCCTTTTCACAAATCTCAGGCATTGAGATATGTCTTTCCTCTGGCAGCGGACATAACGAACCTGGGGGGTTCCTTTCAGGTAATAGTATATTGCCTTGGCTGCCTTTGGGCCCCTCTTTTCTACTGTAACAGTCCGTCACACCAGTAAACACATGAAGGCACCCCTGTCAAAACACACATGGTCTGTCCATATGACACTCAGGACATTATGCCAATAACACAGCCCCTTACTCTCCTCCCTGCCCCCCACCACTACCCTCTGAAAACACACTTGTCCCACTGTGCAGCTGGCACAGTGCCTGGTGCCTCCTCAGACCAGAACCACCCCCTGCACCTGCCCTGGCCCCACTGCCCTCCCAGCCCTATGGCTCAGCTGGGTCTCAGCCAGGCTCACCTTCCCTTCAACCCACTGAGGAGTTCCCGGGTCTCCTCCAACGAAGCTCTTTCAGCTGCTGCTTGTGCTTTAACTGTGAGGAGAGAGTTCGCACCCCTTGAAAGTCCTGAGCTAGGAAGCTGAGGTTGGGTGGGGCCAGCAGAGGACCTGTTTTTCTTTAAAGAGACAGAAACAGTGTCCTGTAATTTGGTGGTGCTGCAGTTTTGCCAAATTCCAAACTTGGGTTGATGTGCCCACTCCCACACCAGAATTTCCAAAGCTATGCTCAGGATTTTGGATGATGGCAGTAGGTCCCAAAAGCCCTTATTAAATGACCCAAGTCTTGCCCAGAGAGCCCAGTCCAGCATCTGGTCATCTTCGCTGCACAGTGGGCAACGGCAAGGTGATTCTGGAAGGAGGAAGTCGGGCAGGTGACTTGGGGTGTCCTTGGGTGCTGGTGCTGACTGTGTGACGTGGGCCTTGAGTCCAGTCTTTCAGGAGGGCCTCAGTTCCTCATCCAGAGATTACAGGACTCAGGTGCAGAGCCAAAGGGGTCTACACCACTGGGAGCCATGGGGAAGAGAGGAAGGGGGGTTTGGGAAAAAGTCTCTGTGACCACACAGCCCCTCTGGCTTTTCATATGGTCCTTGCCAGCTTGAATGTGCCCAGGGTCTGACAGGTACAGATGTTCCCAGGGAGCAGACACAATTCCCCTCCCACCCTTTCTGCCCTCCCCCACCCCAGGCCAGAAGGAGGCACCTGTGTGAGATTCAGCCAGTGGACAGATGCCACAGGCTCTAGGACTGCTATCCAGTGAGAGGCGGACTGTCAAAGCTCTCATGATGGACATGATGTTCCAGTTATCTGCCGCATCACCATTAAATATTGATTTGTATTATATATTTTGGTTCAACAGATAGAGAAATTTGATCAGTCAATTCTTAAGCTTTTGGGTAGGTACTAAGAGGACCATTTGTGGCAGGAAGTAAGGGACAATAGGGAGGCTGCTGATGCAGGGAAGCAGCAAGATTTGGAAAGAGGGTGTTCAGGACCTGTCCTTGGTCTGGAGCATTGGACCAATTATTGGTGCTAATGACTCGGTCACCATGAAGGGCCAGGTAAGTTTCCTGATTCCAAGAATGACACAGAACAGGACCAGCTATGAAATTGACAGGGTCTGACTCACACACAGCAAATGCCACACCCACTGTTTAAACATCAGAAGATTTCAGGATGCCATTGACAGAGCCCTGACCCACCTGAGGGGCCCCTCTCAGCACAGGGCCATGTGCAGCCCCACAGGTCACTCCCCAGGGGGCTGACCCTGACCCTGCTGCACGGGTGTGACTCAGCAGCACAGCCAGGACCTCCTCTCCTGCTCAAACTGTCCCCCCATGGCCCAGTCTCAGGTCACTCTGCACAGTCCTTGAGTGGACCCTGTCCTACCAGAAGCTGCCTTGTGTGTTTTCCTGGTGAACTCCTTGTTCTGCAGGTACGACACTCAGGTGCACTGTTCAGTTCCCCAAAGGGAAGAGGGAAGAGGCTGAGAGAATCCACAGATGCTGCAGGGATGGGACATGGGTCTCGGATGAGAACAGCCTTGAGACCATTGGTCACAGAGGAGCCCCTGGAACTCGGCAGCCCCACCTTGACCCCAACACAGGGGGGTCCCCTTCTAGGAGACTGACAGATGGAGGGTCCTTGCACCTCTCTCCTGACTGTTCATGTAGCCATACTCCTCATCGTGAGGGGCTCCTGTCCACTTCCAGCTCTGCCCTGAGCCACCTGTCCCCCCACTGCTGGTCCCCACCTGTGACTCCTGAAGCTGCTCCTCCCACTCCCCAGATGCTGCTCCTTACACACTGTCAGAAGCAAGGACATGAATGTGGGGAAAGCCACAGCTTCCTTCTGCACAGTCACCTTTATTCTTTTTCTGTTTATTCTTTACATCATGTGCACACACAAGTGGAAATATATGCATTTTTCAAAGTTTGGGGTTATTAAGAACCATTTCTTCACATTTTATCAGGGTCCACCTTGTGGAGCTCAGGACATTTTCTGCTGCTGTGATCTAGATGAATTCAAAGATCAAACCTACTACAGCATTACAGAAATAACAACAGGAGGTGAAAGGAATGGCTGCTCACACTGTCCTGACTCCCCCACGAATGAACAGTCAGCCTTGGTGTGTGGGTGCCCTGTTGCTGCATCACAAAGTACTGACAACCCAGTCGCCCAGGAGAAAATGAATTTATTCTCTTGGATCCCTGGAGTCCAGGAGCCTCAAATTAGTCTCACAGAGACAAAATGAAGGTATCATCGGGGCTGGTCTCTCTGGAGGCTCCAGGGGACAATCCCTCTCACCTCTCCCCCTTCTAGAAGCTGCCAGAGTTCCTTGGCTTCTGACCACGTCACTGCAGTCTGGGCTGTCGTCACCACATGGCTTCTTCCTCCTTAGATCGTCCTGCCTCCTCCTCTCAGGGCCTTTGTGGTTCCATGTGGGACCCACTCAGAGAGCCTGGGACAATCTCCCCATTGCCCCATCATGAATGAACTTCATCTGCAAAGACCCTTTAGCAATGAGGTGACATTCACAGGCTCTGGGGATCAGGCAGGGTTTTCACAGGGGTGGGTAAGTGAACCTCTCTGCAGCTCCCACTGCTGATGGGAAAATGAGGTACTTACTAGAGAGCACACTGACAGAGGTGGGAGGTCATGGGAGAGCTGGGTGGGGGTTTGGGTGGAGGGATTGAAGGAAAAAGAAAACAAAAACTCATGAACACAGATAACAGCATGGTGATTGCCCAGGGGAGGTCGGGGGTGGTGGAGAAGAGCACAGGGGGTTAAATGGTGATGGGCGGACACCTCACGTGGGTGGTGAATACTCAATACAAGGTACAGATTGTGAGTTGTAGAATTATACATCTGATGATACCTGCATTGTTGTGGTTCCCAAAATCACCTCCAGTAAATTCAATAAAGGGGGCAGGGATAGAAATAAAATAAATAAAATGTAATATTTCCTTCATTGTTTTGGGGTCAGAACCAGGAAGTGGGCACTGGTGTAAAAACCTACTTTCCCTGTGGCTGTAGCTGTGAACCTGGGGATGGATAGGTGTGGGAAGAACACAGAAGCACAAGGGAGCAAAAGTGGAGGTGGCCTTGGAGGGACTGTGCTAGGCATTTGAATGTTAAACACCAGATCTCAGATCAAAATGAGGACCCTGTCATTGGACCCCAGGAGGAAAGGGGGTGGTGTTCCAGAGCAGGGAGAGTCGGGGAGTCAAATCTGCTGCTGGGTGGAAGGAAAAGCTTGTAAGCAATGAACTGGAGTGTTCAGTTGAGGGGTGTCCAATCTCAGTGTGGGGGTACTGCCTGGTTTCTCCTTATCATGTGCAGAAGGCAAGAGGTCCAATTCTTGCAGCCTCCAGCCAAGGACCTCTAAGGACTTTCAGCTGCCCTGAGAAGCTGGGCACAAGCCAGGAAGGACCCTCTGAGGAGCCTTCAGAGCGAGCAGGATTTGGCCGACCTTTACCTGCAAACACTCCTAGGCCTGTGGTACCAGAAGTTTCTGCAGCTTTCAGGGACACAGGGTTTGGGACAGTGTTTCAGCTGCCCTCAGAATCTCATATAACACCTTCCTCCTTTCCTCCCCATTTCTCCTGCCTCCTCCTGTTTCATCCTCGGCACAACCAGGGGCCCCCTCTCTGTGTGAGTGCACAGTGACTGGAGAGTGTCCCTCCCAGTGGCACCCACACACCTGGACCAGGAGGACCTGGGGGCCTGCCAACCAAGAACTGCTGGCTTTCTCAGAAAGACCTTGAACTCTGCCTGACCCTGTGCTCACTGCCCAAGCTTCTCCCACCACATCCTCTTTGCTGTTTCCCTCTTTGACCTCAGGCCCCTTACACAAGAAGTTCATGGTTGTCCTCACTTTACACAATATGAAAACAAAACCAAAACTTTTTGTTTTGAGAGACATAGAAGAAGTGAGTTGTTCCTGAACTCTTACCAGTACGGGCCACCAGCCAGGCTGCTGTGGGCTCAGCAGGTCCTGAGACCTACTCTGAGTGACAGCAGCTCCAGGCCCACCAGCTGGAAGGAGGAGTCGGACAAAATCCCACAGACATGGACCACAGTGGGGTGCTCACCAGGGGGAAGAAAAAGGGGAATGGTAAAGGGTACAGGGGTCAAATGTGTGGTGACAGAAGGAGAGCTGACTGTGGGTGGTGGGCACACAGTGCAATACACAGATGATGTGTCAGAATCCTACACTTGAAATCTGTACAATGTTATTAACCAATGTCACCCCAATGAATTTAATTTTATAAAAAGAATAAAGAGTTTTATCTAAAACATAGAGGAAGCACTATCCCTTACAAAACAAGACAACACGAGCTTTCATGCATTGAAACACTCAGGAGACACCAGCCCTGGCTGACAGCACAGGATGACCAAAGTGTCTGACAATGTGTCCCCTTCCCTTAGCCCAGTGACACTGCTTTGTTCCCTGGGCTTCAGAGTCACCTGTCCTATGAGCACATCGGTGCAGGTGTCTGCCATTAACCCGTGAACTGCAGTCAGGAGAGGTGAGTGGCTCTGACCAGCCACTCTCAGGATCTGAGGCTTTGGGCACAGCCACTCCCCTCTGAGCCCAGGTGTCTTTACAGAAGGAAGACAGGGGGTGTCAGATCACTAAGTCCCATGCCTCCCAGGGAGTGACATCACATGACAATGTGTGGGCCCTGCCTCATGAGACAAGGTCCCAGACCCTCCCAGGGGTAGGAATCCTGAGCCCTGGCCCCCAACCCTCACTTCTTCTCAGATGTCAGTTGGTTGTAGTGATAAACCTGAGACAACAAACAGGGTCCTCCAAGGATCCCACATGGAGGGACCCATCCTGGGACTCTTGGTCTCAGGGGTCTGGTGTGAGGGAGCAATATCACAAGGGGCCCTGTTCTTCCATGCTTTGAGTCCTCAGGGTCATCAGAGGGAGGGAGAGTTACAGTGACAGGTGTCAGTCACTGTCCATTCACTTCTTGGCACAAGCTGCCAACAAAGCAAGAAGGAGGGATGCAGGTGACTTTCCCCTGGTTCCTGCCACTTTCACCCCAGCCTCAGGCCCCTTCCACTCTCATGAGCCAAGGCTGGTCCAACCCCTCCCACCAGAACCCACACGTCTGTGAGCACCCGCCCTGAATCTTCACCATCCCAACATACCAGAGCAGAGGGAGAGGCTGCTTAGAACAGGCAGGGGGCGGGGGGGAGAATTCAGAGGCGGCCCGATCCAGCTGGTAGCATCAGATGCTTGCTCTCTTTTGGAGATTTTCGGTTTGGTTTGCACAATTTCTGATGTTATCTACATTTCTTTCCATTTATTTTGACACCTTTTTTGCTTCAATCCCAGCCTACCATAAACAGATGTTATTTTCCTGTATTTTTATGTATTGATTTGAGAGGGGGAGAAACATCGTCCTGTTGTTCCACTTCCTGGTGCATCACTGGTTGAGTCCTGCATGTGCTCTGACCTGGGATCTCACCCCCAACCTCGGTGTATCTTGGTGATGCTCTGAACAGCTGAGCTACCCAGCCAGGCCCAAAGAGAATTTCTTAAGTGCTTTATTACTAATGATAAATGCTATAAATACAGGTGTATCAAGGAACAAAGGGACAATTTTAATGTATATTTCAGCACATAGCACAAAAAGTTCTTTTTCCTTTCTCATAACCCCCTCTATTTCAGAGAAACAAGCTACAGGGTGGTTTCTTGTGAATTCACTTGTGCACAGGAAAGCGTCTGTCCTGCCTCAGCCGCAGCCCTTTCCTGCCTCACCTCCTCCTGATGCTGTTTGACTTGTCACTTAGAACTGTGGTCACAGCACAGGCTAGAGAGCTAGGTGACAGAGCCCATATCCCTTATTTGTACCTGTGCTGTGTGTTCAGACAAGTGAGAGGAGACAGAGTGGGACAAAAAGAGCCCTCCCTGTGGACACCACACTGACCTGTACTCAGAACCCACCTGGAGCCTCCCAGACTGCAGTTGCCTGAAGATGGTCCATGGAAGTTTTCCCCAGAGTCTCCCACCCACACCAGGTCCTCATTCAAAGTGGGCATGACCTCAGGCATGACCCTGAGCACTTGGACTCTGATGGGAGCCCAACAGTATACCCTCTCCCCACATTGGAGTAGGTGCTCCCAGATGTGGCTGACCTTCAACCTCCAACAATGAAGCTCTCAGAGCTAAGTGGTGAATGAGCACCTGAGCAGCCTCACAGTTTTCTAATGTTGACAGTCATGAAGCAGCATCACTTGAAAATTAGAACAGAGGACTCATGACTGAGCTGTGCACGACCACAAAAGACTCTGTGGAAACACAAGGAGACACCAGCATGTCTCCGATCCTCTGCAGGTCCAACATCTGCATCGGGTGGAAAACCAAGGGCTCCAGATGAGGATGGCAACCTGGAGGACAATGGCAGCTGTCCCCAAGGTCCCCACTTCCCAATATTTCATTCAATGCCAAGACAGCACAACTAGAAAGGGAAGCCGTGCAACACCAAATCCCTGCAGTCAGCGGGAAGGACAAGCAGGGAGCCTGCTCGCTGCCACATTTAGTCTGAAACCACTGACCGGGCTTCCTCTGCCAGACAGCACATGAGGCACCCTGCAGACTGCCTACCGGTGGGACAACCACAGATGGTGAAGTTTTTCAGCTAAAGTCTCTAAAAGTTACCCCAAATTTACACAGTTAATGAAAAATTGTTATTTTTTAAAATCTACTGAACCTTAGTGAGAGGAGTGGGAGTCCGTGTGGTACCTGAGCCATGACTTCCTTCCCCTTCCCCAGAGCACCTTCAGCTCCACAGGAGGGAAACCCCATTCTGGGCAGATGTGGCCGAGAGCACAGGGCCCTCTTCCCTGAGTTCCTATAGAGCACGTCCCTCACCAACGGGGACAGAGACGGCATGTCTCACCCCTCCCGATCTGAGCTGCAGGACGAGTCCAGTGAGTGCAGCCAGCAGCTCTCTGCTGCTCTACTCATAGCTCACAGGCTCCAGCCCAGGCCTAGCAGGCTAAGAATGAGGGGGACCCTGGCTGCTCACACTCCATGTAGGATGCAAGGTCCATGCTGGGATGGGGCGAGGTGAGAGACCAGAGGCTTCTGTCCTCTGCACCGGGCCCTGAGCTGTGCCTCAGAGAGCAACATAGCAAACCCTATGAGGGGAAGCTAAAACAACACTCAGAGGAAAATTTGTAGATGGAAATTCACATGGAGCTACACTGAATAGAGAACAATGACCTCAAACCAATAACCTACTATTCCACATTAAAGAGTGATTGAGGCAGCAGTCTATACCTAAAACAGTCACAAGAACAATATAGTAAAGAGTAGCATGGAAATTAATGAACTAGAGAATAGAAAAACACTACAGAAAACCAGCAGAACCAAAGCTAGGTCCTTTGGAAATATCAACAAATTGACAGATCTTCAGCTACTATGACTAAAAACAGATAGAGAATTACTAAATCAGGAATAAAAAGGGGGATATCATTACTGAGTTTATCAAAATATAACAATTATAAAGAAATATCATAAACAGTTTTATGCCCCTCGAATTAGGTATCACAGATGAAATGGAAAGATTCATAAACTACCAAAATTGACTCAAGGAAAAAATAGAACATTTAAATAGACCTATAATACATATAAAAAGATTAAATTACTAATAAAAATATTACCTACCAAGAAAAGCCCAGATGGTTTCCCTGATGATATATAAGTACAGAGAATATATCTCCTATGATTGTGGATGGAAAAATCGTTCACAAAATACCAAAAAAGAATCCAGCAATATGTAAAAGGGCATATACATCGTGACCAAGTAGATTCTATCCCAAGAATGCAATACGGGGTTCACATTCAGAAATCAATCAGGGTAGTAAACCATACCAACAGAATAGAGAAGAAAAATGCATAATGATCTTTCTAGATTTAGAAAAGCACTTGACAAAACTGAACACCCTTTCAAAATAAAAACACGCAATAATCTAGGAAGAGAGAGAAACATCCACAACCTGCTAAAAGGCATCTGTAAGAATCCCACAGCTGGTAGCTACTCAGTGATGACGGAGGGAAAGCTCTCCCGGAAGGTCAGATATAAGACAGAGAGGCCTGCTCCTGCCACTTCATTCCCACTCTGCACAGGAGGGTCTGACCAGGGCCATCAGGCAGAAAAGACACTGTTCCAGACGAGAAGGGGTCGGCATCGCTCAGTCAGTCCACGGAATGTATCACATTCACAATGTGAAAGATCAAAGTTATTTCATCACCTCAATAAATAAAGAAAAAGCATTGCACAAAATCCAACATCCTTTCATAATAGAAACACTTAACACACTGGGCACAAAGGAAATGTACCTCCACATAACAAAGCCCACATGTGAGAAGCCCACAGCTAAGATCATTGAAAGTAAAAAGCTGAAAGCTTTTCCTCCAAGTTCAGGAACAACACAAGGATGCCCACTCTCACCACTTTTCTTCCACATCCTGCTGGAAGTCCTGGTCAGAGCAATTAGGCATGAGGAAAATAAAGGGCATCCAAACCAAAGACAGAAAAGTAAAATGGTCTCTATTTGCAAATGACATAATGTTGTATAGAGAAAATCCTAATGAATCCACCAAAAAGTCCCCTGTGAGAAATAATAAGCACATTCAGTAAATTTGCAGGACACAAAATCAATATACAAATACAAAAATTCAGTTGCATTTTCATACACTAATGATTTATCAGAGAGAGAAATTAAGAAAATAATCCCACATACAATAACATTGTAAAGAATAAAATACCAAGAAGTAAATTTTGCTAAAATTTACACAATAAATTTAAGACACAATAAAAAGACACAATAAGACACAATAAGACATAATAAAATTTAAGACACAATAAATGGAAAGCAATTTTGTGCTTATGGATTGGGAGAATTAATATTTTTCAATGTCCACACGACTCAGAGCAATCTACAGATTCAACACAATTTCTGTCAAAATTCCAATGGCATTTTCCACAGAAATAGAAAAAAAATCCTAAAATTTTTCTAAAAACTCAGAAGATGCTGAATAGCCCAAGCAGTCTTAAGACAGAATAAGAAAGCTGGAGGTATCACGTATCCTGGTTTCAAACTATATTACAAACTTATACTAATGAAAAAGTATGGTATTGTCACAAAAACAGACACCTAGAAATCAATGGTCAATTAATTTACAACAAATGAGTCGAGAACATACAATGGGAAAAGGAGAGTCTGTTCGATGAACGATGCTGTGAAACGGGACAACCACGTGAAAAAGAAGGAAGCTGGACTCCAGTATGACACCATACACAAAAATCACCTCCAAGGGACGAAGATCTGAACATATCACCTGAAACTATAAACCTCCTAAGAGAAAACAAAGGGTGTAAGCTCCTTGACATCAGTCTTGGTCATCATTGTTCAAATCTGACCCGAAAAGCAAGGAAACAGAAGCAAAAATAAGTAAGTGGGACAACATCAAATTAATAAGCTTCTGCAGAGCAAAGGAAGCCACCCACACAATGAAAAGGCAATCTACAGAACGGCAGAAAACATTGGCCAGTCATGTATCTGATCCGGGATTAACATGCAAAATATATGGGGAACCCCTATACCTCAGTAGCAGAAACCAAACAATCCCTTTTTTAAAAATGGGCAGACAGACTGAATAGACATCTTTTCAAAAAAGACATGTAAATGGCCAACAGAAAGGGCTGCCCGACATCACTGATTATCAGGGAAATGCAAATCAAAACCACAAGGAGACAGCACCTCACTCCTGTTAGAATGCCTATTGTGAAAAACACAAGAAACAACAAGTGCTGGTGAGGACGTGGGGGGAAGGGAACCCTTGTGCACTGTTGGTGGGAATGGAAAGTGGGGCAGCCACTCTCGAAAACAGCACGGAGAGTCACCAAACAACTAAGAAAATCACCACCACCTGCTCCACAAGGATGCCATCCACAGGGAACGAGCACAGGACCCCACAGAGGCCTCGGCACCTCCCTGCTCACTGCAGCGTTACTCACAGCAGCCGAGTGTGGGAGCCACCTAAGGTCCTGTGTAGGGTCCCATGGACAAAGGTCATGTGAGAGGTACGAGGGACAGAGTGTGCAGGAGGGGGCAGAAGTGGGTTTAGGGTGATGAGTAAAAAACAGTATTTAATGAATAATGACACAGGATTAACCTGTACTTTGTGTACTCACAAAAAAGTAAACCTACTTTTTCCCACCCGTGTACGCCTGTGTGTTCAGCTATGAGAATCAGAAGGACATCCTTCCACTTGCAGATGGACCTGGAGGGCATTTGCTAAGTGAAGTTACTCAGACACGGTAATAAACACTGTTTGGTGTCACTATCAATGTGGGATTTAAAAACCCAAACTCTCAGAGACGAGAGCAGTCTGGCCATTAGCAGGGACGTGCAGGTGGGGAATGGGGGACGGTGGTCAGACTGCACAACGGTCACTTAGCGATGAGTTAGTTCTGGGGATGAAATGCACCGCACGGTGGCTGGAGTTAATGACACTGTGTTCTGTCCCTGGAAGTTGCTAAGAGAGCAGATCTTCAGTGTTGTCGCCACAGAACAGACACAGGAGTCATGGGGAGTGGTGCAGATGGTAGCACCCCAATGAATGCTACGGTGGTGATTGTCTTTGCCAACAGGTAAATGCTCAACCAGCACACTCTGTACTTTAAACTTCCACAACGTTACATGTCAATCACATCTCAGTAGAGCTGGGGGGAGTGAGGGGGACAGTAGGAGGGTTCAGTGGGTGTTGGGTTCTTCATTATCAATGATGAGCTGGCAATAATGGGCCGAAATCAGACCCCAGTGCATGAGCTTCAGGTGAAGTTAAACCCCTCACCATCTATGGGCAATGTCACCTCCAGGGAGTCTCAGTGAGTCGGGCCCTGTCACGTGTTGTCCCTGAGCTGCCCAGACCCAGGCCCCAAACCCCCATAACCCCGGGGCAGCCTCCTCCCTCTACACCAAACCTGTCTGCTTCCTCACCTTCCTCAGGTCTCCTGGCCCCCAGGTGGGACACACCAGCAGAGGGGCTGGGGCGGCTCTGGGTGGGAGTGCTCCTCCCCTCCCTGCGGCCCTGTGCTGGACGTTCGGAAAAGCCTTTCTTTCTACTGAGAATCCAGAGACCCTGCCCAGGGCGTTCCTGGCAGACAGGGTCGCCTTTGTGGCACTGGCCCAAGGAAGGAGGCTCTGGAGAGGGCATTTTATAGGAAAATGCCTAGCGAGCAGAAGCAGTTAAGACTCGTGGTCAAGGCTAGAAGTGAATACAGGTCTCAGAACCTTACATGCTCTTGTCCCCTGAGGTTACTGCCCCTGGGGGGACAAGCTGTTGGTGTCACAGGGACCTTCAGAGAACACCACCATGGACCACAGCGTAATTTCCCAGTGGAAACTCAGCATCCCCACTCTCTCAGTTAGGAGTGTTCCTGTCTCTTTAAGTTGTCACCCCGGGCCCCACCCCCACCCCACCCCTGGGCTTCCTGCTCTCTGAGATCTGAGAGGCAGGACACTTCCCCTGGTACCAGGAGGAACAGCCTGCTGCGCTCAAACCAGAGGACAGCTATTGGTCTGGGGCTTCTTGGACTGTTGCCTCCCTGCAGGAAAGGTGAGCCCCCAGGGGGATGGTGCCCCAGGGGAGGAGGGCTATGAGGATGGGGAGGAATGCAGTGTGGGCAGGAGGCTCCCTGAGTGAGTGGCTCTGGGCCAGAGGGCAGTGGGAAGGAGCTCGGGACCTAGAAGGAGACATTCAGGACACCCTGAGTCCCACACAGAGCAGGTTATGACCCAGATCCCCCAGCCCAGATGCCCACAGGACCAACCCTCTCCCAAGGGCTCCCTCCTCCAAAGGAGGGAGGAGTAGGCTCGCTCTCCTGCGGGGACCAAACCTCCCTTTAGATGGCAGCACACTCTCCCCACAGGCGTATTCGCACAGGCAAGAGATTTCTGAGGACAAGGCAGCAAGTCTGTCCTGAGAACAGGAGACAAAGGGACAGTGGTGTGGGCCCCAGGCTGAACCACCCAAAACACTGCACTCTGCTCCCAGTTGTCCACACAGGGTCTTGCTGGAGGAGGTGGCCAAGGTCGTGAACTTGGTCTTCACACCTTTGCCCTAACTCTGCCCTTAGACACTGCTCCCAACCCCAGCTGCCAGGGTGTGTGGGCAGCTGAGCCCCTGACCTCCCCCCGCTCCCAGCAGGATGAGGGGCTGGACTGGGGAGACCAACCCAGAGACCCCGGTCCAGACTGAGAGCCTCAGAATCACTGGCGGGCGGGGGCGCGGGGCTGCTTATGTTCTGACAGTACAGACACGTGAACCAAACCCGCTGAGAAATGCACCTTTCCCAGAGTCCCCTGGATAATGCCCAAACACGGGGGGGTCAGAAGCCCTGGACAAGGTGAGCACACCTGCCCAAGGAGGTCTGACACACAGGGCCCTGCGTGCTTTCCGTTCTCCAGGGACCCCGTGTGTCCTGCAGCCCAGAGGCCGGGTGTCTGGAACTGCAGAGAACTTTCCAAATCCCACCCCAGACTCTGGGAAGTTCTGAAGGGCCCACCCTCGGGTCCTGGGCCCCTGTACCTTCTCTTCTCCTTCTTGGACCAGGACCCTTTGCTTTCACTAAATTCCTGGTCTTTGCTCTGAATCTGTGGCTCTTTCTCCAGTTCTGCTCTGCTGCCATCCATGGGAGTGTGTTGATTCATAAGGTGAGGCTGGGGGTGGGGGGTGTGAACAGTAGTGTCGGCTTGGAGGGGGTGGGGGAGCCATGTACCGGCAGAAATGCCAGCGCCTTTGGACTCAGGACCAGGCTATTGGTCATCAAAGTCCTTTCCCCAGAGACAAGCCTGCCTTCTCTTGGCTTTTCCTGATGTGATGCCACCAGGAGTGAACACAGTCACCTGCAGTCACCAGGTGGAATTAGACATGGACCATGCAGCGAGGACAGGGCTCAGATAGGGTGTGGGGGCAGCTGAAAGACAGCTGGGAAAGGCCTGACATCTGCTCTCTTGGGGAGCAGCCCACTGAGGGGGTCACCGTCCTGAGGCTGGACAGGACATTGAGGACAGAGGGGGTGCTGTGCTCGGGGACTCGGTGATCCCAGAAGGTTCCGTCGAGTTAATGATGCCTGAGTGGCTGGAACCACCTGACTTGGAGAAGCCACGTCTGTGGGGGCAGGATGTCAGGAGTCAGAGGCCAGTGGCCCAGGCTCTCAGGGACACCGATCCCATCAGACACACTGAGGCAGGACAAAGATTTGACTCCCCAGAGTCACAGGCTCTCCAGGTCACCTGGGACATACAATTCTTTTCCAGTTTCCAAAACCCCAATTCCAACTCCCATCCTGTGTGTCTTCCAGCCAACCCCACTAAGTGGTTCCTGCAGTCACTGAGCCTCTTGTCTGGTCTCCCGGTTTCCCAAAGACTCCTGGGAGAATGTAGCATCCACAACTTTGGTCCCCAACACAGAGCTACCTGGGAGAAATTAGCATCTGAAGCCTGGTCACTGACCTGAGTCACTGTCACAACCTCCCCTCAGCCTTTCGCCCTTGTTGGCCCTGAACAGACAGACCGAGTCAGCAAACCCCTCCCAGCGTCAGCCCCGCTGCCCAGCCCTTCCAGTGTTGCTCCCTCAGGTCCCATGTTCGGGGGGGGGGGGGGGGGGGCGGGGACCACAACTGTGTCACTGTGCTGTCAGCAGCTCTCGGAGGTAGTTGTACCACTTCAATGAACCAATTGTGTTTGGGACTCTTCCAGCTAAGCATGGGAGGACGGAGGATGGCAAGAGATGAGGAAAACGCCTGGGGTAAGAGCACGTCTTGCACTGGGAACTTGCCCCCAGGTGTGAGCTCTGGGTCATGGTGGAACCAGGCGACCTCAGGACTGAACAGACAGGCCCTGAAGGGCACCCTGAGGTGTCAGGGGTGACACAGCAAGAGTCCTGAGACGTTCATTGTAGCTGCTTCCCTGCCCCTGCCCCTGCCCAGCTGGCAGATATCAACGTCTTTCACTGGCCTGCGCCTCCCCCCCCAGTGCCAAAGTGTAAACTGCGGACACTAACCCCACCTGACCCCACAGAGGAGGGTGAAAGGTCATCAGCTCCTGCACTGGACGGGGTCATGCACCAGGTAGAGGGTTAGAGAGCCAGGGTGGAGGGGCAGACAGGTGTCTTATTAGTAGGCAGCAGGGTTAAGAGAGAGGGATGGGGAGAGGGGGAGAGGAGGGAGAGAGGGAGAGGAGGAGGAAGGAAAGAAGTGATGTCATCTAACCCCCAACACCACCAGGAGGAAACAACACCACACTATTATTCCCAATTTTGCACAAAGGTTTAACACTTAGATGAAGCAACTTCCAAGGTGGCACAGCCGGCCATGGCGGGGCTGTGAGGCAAGCCCGGGGTGTCTGGGACTCCACACAGCCCTTCATGTCCAGGCCCACTGCCCGCTGCTGCCCTCTTCCCTGGGCTGGACCCTGGGGGTTGTGGCAGAGGCCACTGATGCTGCCCGCAGGGACAGCTCTGCACCATGGGGATGACCAGGGATGATGCAGGGGAGGCTGCGCCTGGGACTAGAGAGGGACGCCCTCTAGAGGAATACCCACCAGGTGGTGAGCATCTACAGGTGCTCGTGGTGAAGCTGAGTGGACAGGGGTGGATGGTGAAGGTCCCCTGGGGCAGGGACAGCTCTGACCAATGACCACAGTAAGGGTTTGTTTGGAAAGCAGAGCTGAAACCCTGTTGTTCTCCTTTGTTACAATGGCTCTGGGGGTTGGGGGTGGGGGAACCAGGTAACCAGGATACCTAGTTGCTTTAGGGTTTGGAAGCTCACAGACCACCTGTCCTCCAGGTTACAAAGACAGCACGCGGGACTGGCAGGAGCGCAAGCTGAGGCTCATCCTGGCAGGGAGGACAGGGGCGGGGAAGAGTGCCACTGGGAACAGCATCCTGGGCCAGAGGTACTTCCATTCAAGGCTCGGGGCCACCTCGGTGACCAGAACCTGCAAGGTGGGGAGCTGCAGGTGGCGTCAGTGGCAGGTGGAAGTCATGGACACCCCAGACCTTTTCAGCTCCCAAGTCCCCAAGACAGATCCGGGATTCCAGGAGCGGACTCGCTGCTACCTGCTGTCGGCACCAGGACCCCACGCTGTGATCCTGGTGACTCAGCTGGGCCACTTCACGAAGCAGGACCAGCAGGCCCTGAGCGCACTCAAGCACCTGTTCGGGGACCACGTGACAACCTGCACCATTGTGCTGTTCACCCACAAGGAGGACCTGGCTGGGGGCTCAGTGCAGGAGTTCGTGCGTGACACGGACAACTGCGCACTTCGGAGGATGGTCACCGAGTGCGGGGGCCGAGTGTGCGCCTTCAACAATCGGGCAGTGGGCCCGGAGCAGGAAGCCCAGGTGCAGGAGCTGCTGGGGCTGGTGAAGCGCCTGGTGGGGAACCACTCCAGTGCCCCCTTCACCAACAACGTGTACCACCTTGCACAGGCACTGGCCAATGCGGACCCAGAGGAGCAGAGGCACAGGGTGGCGGAGAAACTTGCCAGCCTCACTCATGGCTGGCAGGGAAGCCAGCTACTGGGCCAGCTGAGGGCTTGGGTGCCGCCTGGGAAGATGTGCGCGGCCCTGGTGCTAGGTGCTGTGTTCTTCTTGCTCTGCCGGCTGCTCACCTGACAAGGGCCTGAGCCCCTAGTTGGTCTGGAGTGACAGGCTGTAAACAGGACTGTGACTGGTCAGCTGACCATCACACTCACCCCTGGTGTCTGTGCCTCCAGGGTCTACAGGCTTTGCTTGTGTCCCTCACTTGGCAGTAATCTACCAACGACAAAGTCCTACCAGGGCCCATTGCCAGCCTCCCCGCAAACCCTGCCCCTGTGACCTGGCCTCTCTGGGCTCCTTTCCTACTTAAGCCAAATAACTGTTGTTGCTTTTCCTGGTTTCCACTGACCTCAGGCTGCCATTATGTGTTATTGAATCAGCCCCCATCTCCTCACAGGACCAAGGTTTAGAACCCACACAAACCCTCAGTCCATTCCCATTTGTTTCAGTTGACCATGAATTGAGTGAATAAATGCACTGGACGTTCACCTCATGTTGTCCGACATTAGTATTTGTAGGTGTCAGTTCATCTGCCTGACACTCACATTGAACAAAGGCACTGCTCTGTCATCCCGACCCCTCCTGCAAAACCACACTCACTCCCAAGTGCAGAAAGACACAAACACGCACTAGGGTGTGTGCCCACAGGAAGAGAAGACCCTGAAGAACTGCCTCTCTGTCACTGCAGGGGACATTTCCCTGGGGAGTCTGTGTCACTATCAGACCCCTTAGCAGCTGGAATGCAGAGGCTGCTGAAGCCCAAGGAAACTTGAACTAGACACTCAAGTCCCTGGGAGCCACAGAGACCCTGAGGAGAGTCTGCTTCCCCAGAGGACTTTTATCACTGCCTGGCACACTCATAGGGTGGGGGTGTGCTTTTCCACTCCAGGGTGAAGCTGAAAGTATTAAGAGGGTTGGAGATTTTTATTTCAACCTCCTAATAAAGGGCAGACAGGCCTAGGTGGGCTGAGCATTGGTGACACCATGGTGGGCAAAGTGTCAGCCCCCTGTGCCATGCAGATCCGGGAGGGTCAGCTCCAGGCCCAGGTAAAATGACGCAGGTTAGCCAGCTCATCTATGCACCCACGCTTGCTCTGTCCCTGGGGTCTCCACCCTCACACACAAACTGAAGCTCACCCTGGATCCCGCTGGGTCCTATGGCGTCCTCTGCTCAGTGCTTCACAGGCAGGGAGTCCCAGGTCACTGATGCCCTCACGTCACTGAAGAGATAGGCCAAAGGGGAAAAAAAATCTGCAACCGTTGAGCATGCAGTGGAGTGAGAGCCCCACCAGCCCTGCCAGGAACCACTGGAAACACGAACTCGAACCCAACGCCAAGGCCAAGACTCAGCACTTCCTCTGCTGCCAAAGTCATGCACAGATCCCAGCAAGAATCCTGATGGGGAATCTGGATTCTGGTCTTGTTCACTCTTCAATATCCTTTTGCAAGGAACAAACAGGAAAAGGCTACCGTTGTCCCTTTGCTGAGGTGGGAGATGGTCAGTGGTAAACAAATGAGAAAGAAAGAAAAGCAAAGAGTCCAGTGTGAGCAATGAAACATGAGATTCTTGTCCTTTGGTTGGGGAGGGATGGAGCCCAGTGGTCCCCCAGGGACAGTGATGGAGCTGCTGGGCCAGGGGTTTCCTTACACACCGTACAGTTGGGTCTTGCCTTAAACCAAAACTGACTGTCTTATAACTGGAGCATTTCATGATTTCCACCTAACACAACTACTGATATGGTTGGGTTTCAATTCTTCATTTTGCTACTTGTTTCTATTTTCCCATCTGTCCTTTTCCCCCCTTTTTTCAGTCTTTTTAGTGAATTTTAAAATTTTGCTTTATTTCATCTACTGCTTTATTAGCCGCGCCTCATGTCATTTTCCCAGTGGTTGCTCCGTGATTGACAATATGCACCTTTAACCTACATTCTACCTCCAGTGAACAGTCCATCACAGCACAAGTCCTGTGAGATCTCTGCAACATTCTACCATTGCTTCCTCCCTCCCCATTTATGCACTATTGTTGTCGTACCTTTACACATAAAATATAACCTCAACCAGCCCTTGAGTGTTGAATAGGGAAGCAAAGGGTCGCTGGCTTAGTTCTCAGTCAGGGCACATGCCTGGGTTTCTGGTCAGGTCCCCAGTTGGAGCATGTGGGAGGCAGCCACACATTCATGTTTCTCTCCCGCTCCTAACTGTCCCTTCCCTCTCTCTAAAAATAAATAAATAAAATCTTTTTAAAAACACTTTTAAGCCCTGGCTGGCATAGCTCAGTGGATTGAGCACAGACTGTGAACCAAAATGTCGCAGGTTCAATTCCCAGTCAGGGTACATGCCTGGGTTGCAGGCCATGGCCCCCAGCAACCACACACTGACATTTCTCTCTCTCTCTATCTCCCTCCCTTCCCTCTCTAAAAATAAATAAATAAAATCTTTAGAAAAACAACAACATGGAAGTTTATTAAAAAACACTTTTAAATGGAGAGATGGTAAAAGAAATGATTACTTTGGTCATGGAAGGTTTTGTTGGAAATTTTTAATAAAAGAACAAAACACTTTTACAGCACACTGAACATGAAAGATCTCACATGAAGGCATCAAACAGTTGCCCACGGAAGAAAGACAGTTTTAATAATATGAAACAATAACTGATGTAAAATTTGCAAATTGCAAGTTTTTTTAATTGACAATATGTGTTTGAATGCTACATATAAAGTTTCAACCATAAACACTGAAAGGCCCAACAAAGAGGGAGGACCCACTGACCAGCGTCCACTGGCAATGTCCAGCGGAACATCGGCTTCCCAACGACACTGACCCCAGAGCACCGGGTTCTCTCCAATGACAGAGGAAAAATAAACAAAATCTCTGGATCTGCCTGGTGGCTTCATGGGTTGGAGCATTGTCCTGTACACCAGAAGGTTTTGGATTTGGTCCTCAGTGGGCACATAGGGGAGGCAACAGATGGATGCTTTCTCTCTTTCTCTCTCTCTCTCTCTCTTCCCCATAACCTCCACTCTCTCTAAAATCAATAAACACATCATCAGATGAGGAGTTTTTTAAAAAATGCTCTGAATCCTAAGTCACAGAGAGGTAATGGCTGAAACATGCATATAGATTTCCCCTCCCTGCTGAGAACCCAACATTGCCGCCTTGGGTCAGGAGGGAAAAAACCCAGAAGGAAGAAGTAAACAATGTCCCTTCATTCACTGAAATGAGGGACACAGTCAAAGCAAACAACAGCACTGAGGAAATTACATTTTCCCTCTCAGTGCTCTAAGGAGCCAAAATGCCCCAGGATGCAGCTGGACAGGGTGCGTGTCCTGGGGACCCTATGGGGGTCGCATCTTGATTGACCTTCTCTTCCTTTGCCCTCCCAAACAGATTCCAGCAGCGATGTGTTTAATTTCAGCTTCCTCTATCTCCCAATGTTGTCACTTTTCACCTCTTCCCTCTGATGCTGTCCCCTCCGGACTCCCACAAGCAGTGACACCACTCCCAGGGAGGACTTGGAGTGAATCTGGTGGTCCAGCCCTGCCCCAGCAAGTCTCCATCACATTCCTCCTCTTCCTCCTCTTTCCTCAGGGCAACCCTCTCCCTCCCCGCCTGCCACCTGCCAGCCCTTCCCAAGTGTTCTTCTTTAGAGCTGTAGAGGAACTTAGATATCACATCTGCCCTATAAATATTATTTATATTGTAGGTCTTAAAGAATTCTCAAATCCATGAAAAATGTGGTAACTCAAGGAGGAAAATTCAATTGGTTCTATAGGTTTGTTCAAATATTTTGAACCTGTTAGATGAGAAATTGAATCACCCTTTGGCACCAGCCCCTCATGGTGGGAGCATCTGCTTCAGACTGCAGGGGCAGACCCTGATTGGGGCCGGTCACCATTGGGCCGATGAAGAACATTCCCTGGCCCCTTCCCTGTGATGCAAAGAACACAGAAGGACCAACTGTGGTGCCACGTGTAGGACAGAGGAGTCAGCACAGCTGGATAGTCCACGTGAGAATTCACTTTCTAGCTGACCTTCCTATGGAAACGTCTCCATCTCATCCAAGACACCAACAGGACTCGCCTGTCAGATGCTGGTGTGCTTGGAACAAAGTATTAATTTTCTTTACTCCATGCTTTGTACCAACTCCCTGGTGTCCACAAGACCCTCACAAAATATTTCTCCCCTCACCCTTTGGAGAGTTGGTGAACCAATTTGGCTCAAGGAATACTTCCCCAGCACCAAGTCCTTGCTGCTCTTAGAAGAACTTTCTGAGCTCCTCCCCCTGGTGCTTCCCTCTGGGTTCTCAGTCATGTGCCACTGTCCTCTGTCCGTCATGTCCAGGTCACCCAGAACTGCAATTCAGTTCTGTGTCTGATCCCACAGTAACAGCATGTATGGAACTTTCTGTAGCCTTTAGCCTCTTCGTCACTGAGATTTTGGAAGTCACAGGGAGGGGTCCCCCAGGCAGCAGCAGGCATTACTGTACCAAGCTGATGGCTTTCCATCTGGAAGGAGGAAGGGCTTATCCCACCACCCAACAGGGAGAGACACTTCATAAATTATCCCCTTCTGCCAAAGCCAAAGAAGTTGGTGTCTTTCAGGATATGAAATCATTTCTTTCTATTATGTTTACTTTTCATAAAAAAGAATGAGACCATCCTCTCTCCATTTTGGCCAGTGGTGACTGGACCTGGCCTGCACTGTGGTCCCTTGGTTCATTCTCTGGGCAGACCACCAAAGTTCCCTTTGGGCGTGTGACCACCAGGACATGAAAGTTGAACATGGAAATGCGCCTTGTGGAATCCCAGAAATTATTCAGATAAGAGTTGCCAGAAGAAAGGGGATAGGTTTCAACTAATGTTATCCATATATTAAGGGGACCTCATTTGTAACCAGGAATTCCGCACAGGTCTCAGAAACCTTGGTTACACGTAATTTCTCTGGGCACCTTATGAGCAAATCCAAGAAGAATGTGGTTGTTGATGGGCAGGGGGGTTAAGAACAAGGAGAGATCTCTTAGGGGGTACACAAGTCAAACTCCAAAGTCATCCTGAGCTTTTAGCAAAAAGTGAAACTCATCCCTGTGCTCTTAGAAGTTTTGGTGGTGTTTCCTAAGGTAAAAGATTTCCCATTTGCACAAATATGAGAGAAGAGAAAAGTCTTATTATAGTAACAGCAAGCAAACAATTCAGGGGGTGGGGCAGCAGTGTGCAGACCACCCTCCCAGCAGGGAGCCATCGGGGTGCAGGGAGATGGAGGTGCAGTGGCAACAGTTGGCTTCCCAAGAAAAGGAGAGGACTAGTCATTCAGCAACATGCTCTCGTTGAGGCTGGTCACAGAGTTTCTACATGAACATCTGAGTACTCCAAATGATGCTCTCTAGCCTGTTGAATTTGTGTCATTTGTCCTTTCTGGCATTTCACTTCACTGAGTTCTCAGGGATCTGTCTTCAGACAGGTCTTGGTTCTTCAGTGGGCCATGCATAAGGAAGAATTTGAGTCCCTTTGTAAAACTGTAATTCAACAAATTTATGTTTATCAAGAAAGGATTCTGTAAGCTTCTCTATCTATAGATTACTTAACAGAAAGAGTTGATTTCACTAACCACATAAGTAAAACAGCTTTTGAAGTCATAGAGGCAAAAATAAGGAATAGATGCCACAGGTGGAAATTATCTGCCAATCTAGAATCTGGTGGAGAAAGTTGCTCTACTGAGCAAGCTTGATGTCACCAACGTTTGGTCTCCTGCATTCCTTTCTGTGTGACTGAGAAAGAGTTCAGGTCACAGCAGGCATCCGTACACTCTGCTGTGGAGTTTTACAGAGTGGGCACGTGTCCCTCCCCTGTGAAGTCAATCAAATGTCCACCAATGGCCAACAGTGAACTTTCCTGCCCTCCCTAGTCCTGAGAGCC